>NC_087201.1:118413632-118766018 GCF_015104395.2 Macrobrachium nipponense
ATCGGAGCATGTTAGCAGCTGTGTTTAGGCACAGTAACTTAGAGATCTCCAACAACAAAGATCTACATGATCTGCTAAGATCTTTCGAAACTTGCAAGAAACCCTCGACTGAAATTCCGAGCTGGAATCTGGAGTGGTTCTTCGTTTCCTGAGGTCCTCGAAGTTTGAACCACCCCAGTCTCCTTCTTTCAAGGATCTTACGAAGAAGGCTCTGTTCTTTTGCTTTAGCATCTGCCAAGAGAGTTAGCGAGCTTCATGCTCTAGAAGGAAGGGTAGGTTTCAAAGGAGATTCCGTTGATTTTTCCTTCCTTCCTTCTTTTCTAGCTAAGAACGAGAACCCCTCAAATCCTTGGCCAAGGAGTTTTGAGCGGTTCCAGGCTTAGCTCCCCCTGGTAGGGGAAGAGCCGGAAAGAATCTTTGCCCTGTGAGGAGTTTTAAGATACTACCTCCAGTGGAAGAAGTCTCTTAAGGGCATTAAGGACAGACTTTGGTGCTCGTAAAGGATCCCAGTAGACCATTGTCTAAAAATGCTTTGTCCTTCTTTATTAGAAGCCTCATGAAGGAAGCACATTTGGCTTGCGGTGAGGATCAGTTCAAGCTTTAGAAAGTCAAGGCTCACGAGGTAAGAGCCATTGCTACGTCCTTGGCTTTCAACAAGAATACGTCACTCCAGAATCTGATGAAAGCAACATTCTGGAGATGCAATTCAGTATTCGCGAACCACTACCTTAGAGACGTCAAGATTACTTACGATAAGTGCTTCGCGTTAGGCCCGTACGTATCGGCGGATTCGGTGCTTGGGCAGGGAGCTGAAGCATATCCTTTGTAAAAAAATTTTTCCCCTATTGTTTGTATTGTGTTTTTATGGTTGTTTGAAAGAGGATGCGGGTAGGCATCTCTTTCTATTCGTATTGCTAACAATAGAATGGTTAGGTGATCTGTTTGTGCTAGAGCTCCCTGCATTGGTAGTGGTCAGGCTCTGTCATTTAAGAGGGCGAATCCCCATTGACATGATCCGACTTGGATTCTACTGAGTAAGCGGATATCAAATCCCTTCGGTAGACCCAAAGAGTCTTTTCAGCTGTAGGTCACGCCCTCGCTGTAGCTCTTCAGGCTTTGCAGACTAATAGACAGTACCTATGAAGTCTTCAGCCTTATCAGGTAAGAACCAAGGTTTGTTAGTATCCTACAACAGATGTTGTTTCCCCTTTTTCCTTGTTAGCTCTGTCTCTTTCCCTCCACCAAGGGTGTCAATCAGCTAAGTATATATCTGGCAGGAAAGTTCATGTACAAAAAATGAAAAATATTGTTATTTTACAATAAAGTTTTGTACATACTTACCTGGCAGATATATACGATTGATGGCCCTCCCAGCCTCCCTCAGGAGACAGGTGGAAGAGAAAATATGACTGGAAAGGGGGATTGGTTCATACACCTGCCACCCAGCGGGGGGTGGGGTAGATCACCTGACCTACCTGTCGCGTTTGCCGCGAGTTTTGAATTCTATCGAGACGTCAGAGACGTAAGCTAAGTATATATCTGCCAGGTAAGTATGTACAAAACTTAATTGTAAAATAACAATATCATATTTATGGTGAATTTTGAAAAAAAAAAAAAAACTTTCCTTCCCTCCTCGCAAGGATTCTCTGCTGCAAATCTCCTAAATGCGTACGTCACATTCTCGTAATATTTGCTCCATTTCATATTAGGCGTTTCATAGAGTTTTATATATGAAAATGTGCGCAATTTCATGTAGAATAAAAACGAAAAATAATTGAAGGTTGTAGCTTTTCTCTCATTTTTGAAATATTTGCATATAAAAAAAAATATATATAAAAAATTCGACATTTGGTCAACTTTGAACTCGTCCCCGAAATGGTTGTAAAACTGCAATTGTAAGCTAAAACTCGTACAGTACAGTAATATTCCAATCATTTTATCTTCATTTTGAAACAAATTGGAAGTTATCCTAGGAACAATATTTAGATTTATGGTGAATTTTTTGAAAAAAAAAAAAATCTTTTCCAAAAAATTTTAGTCCCCCTTTTTCCCCCGGCGTTACGGGGAATTCATGCTTCATTTTGTGATAATAAATTTTCTTCTGTGTTGCTTTGATCATTTTACAATTGAGTTATAATACCAAAATGATCACAATTTAGTGTACAATACAACGAAAAAAATTAACTCGTTAGCTTTAACCGTTTTGCTCACAGCGCGATTTGAATACAATTATATATGAAATTTTGTTTTTGCGCTATCATATATCGCATTATATATGATAATGATATTTTTTTCATTTCTGATGGTTGCTTTCTTAACTTCAGGCAATGACAAAAAAGGGAGCCAAAAATGAACTCTTAATCTTAAAAACTAAGCGTGCTGTGAATTTTTGAAAAAAAATTTTTTCCACTTCGGCGTCACTCCGAGACCCCCTCGGCATACGGGAGACGATTTTTTATTATACCCCTTCGGCGTTAAAGGGTTAGGGAAAGAACCCCCTAATCTAACAGTCATCAATCTAAAATCTATATCCTCATGTCTTGATACTATCAAAAATAACCCCATCTGATACAAAATTATTTCCTACATGATATACAAACCCTCAGTCCTTGACAATATTAATTACAACCAGCATAGCTGGCATTACGGCTATTAAAATCCTTAACAAGGTAGTTAGGCAGTAACTACTGCCTGTTAGACAGGGAGACCCTCCTGCCTGGACCTAAACACTCTAGTTTACTTGCTACTGTCTTAGAGAGAAGATATATTTTTGTGAGCTTTTGTTGACTGGTTATTAATCATAAGTTCCTGGTGGGATCTTTCTTTTATTGTTTCTACAATGTTTTGAATAGACTGTTTGATATCAATAAATAATTGGTATTAATAATTAATATACAAACCCCCATTTTGTGATGAGCCTTGCTATCTGCCTTTCCCCTTTGTGTACTAAGGCTGTATCTTCACCCCTATCACTTATTCTCACCCTTTAATGTAAGGGTGGGACAGTATATTTATTTGACATTTACGCTTGTGCTTTGAAGAATTTACTGGGAAGAAATTTTCTTCCCCGGTATTCCCCCTTCTTCTTCTTCACCCTTTTTGCTAGCTTATCGGATGAAGAAGGGGGATTAGCATGTAATGTTGATGTTTGAGGGATTTCCTCTCGTTTCAGAGGGCAGTGCCCTTTGGTGCAAAAGGAGTATCTTTCTTTTTAATAATTATCTTTTTCTCAAGGCTAACAGTGAGCAATAGTAGATTACAGCAGTGGATGATTGAATATCTCTTCGTGTTGGCTATCTTAACCCTCGGAATTGTACCTGTGACTCATTAGCATGCTGCGACATTGGCCCTTGAGTTTGTGTACATTTCCTGTACTGAAAAAATGATACTGATTTGCTCCTGTTATCCGGTCTACACAGCTGCCCTGTGGTTGTTAACTCTACTTCTGGGATGACTATGTTTCATCCTTTAAAAGAAGTCCTGCGAAAGCTGGCAAAGAAGAAGTTGAGGAAGAAGAGGCCTTGAAAAGTGTCGTTTTCTTCGCCGTCATCTTCTTACGCCTCCTCGCCTCCCTCTTCAAAGGCTTCCCGGCCTAAGAAGATGAAGGTAGCTTCTCCGCCCCTAAGTCTAAGGGTCTGTATCCTTCCTGTGGGGAGGAAGCAGTTGCCTCTCTTGTTGGCTCACCTGCGCCTTCGGGAGCAGGGCTGTGATGCTGTCCTCAGGGTCAAATGTCTTGAGAGCCTCAGGAGTTCAAAGCAAGGTTCGTTCTCCTGTTACCAGAGGTGTTGCTCATGGAACCAGGGCTGTGCCTGAGACTCGTTTGCGAGTTTCCACGAATCACAGTCAGTGATAAGGAGTCTTCTATCCATCGTGACAGTGGCGCTAGGGCAATAGAAGCTAGGAGAAGGTCCCCTTTACAGCCCTCTTAGCACAAGGTTTTCAGCCTCGAAGAGGGCTGGGATGTGTCATAAGGATGATGCATGTTGTTGTCAGTCTGGGATCTGCACCACAGCTAGCAGTGGCCTGCTACAGATTGACGAAAACCTCTGCCTTCTCTTCGGGGAAGTATCTCGCCAAGTTAACCACGCTCTCCTAGACCCACATCACTGTCATCACCACCAGGTTAGTGACAGGGCATGGCTCATTCCTTTTGACAGGGCCACTGTAGGAAGAAAGAGAGCATCCTATCCTCCTCTCTTATTCCCTCTATTGTACTTTCTTGGGTGATACTGGAGGGTGTGTGGTGAATAAGAGAAATCCTGCAAAGTGTCCTTGGGAGGATTCCTGGAGGGGTCTTAGGGTCCCCTTGGACTTAGCCCATGTCTTTGAGGAAGGCTCTTCTGTCAATAACGGAGAGACTTCTCACCGTCTTGTGCCTGGTGTTCTGATTCTCGTGATTTGATCACCTGGAGACTATGTTCTCCCGGGCTCTTTCTGTCCTTTGGGAAAATTCCAATCCACAGTCCCTGTGGGGTTTTACATTTTGGGAGCCTCAAGTGCATATTCTGTTGAATTGTACTCTTAATGCAGTCTTAAATCCTCATATATTGGACTGGTTTTTATGCCTGTTCCTCCTCGATTTCTACAGAAGTCGAAGAGGGACCCCTCCCTGAGGATCATTTAACGAAATTAGCGAGTCTCACCAAGTGGTTGATTTCCTTGGAATTTCTGGGACTCACTGAGTATTATGATCTGTGATTTCCAAACACTCGGGGGAGACGGAAGTTCCCGATTATTGTTATTACAAGAATCAGGAGTCATGCTGAGTGCTTGAATTTCTTGGAATTTTTGGTGTTCTCAGAGTGTTTTGGTTTTGTGATTACCAAACACTTGGACTAGACGAGTGTTCTCAATAATTGTTATTTCAAGAATTGGGAGTCATGCTCAATACCTGGTTTCACTGGTGCATGCTGAGTGCTTGGCTTCATCATGTTTCCAAGCACCAGGGCAAGACATGGCTCATCCGATTGTTGTTTCACAAGTTGACAATCTTGCCGAGCGCAGGAATTCTTACGAATTCTAGCACTTGCCAAGCACTTGCTATCACAAGTACTTGGATAGCAAGACAAGCCTATACCAGTACAGAAGAGTTCACTCTTCAGTCTGGTCTGGGTTCTATACAAAGCTTGGTACTAAAGTCAAACCATTTTATGAGCGGACTCCGAGCCCATTTGCGACGGTGCCAATTCTCCTTAATCCGGCTGCCTTCGCTTCACTAAGAGAAGGGAAGAAAAATGAAAAACTTGGAGATCTGGCATACCTATTGCCACTTCTTCACTTGGGTCAGATCACTGAGACCCTTGGTCAAATCGTATAAAATGGGTTGAGATAATCCGTATTCATTGTCTCGCACAGCAAGCTTCTGAAAACACCATGGAGAGTTCCCCGCAGCGTGTCCTTCGTCCTGAAGAACTCGAAATGGCATACAACGTTTACCAGTTTTTTAAATGGGAAAAAGAAAATGGAATTTCCAAGTTTGGAATCAATCAAGCAGCCAAACGTGCCGCAGATGCAACGAAGATATCAAAAAGTATTTTGCATCAGATTTGCAAGGAAGCTAAAGAAACGGAAGAGGAATTTGGAGAGCTGGTTTTTGAGGAAAAGAAAAGGAAAAGATTAAAAACCGTAACAAATGTGGATGATTTTGATCGATGTGTTATACGCCGAACTGTATTGGCTTTCTATGCAAGGAAAGAAATTCCGACGATAGACAGTGTTACAACAAGTGAAGGAAAATATTGGGTTTGGTGGTTGTCTACTCATGTATTATTTGCTTGGCCTTTCAAGTCTTAAATGACATACAATAAAATGAAAGGAATTGTAAAACATTATAATTGGTGATTTCTATTGTATTAGGCTTAGTTAATAAAATTATCTTAATAGATTCCCATCTTTTACTCATAAAATATCATGTGACAATTTTTCCAAAAACAAATAAATGGTGAACTGATCTATTCATGAAGTCACATAACTGTCTGACAAATAACATCCAAATGCCCATGGTAGAAAAATACTCTATAACCAATCATAATTGGCTTTTATATTTTTTTTATAAGAGACGATTTTGTTCTTCGCTATGGCTACGGGATTACAACTTTCACATCACCACGTGGCAAAAAAAAATAATGAAGGAAACAATTTAGAGGGACTACCAAATTTAAGGATTATATACTTTGACCATCCAAATCTGGGTTAACGAGGGAATTAAACTCCTCTTTCTCCTTATCTTAGTCTGCCTATAGATTAAAGAGGTCAAACCAGGTGTGGATTAAAATGGTCAGAAGGATCTGGCAACGTCGCAAATGGGCTCGGAGTCCGCTCGTAAATTGGTTTGACTATAGATGCCAACATCTTGATGCATGATCAAGTCCCGTCCTCATGTCTTGGACCCTATGGTCAGAACACATAGGACAGCTGACACAGAATCCTTTATTATTCTTCTTAGAGCTTCATCCCAGAAAGAGAAGAGATAATTTGGTAGAAATGATAGTTCTTTGCTGACGATTACCACCCATGATTATGTGGGAGTGGTCTGCTCAGCTCACTTGAAAAACTCGTCCAGCCCAGCTCTGCTGAGTAGAGTGCTTGGCTCTGCCAAACAGACTCTTTGCTCTTAATCAAAGCGGTTCCTTACCATGGCATAGCACCCTCCTTTCCCATGTTGTAGTCCTGGTGTCATCTGATGCCTCCTTACCTCCCTCTTTAAATGCTTCCCGGCTTAAAACTTGTAAGGGGAGGAAGCAGTTGGCTCTCTCATTAGCTCACCTGCTCCTACGGGAGCAGGAAGCGTGATGCTGTCCCCAGGATATAGTGTCTTGGGAGCCCCAGGAGTTCAGAACTCAGATTTGTTCTCCTGTCTCTGGTTCCAAAGGCACTGCTCTTGGAACCAGGGCTGTAGCAGGTACTTGTTCACAAGTCTCTCCAAGTGGACAACCTCCAAAGGGGGTCATACACCCATGGTCAGCGGTGGGGAATCTTCTCTGTTGTGACAGTGGCGCAGGGCAAGAGGAGGGACCTAGCTGCTTTGGCAACTCAGACCCACCTGGGAAAGCCAGGAATAACTCTTCCTCAGGTGCCAAGGTTGATGTCACTCCCTCAATACAAGGTATCTGGGGAATCTAGGAGGAAGTTCTCTGGGTAGTCCTCTTCATGAGGTTCAATCACAGAGAAGACAGATGTGTAGCAAGACATGGCAAGTTCTCGCCAACTTTTGGTGCATTCAACTCTGCTCAACTCTCACTCGCAATCGCGCAAACGAACCAGTTGTAGGAACCAGTAGTGTTGCCCTTGCAGGGACAACCATAGGCCACCTGGAGAGGCAGTCGGCAACCACAAGAAAGGACTTCCCTGCTGCCTGGAAGAAGTTCGCCGATACCGACCCAAAGAGCCTCAGTGGTTGGTTGTTGTTGTAGAGAAGCTGTTGCTGTTGGCTGGGACAAAGGACCTGGCATGGCTTACAGGTGGTGATGGTGTTGGCGTTGTCCGAGTCTATCCCAGGCCAGATGACGGTTTGTCGAGCCCAACGTTTGGTAGCCTCGACACTTCAGTGAATCAGTGAGTCTGGCAAGTGTGGGGCTACATGGAGCACAAGGTTGCCGTCAGTGGAGAGGGCTTCTTGCAGCTTCCAGTATGGTAATAAGGATGCTTGTACTAGGTCGTACCGATTCGTGGGGAACAATCACGAAGGCGAACATAGGTGGGGTCAGCCTGTGCTGCTGTCAATGTGTCCTGCAGTGTCTGATTGGCACCAATGGTTGGGGCATTCTCTTCTTGGGAAGCTGTTGCAGTGTTGATGACAGACCTGACATGTGCAGTTACCTCAGCACAGCCAGTCATCCTCAGAGGTTGGGTAGCTGACTAGGATGCATAAACACTTGCTGACATGCCACAACACAGTAAACTGGTAATTGCAACATGCGCTTCTTCATTGCTGGAGCCGTGAGTTTTCGACCATGTCCAGCATGTAGCTGTTGATGATGGACACCAGTGGGCTATGGTCAGTTTGCAGGGTGAAGGTTGGCAGTCCTTTGAGGTATAGGTGGCACTTTGTGAGGGCCCAAAATACTACAAGCATCTCCAGTTCAATCATCGCATACCTCATCTCAGCGTCCAGAGCCATGGTCCTGGAGAGGGGCATAGTCTATCCCATAGAGGCAAGATGTGTCGGTCTAGAGAATGGTCAGCAGGGTGGGGTCAAAAGATGCAAGAACAGGTGGGCTTGAAAGAGCTTGTTTCATGCGTTTGAAGGCCTGGTCATGGTCCGTTGTCTAAAGAAAAGAGCGCTTGGGGCTCATGAGTGGGCGAAGGGCCTGTGCAGTCAGGGGAATACCTGGTGGTAAACTCTGCCAACTGGTTTAATAACCCCATGAAGGAACATAGGTCTGACTGGTTGGACAGTATAGGGAAGGCTTGCAGAGCAGCAACTCTTCCTGGATCAGGACTGATTCCTTCTTCAGGAAGGGTGAAGCCACAGAAATTCACTTGGGTCTCTGCCACCGTGAGCTTTTCTCTGTTGAGAGTGAAGCCATTTCTGCGGAAGTGGGTGAGTACTTCATGGATCCTGTGGTAGTGTCAGTAGGTTGTCATCAAAGATGAAAATATCATCACCAACCTTGACACACTTTTTCATGCCTTGGAGAGCTAAGTCGCCGCGATGACATAAGGCATCACCAGTGGCAGCGAAGCCCATAGGTCTCTGGCAGTGCTGGAAGTGCTTGTAAGGAGTAATGAAAATGGTGAGGTGGTGGTCCTCCTCCCCTAGCTCCATCTATGAGTAGCCATGTAGAGCATCCGCAGTGGTGAAGAACTTGGCAGTAGAGTTGACAGCGTGGACAGCAGCTGAGGGCGTGGGCGAAGGTGGGCTGGATGGGAGACTTTTGCGTTCACCTTAGTGAGGTCCAACGTGATGCAAACTCCGTTGGCCTTTGGGACCATGACTTGAAGGTGGTACCATTCCAATGGCTGAGCCTCATCTCCACAAGGCTTAATGATCCCCTGCTGAAACCATGGAATCCAGTTCATTCTTGACAGGTTCGCAGAAGGCGTGGGGGATCTGCCGTGGGGTGTGGATGGCGAAGGGGACTGTGTCCTCCTTAAGGTGAATTTTTATGGTAGGGCTTGCCATTGGCCTCAGTGGAGCTGCTTTAACCCTTAATGGACAAATTAATCCTCGGGAGTAGTAATAATAGGGTTGGGGTGGTGGACGGATTGATCCTGTAGATAAAGAATATTAAGCCCCATCGATTTTGAAAGAATAAGGCGGGAAAGAGGTGCCAATATTTCTATAACCCATAAATTCTCTAGCTAAAACCGCGAATTGGGCATTCATGGCTTCAGTTCTGCTTGTAACTTCAAGGGGGAATGTATTACGTCTGTCTCACATGACGTCATTTTGTAAATTTGCTCGTCAATATACTAATGGGTTGTTGTTGGGTTTTGTTCTTGTCTATTACGATAGAATGTCAGTTGTAAATGTAATTTTACAATGAAAAGTGCAAAGAAATATTAGAAAAAACATTTAAAAGTAGAAAAAGTTACTGAATCTTCATTCTTGGTAAATTTACATAAATATTTTTTAACAAATATGCTAAGAATTTGATACTGATTTTATTTCTTATCTGTTTTGATATTTTGTGAGCAGTAATTATAATGTTACAAAATACAAGAAAATTATTTATTAGAAAAAACATACTAGTATATAAGTTGGTAAAATTTACAATTGTCTTGTAAAAGAGGCCTCGCAAGGGGTTGTAAATAGTCATTTTCAACTTCTCATGGAAGGTAGGGAAAATTTTTTATAATTTTTTTGTCACCATGTACATTTGCATATCTTCCTGTGTCCATTGATGTTTTTTTTCGTAAATTGGCCGACCTCAAAGTTTACCCAGCCTGAGGAGCTGCATATTGATATATTTATCCATCCAGTAACGGTTAAGGTCTACCATAGACGTGAGCATGTATTGGAAGGTTTATAGGAAATATTCTCAGGCCTCAGCAGGGGTTGTGCTGGCATGGAGGAGTAGTTCCTTACATCGGTTAACATGGTTGACCTGTAGGATGGGCCCTGGGAAGCTTGGCGGGATGATGGCCAACTCCTTCAACTCCTTGCAGAATGCATAGGACAGGAGGGGCATCTGAATGCCTTCGTGGACTTGAATCATGGCAAGGCAGGACCACTTGGCCAAAGATAGGTTGGCCTTTAAGGTACCTAAAGATGGTGCCATCTTTGACCCATCTGCTGTAAGGGTAACTGACATGGCAGGAGGTTGCAGCTTAGTCCTGGGAATGTGAAGAAGTTCCAAGTGCTGGGGGCCCATCACTGATACATCAGCACCTGTGTCAGGCAGCATCATTATCTTGGATGTTTCACCCATGTAGGTGAGGGTGATGGATATGGGTGACAGTGAGGAGTAAGTTGATGTGGAAAAGGTCTCGACCTTGCGAGAGATGGAGGGCTTGCTAGAAGTGGGTGGGGCATTAGGCTGGCCCCTCTCCTTGCCGTTCATCTGCTGTCAGCAGCACTCATCATAGTGGCCCACTCAGCTACAGTGTCCCTTGCAGCCACAGTTTCTACATACATTATTGATGGCTGGGCACTTTTCTGCCTAGCTGTGCTTCCTTGTGCAGGAAGGGTATTAAGTGTCCTTGTTTGGAGTTTGGTGCGAGGTAGCACTCCTGTTAACATCACATTTGGTTTTTTTTATAGGTGGAAACAGCAAAAAATTTAGATGGAGGGGCTCTTGTGGTGGTGGTGATGGCTGTCCGTGTGGCCTCATAGGAGTGACATTTGTTGACCATGGTGGCCAATGAAGCTGCAGCATCCAGAGCAATGAGTTTCTGGTCAGCTGCTCGTCCCTGACTCCCAGGATGATGATCATCTTTAGCCGAGTATCATCACACACAGCAGAATGGCCAGGACAGACGTCGATTTCCTCTGCTACATACTTCAGTCTGATGTAGAAATCATTGCTTTCCCCCTCCCTCTGTTTGCAGGACAGCAGGTCCTTGCGTCATAGAGCTTCATTCTGCAGGATCTTGATGTGTTCAGGGAGAATATTCAAGACTTCATCCACTCCGATCCATGTCTGATAGTACATTAAGGGCATGCTCGAGTACTCTTTGGGTCTCCAGGCTGAGGCACATGCGAAGTTGTATCATCTGCTTCCTGGTCGGCAATGTCCCTAGGTCCACTGTGTCGCACTGTAGTCATTCCAGCGTATACGCCATCCCTCGAACACTTGGTATGTAGCATTAGGACGTAAGGGGAGTGGGGTATGGGCGATGGTCTTCTGGGGGGGTGGTGGCTGGGTGGGCGACAGCATTGAGGATTGTGGGAAGTTGTTGAGAGTCTGCTGGTTTTGCTTGCTGCTAGGCATAGTTGACTGTAAGTAGCTGCAACAATAAAAGTGAAATGCTGGGCTTCCTCCTCTCTTCTTAAGTTTTGGTGGCGTACATCCTTCTCATGACAACGTTGTTCTTCCTCTCTCCAATGTGCAGCCAACTCGGCCAGTTGAGATTCCTCCAGGTATTGATGAGGAGCCTTAACTCCATATTTGGAGCTGTGGGAGGCTGTATAGTCAGGTGTGGTGAGAGCTAAGGTGGGGTTTCCAGTGTTGCAAAACCTGGAAGGGTTCAACGGTCTTTTGGTGAGACTGGGTGTTAGGGCAACTGGCGGTCCTCAGTGTCCTGGTCGTGTTGCATATCCCCAGGCTCATCTTGATATGAGGCAGAAGCCATTATGAACAGTTTTCTGCAGTGCCATACACACTTTAAAGGAAGAGGAGAAAGATGAGGAAGAATTTCTACAGATTTTATTTTAGAGTTACTGTAAATAATTCTTCAACTGTGCAGCGAACTGGCAGGCAGGGGAGGGTGGGTCTGAGAGGGCTCCTTGGGGTGGGCGGTCGGGGGTTGCGACCACTCGACATAGCTTCATTTTTTCATAAACCCTACCTCAAGAATTGTTTTCATTCTTCAAAGGAGGGCTGCCAGATGCAAAACCTCCTTTTCTATATCCTTGTTTATATAATGTAAAAAATATATCATATTGCCCTGCTGACAAGATTCTGGTTCAGTTCACCATCCCTCATTAGTCCACTGGGCCCTAGTTCTAGTTATCTGTCCCATAGGGTAGCTGCCCTCCATAAAGAGCTGTTCTTGTTAGAGTAAAGTGATGGCTCTGTGAAAACAAGTATTTAAAATCTTGTAAAAAAAATTATTTCTATACAAACACATTGCCTGCCTTCCAGCCCCTCTGGTCCTTGAAGCTAGTCTAGACAGCACAAACAGCAACACTCAGTTCACAACCAGAGGGCTGGTGGACCCTAGGTAGAACTGAAGGCTTTCTTCTTATTCTGAGTATCTGATCTGAGGTTTGTTGCAGATAAACTCAAAACGATAATGTTAAGTATAGTGGGTATCAAAAGTATTAATTTGGTTATTGAAAAGTCAGTTCGTATTTCAGTATTTTTATGTTTCCTTTTGTAAATTTGGAGATTGGCTGCATATTGCAGGTACTTAAGAAAGAAACTTAAGTATCACTAGTGTAGTGGCCTGTTCAGTTTATGATTAACAGTTCAAATTGTTAGTTTTATATAGTTCAAATGGTCATGCTTGTTTTCATTATATGGTTCCTTCCATATGTTTTATAACTTTTTTGGGATGGTTGTTAAAGATCTAGATTAAAACAAACTATGCATGCAGTCCCTGGTTATCAGCGGGGGTTCCGTTCTGGGCGGGCTGCTGATAAACGAAAACCGACATCAACCAAAACTCGGCGATGTATGCCGAAACTTGGCCTGTTATGGTGCTATAAATTGCCGTCTTTATGGTGTTAGACAAACATCATAAAATCAGATCGCCATTAACTGAGTCTGCCAATAACCGGGGACTGCCTGTATACCAAATTAAATCAAGTAAGTCTCAAGATGTAGTAACATTCAATTATTTAAACTTTTACAGAGGGTATTGACTGGATGCGTCAGAATGTTCAAGAAAAGATACTTCCTGAGTTCAAAGCAATAGAAGATGAATTATATGAGGTTATAAAGACACGTTATGCACGTGCAAAAAGAGATATGAATAAAAAGTTTGATAATGATAGCAGACACAAAAGAAAAAATATGGAAAAATTGTATATTTTCAAAAGTGCAACTACACCTATGTTTGAAGAGCAGACTTACGATCATGGTTGGAGACTGGCTGAAGTTATCCAAGATGAAAAGAAACGAGGTCATCACAATAATAGTAGAGATGGAGTAAATGGTCGTCCTGCGAGCCATGGGGAAAAAGGACATGGGGGTCGGCAAAATTCAACCACAGGAGGAAGACAGACTCCAGGCAAGGATCAATTAATGAAGGATGTTGAGAGCAAAGGAAATGATGGAAACAAGAGAAGTCATGGTGGGTTTGGTCATGGCAGTGGAGGAAAAGACATCCAGAGTGCCTGGTTTGGTAGAAATATATCACAGGGTGTGACAGATGATTCTGTTACTGGTCAAGCATAGAAATTCCTTTGTGTGTTTTATAAGTTATAAAAGTTTTACCATTTGAATGCCTGTTTTTATCCTTTTACATCACCAAAAAGTAAGTTAAGTAAAATGAAATTAAATGTAAGGTGTATGTACATATTTATTGGCATATAAGAATTTTTTTTCTTCCAGTACTTGTATGTACTTAGCAAAACTTCTAAACTCTTTGACTTATGGATTAGGTACAGTATTGAACAGTCATAAAAGCCCACACTTGTACTTACTGATGACAAGATTTAGATGTCATCCAAAAAAAGTAATAAAATAAAATACCAGTTTTCACACCATGCACATGTCATTTGTGTCTGCATCTAGAGAGGTGATGAAAGATGACATGCAAATGGTAATGACTGAGCTCACATCTTGTGTGAACAAATCCAAAAAAGCAAGTGTGAAGGGCAAATATCCTGAAAGTGAGCTTAATACTGGGGAAGGTGATGCTGCTCATGGTGGAGTAAATGTTGATGCATCTACTTCAGCAATTGAACAATAGTACATCTCAACACTTGCTGAACATCAAATGCAATCGGACCCCAAGTAAGCAAGAAAAACTTCTTGAGGCTTTGTATGAGGATGGAACTAAAAGTGGAAAAAGTTAAGATGAATTGGAGGAGTGAAGATGAGAGAAGAAGAGAGAAATTTTAAGAGAATGCCAGACGAAAATTTGAATGTGTATATGAATGATTTGATTGCATCAATGGTTGAAGAGAGGAAAGAGGGGAGTGACAGTGATGGCGATGATGGCAGTGATGCTAGTCATGATGATGATGATGATGACAACGAATATCAAGGTGTACATTGTATTTATGCAAAATGTATGTATTATCTGTTCTGTTTCATAAGCATGTCAATGTATGTATATGAGGAAGAGGGAGGTATGGCTGAGGACCCAGAGTGGTCATGTGACCTAACCTAGGCTGTTGGTTTTCTATTCAGTGCAGGTGAGGATGGAGGACCAAGCTTTAGTGGCGTGGATGTAATGTTAATTTACCAGGGGTTGTGCAAATTCCTGTTGATATGCCATTTGCCTCAGAACAGGACTATTGGTTGCCTGACCATTTTCCCAACAACAGGTTATGACATATAACTGGTATAGGAAAATTGACAAATATCTACTTCAATCGAGAAGCAGTGCCAAAGGACAACAGGGATAAGCTTATGCTGGTCTGGACCATTATTTAGTAGTATGTACAGGAAAATACTGGAGATTGTTCACACTTGTTGCAGAATATTTCCGTGGATGAGGGTATGCTTCCTTACAAAGGAAGTATGGTATCAAGTTTTATTTCCTAAGTGAAGCTGAAAGTGGGCATGTTCTGGACATTGATAGTTATCACGGTATGTATTACACACCCACTATGATAATGTGATTGGACTTCTGGCACCAAGTGTAAATAAAGAATACTTTGTCTTTATGACATTTTTTTTATAATTTTGTTGCCCAGATCAGCTGAGGAACTTTGGAGCATGGGATACACACACCGGCACTTTGCTACTGTCCTCTCATCACCCAGGTAGAGGCCAAGAATCTTGAGTCCTTCTGGATGTCTGAAGACAGCATCACTTTGTCAGGTCTTTGAACAGCTAATGCCATCAGGGAGACAGAAATGCTGCCATGTGTGGTACAAGAGTGGCAAAAGGAGAGACACCTCATATCAATGTAGCCACTGGTTTGCATTTTCCTTCAGCCATTACAATAAGATTTCTCAGCTGGTACATCCTGTTGTGGTTGCAAGCACAGCTTGAAGGAATTGCACAAACCAGAATCTAAAATACGTAATGGTAATTTTTTATTAGGGTTCCTGATATTTTTTATACATACATGTATATATTTTTTTTGTATAAATTTAGATATTCATGTATTCTATAATTAAATAATCTGTCCATTTTAACAAGAGAGAGTGAGCATGCAGGGCATTGGACTGAGTGCCACTTTTTTATACTATAAGTAACTTACCAAGTAATTACATAGCTAAAAGTTTGTAGTATTGGCAGCTAGAATTTTGAGATTCGTGTGTCGCACTATTTTCTAGTGGCTAGGTGACTTGCCCACCTACTTTTGGGGAAAGAGAGAAATAACTAACAAAATGGCTTCAGTTTATTTCTGCCAGCTGCTGGTTGTATTTCAGTTGTTAACTCCAGCTTTGTTTTGGAATTACTACTTTCTGGTTGACATTAATGTTTGGTGAAGTATTCTTGGACTGTATAGCCTTTTGGCATATTTAGAATAGAGTTAGGCTATATTTCTTAATGATTTTTACTTTTCCCAATTACAACACTTTTTTGGACTTGACAATTATGTCAGAATCGAGTGCTTCTAGTTTGAGGTAGTGCACCAAAGGCTGTGATGCACAACTTTCGAAAGACTTTAAGGATTCTCATGCTATGTGTACAGGTTGCAGAGGACAGGTTTATTCATTAGACTTAAGTTGTAACAAATGTGTGGGACATTTAAAAGTGGAAGCCTTTGTGATTAAAATTGCACTTAGGTAAATTGGCAAGGGATAAGGAAAAAATGGCGACTGCTGGGTGAATTAGTAAGTTGTTGGGTAGCCAGGAATCTCATAATGATGTTGATGTCAATGTTGATGAACCTGTGATTTCTACTGGTCCTGTCCCTATCTCTTTGTCTGTACCACCTCCTTTACCCAGCTCCCTCGCTTCCGAACCCAACATCATTGCCAGTATCGAGTGTAGAATTGATAAAAGATTGAAATTGATTGGTGAATGGCTTACACTGTTAGCCATTACTGTGGAAGTCCTTATGAATGATAAGTGTAATTTGGGGTGCCCAATGATGCTTAGTGACAGTGCTGTGTCTGTAAAGTGCTCGATAGCGCTTAGTGACAGTGCATTGTTGGAAAAAGCGGCTGCCTGGCCTGCCAATTCTCTTAGGCAACAGTCAATGACATTACTCCCCTAAACCTGGGAGGAGCCAAACTGGAATCCTAAGAGGAGGTTGGTGGGGTCTGGCCTTTGGCTGACTCTTTTTGCAAATTCCCAGGTTACAGCCAGGCACCACAGGAAAGGCATATTGTTGGAAGTGCATTGTCTTTCATCGAGTTCAGATGAGTATTCTCCTAGACGTCAATGGCACTTTGCAGACGTATCACGCCTGCTGAAAAGGCGTGCAACGGAAATTGCTCAATGTCCTCCAGTACCCTGTAAGAGAGGCAGTGATCCTATATCTAGTCCTTGTCCATCATGCAGTCATTGGGATAGCCTGCCTTTTGCAGGGAGTCAGAGTGTGGCTTCCAAGCGCCCATCTTTTAAGCAATCTCCATCTCATGTAGGCCCTTATCCTGATGGCCCTAAGATGCCTGGGTCTAGTCTGGCACTCTTCATTATCAGGAGCTCACTTAGATGATTTCCAAGTTTTATCTGGATGCCTAAGTGTGTGTAAGCACGGTGTAGGGCCCGTTAGCTCTTCAATTTTGGAGCGCCCATCTGTGCAAGGACACTCAGTATCTTAAGCAGGAGCAGAGCACCAAAGATCGCCCAAGCACCGTCCTCCTTCTCTTCATGTGGAGTCTGATGGAGATTCTTCAGATATTTCTTCAGCAGTGGGAGCTCACTCAGTTGTTCGTCCACCTGCTGCCACTGCACATCACTCTCCCTCACTTAAGGCAGCTCCCCCATCTTATATGCAAGCACCTCCTATGGTGGATCCTATCCAGAGCAAGCTAGATAATATTTTAAGCCTACTTAAGAAGGCTACTAAAGCTCCACATCTGCCAGACTTAGTTTTGTCCCTGGTTTCCTGGGATGAGGATGATGTCCCTGCTCAAGATACTTGCCTTTCGGCTTACATGCCTCTTCTTAAGTATATTTACTTGTGACTTTTCCTGGTTTTTTTCTCGTGCTATGCCTTCGTCACCTGAACCTGCTTTTCTCATGGAGGCTCAGTCAGGAGATTCTTCAAAGCTTTCTAGGCTAGTTCTTCTTCATCTTCCAAGGAAACTCGGAATGAGATCAACGGCTGGCTTTCAGAAGAGAGGGATCAGGGCAAAGCCATATTTAGCTTCCCACCTCCTAGACTGTCTAAAACGAGACACCAGTTTTATGCCCCGGGTGAAGCTCTTTCTCTAGGAGTGTCTGGTTCCTCCCAGGGGGACTTCTCTAGGCTAGTTGATTCTTCTAAGAGTTCCACTTTCAATTCAGCAAAGATTTTGTTTAGCTCTACCGAGTTAGCCCACCTCCTCAAGAGTGTGTTAAAGTGCTTGAGGTGCTCAGCTCTCTCAAATGGGCAGTGGGCACTGTGGCACGTAAGGTTAAGGACTTCCCTATTCTTCCTGATTGCGCTACTTCTGACTGGTTGGGGTTCCTGTCATATACTGACAAAGGGATTGGAGATAGTTGTCAAGAATTGGCTTCTCTGTACATAATGGGTGTGTTTAAGAAGAGGGAACTTCTGTGTTTCTACACTTCTAAGGGGGTAACTTCTTGCAAGAACATCAACATCTATTCCTGCAAGCCACAGTTCTGGGGATTTCTATGGATCTCCAGAAAAAGAGTACAGGCAGTCCCTGGTTATCGGCAGGGTGCTGATTAACGAAAACCGCCATTAACCGAAACTTGGCTATTCCAGGAATTTCAACTTTTTGAGTACCTATAGATGTGACCTCTCAATATTCTGTGAAGCCCATCTTTCTTTGCCTTTCTGGATCACTTAGCTACAGCTTCTTCTGTTGCAATCACCACTAGAATAGTTCAATTGTCCTCTGTTCCTACCTCAACCAGGTCTGCTGAGGTTTAGAAAAATAAGCCTTGTTGTTAAAGGAAGGTGAAAGAGCACAGGCAGCATGCTTCTTCCTCCTCCTTTGTTTTGAGTTCATCCCCTCCTTTCTCTTCTTCCCCTTCCTCCTCCCATAGCTGTAAAAAAAAAAAAAAAAGTCTAGAGAGTCCTCTCACAAGAAGTCATGCAGGATTTTAGATGACCCTCTTCCCTCTCTAAGAGTAGATGGTATTTTTCACTCAACTGTGAGTAAGACATCTGCCGTAGGTAGGGTTGAAACTGGGGATCCTGAGCACGCTCAGGACCTTGAGTCATCCTATCCTTTCAGAAACCAGACAACTGTCTTAGACTCTTTCTCAAGTACTTCAGTAGAGGTAAAAGGGGTAGAGACAGCTCTTGCCCTCCTGTTCATCTCATGCACAGGCTTCTGATTAGTAACAAAGAAATGGGGTTCAAGCACTATAAGTCACTGCTGCATGATACTCCAAAGTATTGTGATATGTGTACACGATCTTGTGGCCCCTCAGGCAGTACAGTGGAGCCCCCGTATTTGTAGTCTCGACATTCGCAGACTCACGTATTCACAGATTTCTCTATGGACCATATCTACCCATTATTAGCAGGAAATTCGTGTATTTGCAGTTTTTTTCTTTGAGAAATATCCACAAATTACTGTATTTTCATATCAATTTCATGATTAAATGCACTTTTTTGTGATAAAACTATTCAAAAGACCAGGTGTAAGCATTCTTAGTGGGTTTTTCTTGAGTTTGATGTAACAAAATAGGCAGTTTTAAGTGTATTGTTCATACGCGAACAAACCTTCAGTCTTAACAATAGGATAATTTCTAGTGCCCAGCTGGATCCAGTTAAAAAGCAGATGAAAGCAAGGAATCTTGTGATATCTGGCAACACATGCGTAGATCAGGTGAAGAGTGGTCAAGGGCCACGCATCTACGCCAGTCTTTTCTTGACTTCCTAGGCGAGAGTTGTGTTTTCTCTCTTGGCCTTTTACCGGTTCATTCCCCGTTTGGTTTCTTCTTGTGTGTGTGTGTGTGTTTTCCTGGTACGTATTATGGCTTCTGCTCCTTTTCGGCATCAGCGTATGTGCCCCGGAGTTCTTGTTTTCCGTGTTCTTGTTTTTTGGCTTCGGCAGAGACCGACCCTCACATCACATGCAGTGTCGTTCCAATTTTTGTACTATTACGAATCCTTGCACGGAATGCCAGGCATGGCCTAAGGAGCAGTGGAGGAAGTTTTATGGCAAGAGAAAACATTAGAGAGTCTCGACTCTTCCTACTTGGGAGGGCTTTGCTCCTATTCCCGATTTTTCGTCTTCCGCAGTAGTCAACCCCCATAGTAGCGTTGTCCCTGCATCTTCCTTTTCTTCCGTTGATTCGTCGATGGAAGTATCGGCAGGTCGCCAGGGTAATATTTGTAATGTAGCCCCCTCTTCCTCAGGAGCTTTTCTAGGTTCGACCTGTATCTGCCGGTGAAAAATCCCTGTAGCTCATTTTTCAAGTATAAATATATCCTAAATATACCAGAGAAAAAGCTAGCATGGTATGCTGAAGTTACTACCCTCAGCGCGAGCACCCCAAGGGGTGTCGGTATAAAGTATAGGGGCAAAGTGGAAGCCACCACTCACAGGTCGTCTGCCACTTTTACCTTCCTCTCGCTACTACTACTAATACCCACGCGCGTCTTTAATTCCTGTATTAGCGACTGTGTGCAATCCACGAGTTTGTCACTGCTCCCAGGATTTAAGCTCTTTTCACGATGTCGACTGCAGAACTTCCCTCCACACCTAAGTTGAGTACTCCAATTTACGTGTTTGTAACTTTTATGGTTGAGATGTTTTCCATAGTCGCCTTCGGCCCCTCAGAAAAAGTATTGTGGGCGCCGTCGGCTGGACCGCCATTTTGAGATCATCATCAAAACGCGAATGAATTTCACACACTAACTCCACAAAAAAATTTTTCATTAAATGTTAGGCATTACGTGCTTTTATGAAGATTGATTTATAATCATCAATGACATATTATGTATTACGTACTTACTTTATCCGAAGTAAGATAGGGAGTAGGCCTAACTCGTTCGTGACTTTCGTTGAGGTATAAAGAGTAGTTGTTTAACCTACACTTTAACAAAAAACCTCCCCCAGCGGCTCGGGCGGGTTTGCGCCGGTCCCTACATAATTTTATAGTGATGCACAAGATAATTATTAGGCCACTCGTAGCCTACCATAATTGTTGAGGGAGAGAAGGGAGCCCTGTCCCTCTCTCTCTCTCTCTCTATCCCTCTTGTAGTAAGATTATGTATGATTAGTGTTGACACGATCTTAGATAAGTCTTGATTTATGTACGTTGATGATTTTCATTTCGCTAAGAGGTTGGATGAGTTCCCTCCCCCCCCAGGTCGACCTAGCCTAGGCTAGGCCTAGGAAGGTAGGCTAAGTGGCCCTTCCCTGGTACCCTTACACACACCCTTACTTCCCCCTGTCCGTGCTATGATGCTAGCAGAGAAGATGTCAAAATAGAGAGCTTCTCTATCATTGTGATGTTGGATCTACCTCCCTACCGGTCTAAATTGAAAGAATTCGGTTTAGTAGGTTTGGTTGAGGACCACCCGGTGCCCTGCCGGTCTAGATCGAAATATTCGATTTAGTTGGTTTGGTCGAGGACCACCGTCCACCTCAGTCTGGCAGGGGAGGTCAGTTGGCCTACCCTGACCAGTTCTGTTGTGATCTCGGAAACTTAAAATGGATCCATACGCGGTACTCTCCCTTTTTGTCTAATTTCCTTGCAACTCTTCCATTATACCTCTCTATGAATGTTTTGTATTATTAGTATTTATATAGTTTATGTGTCATTGTAAATACCAGTCTGGTACGCCTTAGCCTAACCCGGCATAGCCTCCCGATCGAGAGTGACCACCGACCAACCGCGACGGGCCATGAGCCAGTCGGCCTGCTTCCTATGAGGAGTAGGCTACATAGCATTGGTAAAGGTCTATCTCTGATCGAGTGGGTGGCCAGGCAATCATGACCGGCCACATATACCACCCCCCTCACTAGTGGGCGTGGGGGGGAGGGCTATTGGTATTAAACAGAAAAGTTTAACCCCTTATGTCTCCGAGTAAATGGCTCCGCCGACTTACAGCAGGCTAGTACCGCACCAGTTGGCGGACGTAGCTCCAGATTGTACATTATATAGCTCCGTCGCTCGGTGTTTCGTTCTTCTTCCCCCCTCCCCCGGTATGGATTCAGGCTGGGAGTTACACTCCCCTTAATTTAGTGCGTGTAGGTTCAGAGAAATTTTCTTTCCTGATCTGCCGCTCCAGCCCTTTTCCTCCGGCATTATAGGAGACATTAGGAGACAATTCATTTAGTAGATGGAGCTTCTGGGACTACTCTATAGATAGCTCCAAACCCATAAGGTACCGATGGAGTGTGACTCACCCTCACACTCGTTGATGGAGCATTACACGGTGTTGCCAAAGCTCTATTTTTGCCCTTATTCCCTGCTTCAGTGGGGAAGAAAGGTAGATCAGTGTTCGGCTA
Source organism: Macrobrachium nipponense (assembly GCF_015104395.2). NCBI lineage: Eukaryota > Metazoa > Arthropoda > Malacostraca > Decapoda > Palaemonidae > Macrobrachium > Macrobrachium nipponense. Next base: position 118,435,459 of record NC_087201.1, read on the forward strand.
CGGTGATACGTAGCCTTCTGACTCAGCCGTACTCAACAGAGAAAGGGAAAAATTTTCCCCCTCTCCGGCACCGGCGGACCTCAGATCCTGCATAACGAACCTATATCTATCCTCTGAGGACGGAATCGAGATCAGGCAAATACACCCAAAGAAATTCATTATTCATTGTAGTTATTTGAAAATAATTAGCGAATAAATCTTGACCCATCTAAGTTAAGGTGCATGCTCTCTTTGGAGTTATCTCCATTGCCGAAGTTCGGTGCTCCTAAATAAATTACATTTACAGATGGTTCGTTGCCAGGCAGATGGGTGCCCCGCCTCCCTGGGCAAGCCATACGGCCACGTAGTGTGCCGTTCGCATGCCAACTGTGCTGTGCAGTTGGAAAATTACATGGTCTGGCACCCCGATGCATGCACGGTGTGCTATGAGATGGTGTCAATCATGACTGGTGAGCAGGTAAGTACTTCGCTGCATCATTGAGATACAAGTCCTGTTATAATGACTTAATGAGCTGCTATACAGACTCTATTTCCAGGTAGAATATTAATTCGGGTTCCTCCCTGACATGCTGATCCAGACGCTTGGCATGAGGCAAGGGTAGCCATCAGGAAATGGGTTGCGGGGTTCGGCAAGAATGCACCAAAGGGACAACCCTACGTTCTAGATGCCGGACTATGCTCCCTTCTGTTCCAGGGAGCCACAGCCACCACGGCGGTTCCGGCGGACGTGGCCGAGCCCCTCATTGAAGCCATCTGGATGGCAACGATGCCAGTCCCCGACAACCAGGAGGACTTGATGGAGGAAGTGGCGATTAACATCAGTACGGAGCCCATGGTCACGGAGGAACAGGTAGGTGGGGAGGTAAGTGAGGCGAGTCTGATCTTAAGTCCTACTCCTTCTGCTTCCTCTTCTTTCCTGGGCTTCTCTAGGCCCACCCCTCCTAGTGTAGGAGCACTTTCCGTCGCTCCTAAAGTAAAATCTCTCAAAACAAAAACCTTAAGAAAGGGTACTAAACCAGCTCCGCCAGCGGCGACGGAGTTGTCTTCAGCCCCACAGCCGTCGACTTCTTCCGCACAGTCGCCTGCTGCCAGGAACCCTTCCCCTACTATGGGGATGGGTTTAAAGACCACCGATCCTAAGGCAGCGGAGTCTGGACTTGACCTAGAAGCCTTCATTAACCTTCTATTGTCGAAGGTTAGCGGAGTTATTGACCAGAGGCTTGAGTCGATACGACTCGCCTCAGTCCCAGACACCTCCGGCCAGGCATTTACGTCTCTGACCGAGAGGATCAAGCCGCTAGAGGAAATGCTTACCGGACTTCTCCACTCCGGCGCTATCCATGATGGTGCCGGATGCGTCCAAGCTTCCTCCCTTTGATAAAGAAAACCCATGGCGGTTAGCACTGCATGCCCCGTTCTCGGATGGGAAGCTAATGATTGAAGGGTGCGGAACCCGCCCGATCGAGGATTTTGAACTATTTCCGCCAGGGCTCCAGTTTCCATTCCCCTTATTCGTAAGACTAGCAAAACATGCGGTAGTCAGGGTGGATAAAGTCCCGAAGGAGACGGTGATCTTCCCGAGGGAACAAGCCCAAGCTACTTGGGTCCGCACCCTCTCCGAATGGGGTTGCGTTAACACAAAGTTAACGCCGCACAAGGGCAGTTTTACAATGTTTGTGACCCCGGACGGAATTCCGTCACCATGTACGTCTAAGGTGGCGGAGTTGACGCTGCAAGCAGCGGCGGAGGAGAAACCTCTACCAGTGCTGAAAGAGACGGAGGCTACCTCCCTTCTCTTGCCCACCGGATTGGACTTTTGGAAGGACGCACCGGTTACGTTTACTACAGGTAAACTTGACCTGGACTGCGCTTCCGACCTGTTCTCAGAGAAGCTGCCTAGGATTCCGGATTTATTAGTGAAAACGGAATTCGAGGCAAGGACCAGACTGGCAAGATCTATCGACTCCGTCACTGCGGCGGAGTTGGTAGCATCCACATATATTGAGGAGCAAATATTCAGGGTCCTGGCAAAAGCGCTCTTGCAGACGTTCCAGTCAGACCTATACGATTTTGCAGTGGCGAGACGAGCTTGTAGGAAGCACATCCTGGCGGGTGCCTATATAAAACATGAGCCTAATAGGCTCATTAAGTCATCAGTATGGGGAGAGAACCTTTTCCCAAAAGAGGAGGTTAACAACCTCCTCCAAGAGGCATCCAGAGCCGCCCAGAGTCTTCGGGTTCGTTGGGGTCTCCCCTTCAAACGACAGTTTGAGGGGCCCGGACACCAAGTCAGAACCAAGAAGAAGGCAATACCAAGTCTCTCGTCCACAGGCAATAATGCAAGCAGTGCCAGTATCCCAGGTTGGCAAACCGTCAACTTCTAAGGCGCTCCCTCAACAACAGTTTGTCCTAGTACAAACTTCTCTGGCCCCACAGCCATCTACCTCTTCAGCCATAGTGACCTCCCTAGCCTTCAACCCTACCTATGAAGCGCGAGACCTCTTTCGCTCCTATAATAGACATGCCGGAAGTAGCCAGGCCAGAGGTGGTCCCCGGTTACGAAGCGGATCAAGAGGTAGGGGCTTCTGCGGAGGTAGAGGCACCAGACCTGCATCCAACCAGTGAGAGTCCGCAGGTAGGAGGGAGATTGTATCTCTTCCGGGACCGATGGACCTTCAGTCCATGGGCCCACAGTATAGTCTCGAAAGGCCTGGGGTGGAAATGGGAGAAAGGGCCCCCTCCACCAATCAGTTTTTATCAGAAGCCTATGGCGGACCTTATAGACTATACCAAAGATCTCCTCCAGAAAAAGGCCATAAAGAAGGTGGGGCGCCTAAAATTTCAAGGACGTCTGTTCAGCGTCCCCAAGAAGGACTCAGGCAAAAGAAGGGCGATTCTGGACTTGTCCTGTCTCAACTCATACATTCACTGCGACAAGTTCCGCATGCTGACCATCTCGCAGGTACGGACCTTACTTCCCTGTGGGGCCGTCACCACCTCTATCGATCTTACAGATGCTTACTATCATGTTCCAATAGCAAGGAACTTCTCTCCGTACCTAGGCTTCAAACTAGGAAAACAGGCTTACTCATTCAGAGTCATGCCGTTCGGGCTCAACATTGCGCCCAGAATATTCACCAAACTAGGAGAGACGATAGTTCAAGAACTAAGAACGAAAGGCATTTTGTTAGTAGCCTGTCTAGACGACTGGCTCATTTGGACAGCCAACGTTGAAGAATGCCGCAAATCAACATCCAAGATTATGGAATTCCTGGGGTTCCAGATAAACAGGGAGAAATCCAGGCTCATCCCGGCTTCTCGTTTCCAGTGGAATCCAATGGGACCTGAACAAACACGAGCTATCTCTCCCACCCAAGAAGGCCAAAGAAATAGCAAAGGCTACAAAACAGTTTCTCAAAAACAAGAAAGCTTCTCGGCGGGCCCAAGAAAGGATTCTAGGATTGCTGCAGTTTGCGTCGGTGACGGACGTCCTGTTAAAGGCCAGATTGAAGGATATCAATCGAGTCTGGAGAACAAGAGCCAACATCAAACTCAGAGACAAGGTCTCAGCGAGTCCACCTATCCTGACAAAGAGGCTCCGTCCACAGAACGCCAGAACCTAGCCAAGTCAGTACCTCTACAATTCCCTCCGCCATCTCTAACCATCCACACGGACGCATCTCTAAGTGGATGGGGAGGGTATTCTCAACACAAGAAGGTACAAGGAACATGGTCGGAAACATTCCGCCAGGTTCATATTAACATTCTGGAAGCAATGGCAGTTTTCTTGACCCTAAAACGACTGTCTCCGGCCAGGAAGGCTCATATAAGGCTAGTCTCAGACAGTCTAGTAGTAGTCCACTGCATAAACAGAGGAGGCTCCAGGTCAAGCAAACTGAATCACGTATTGGTGGCGATATACTTGTTAGCGGAGAAGAATCATTGGCACCTGTCAGCAGTTCACCTGGCAGGAGTAAGAAATGTTATCGTGGACTCACTTTCCAGGACAACCCCGATGGAATCGGAGTGGTCCCTGGACGAGAAATCATTCCGGTGGATTGGCAATCAAATTCCGGATCTTAAAGTAGACCTTTTTGCCACGGAAGGCAACCACAAACTACCCTGCTACGTGGCTCCCAACCTAGACCCTCTAGCTTACGCCACAGATGCGATGTCCTTAGATTGGAACAATTGGCGGAAAATTTACCTTTTTCCACCAGTGAATCTTTTGATGAAGGTCTTGCACAAGCTGAGATCCTTCACAGGACAAGTAGCTCTAGTGACACCCAACTGGCCAAAGAGCAACTGGTATCCTCTTCTTTTAGAACTGAATCTCGGGGCCCAAACGGATTCCCCGTCCGGAACTGACACAGGTAGTACAAACTCAGACTGTGTCAGCTTCCTCTAGAGTTCTGAGTGCCCTAACTTTATGGACTTCATGAAGTTTGCAGCTCAGAGGGACGATAGTATTGATCCTTTAAACATCCTATTCATTGAATCAGATAAGAGGGATTCAACGATTAAGCAATATGATTCAGCAGTAAAGAAATTAGCCAATTTTCTAAAAGATTCGGATGCCCATAAGATGACCACAAATCTGGCAGTCTCATTTTTTAGATCTCTATTTGAAAAAGGTCTAGCCGCCAGTACCATTACTACAATAAAATCACCTTTAAGAAAGATTTTCCAGATAGGTTTTAATATTAACCTATCAGATGCATACTTCTCTTCAATTCCAAGAGCATGTGCCCGTTTGAGACCAACAGACCGCCCTCAGACGGTCTCTTGGTTTTTGAATGATGTCCTTAAACTAGCCTCAGACTCTAACAATGAGTCAAGCTCATATTTAACCCTTCTTAGGAAGACCTTATTTTTAATGGCCCTAGCCTCAGGTGCCAGAATATCTGAACTCTCGGCTCTCTCCAGAAATCCAGGCCATGTTGAGTTCCTCCCGTCAGGTGAAGTCCCCCGATCGCCAGTTTCTGGCTAAGAACGAAGACCCACAGAACAGGTGGACTCCTTGGAAAATTCTTCCTCTCACGCAGGTTACATCATTGTCTCCTGTCAATACTCTTAAATCCTTTCTAGCCAGGACTTCCCAAAAGACTTCAGGCCCTCTGTTTATTAGGGAGAAAGGTGGGACAATTTCTCTAAAAGGTATTAGACAGCAAATACTATATTTTATTAAACAAGCCAATCCGGATTCAGTCCCACACGTCCATGACATCAGAGCAGTGGCTACCTCCATTAACTATTTTTAAAATATGAATTTTGAGGACCTGAAGAAGTATAGGGGTTGGAAATCTCCAGCAGTATTTAAACACCACTATCTCAAAAACATAGAGGCCCTTAAATTCTCAACAGTGGCTGCAGGGAGCATAGTTTCCCCTGAATAACCGAGTTTTATAAACTCCCTTCCTAGCCCTTCTGTTAATTCTTTCCCTAATACTCTCTCCTTCCTACCTGACTCGCATGTATTCCCCACCAACCTCTCTCTTCTGGGCTGGGCTGGGCCTTGACCATCACGCCATCGGAACATGTATATAGTATTGAAGTATCGGTCGTGAAATCATATTGGTTTTACGAAACTGTCTGTACATACCCGTCCAGTTTGCTCAGATACCATAATGTACATTATCATATTGTATTTTCTTGTATTTACTAGTCTTAAGTCATAGTTTAAGTTCTAGTTTAAGTAGTATATAAGTAAAATTTGCCTTATTTTTGAACATTAAATTTAAATTTCAAATGAACCTTAGGTTTCATTAACCCCCATTTATACACTTGTTTGGTATCTGTTTAGCTTGGATGGAAATTCTCTGATATGTTTTCACCGGCAGACACAGGTCAAACCCAGAAAAGGGATTTTGACATAGGAAAAATCTATTTCTGGGGGAGGACCTGTGTCGCCTGGTGAACCCAACCCTTCTTTCTTTTTTCCCCACCCTTGGCCAATCCTAGCTTGGACGTCTATTCCAGGAATGAAAGACGCGCGTGGGTATTAGTAATAGTAGCGAGAGGAAGGTAAGGTGGGTGATGCTTGTAACGGCTCCCACCATGGAGGGGTTTTGGAGGAGGAATCTTCAAAGTGGCAGAGGACCTGTGAGTAGTGGCTTCCACTTCGCCCTTATACTTTATACCGACGCCCCTTGGGGTGCTCGCACTGGGGGTAGTAACTTCAGCATACCATGCTAGCTTTTTCTCTGGTATATTTAGGATATATTTATACTTGAAAAATGAGCTACAGGGATTTTTCACCGGGCAACATAGGTCCTCCCCCAGAAATAGATTTTTCCTTCGTCAAAATCCCTTTTTCGGTTCCCAAGAAGGGTGAGGTTTTTTCATCATTCTCTTCTCTTCCAGTGTCGGAGGTGTCCAAAATGGCGGCGATTTGGAAGACGCTTGGGCTAAGGGGTACCCAGTCCTTGGAGGGGTTGCTAGCGCATTTTGTGGAGGCTCGCACCTCCCCTTCCCAGTCTGGCCAGGCCATCCCCCCTCCTCCCGGCCTCGTCTTTGTGGATAGCACCAGTCGGCACTGGCTGCCGCTGCTTCGAGTCGGAGTGATGCTGCAGCGTCAGCCCCGTTGATGACGTCACGGGGTCCATCTTTGTGTATTTCTCCGCTGGCGGCGTCTCTTTCCCCCCTCGCACCGATGGGAAGCCGTGACATCACCGCCGCTTGTGATGTCACTCTCATCAATGACGTCTCTCCCAGTCGTCTCCTCTGATCTGCCTTGCTTAGCCGTGACATCATCACTGCCGCCCAGTTCGCAACATCTCCCGTCCTTGTCTTCGGAGCCTTCTCTGGCACATCAGTCTGAGGTCATATGCCAGAGGTTGGACTCTGTATTGGATGTGAAGTTGGCTGTCTTATCGGCTGGGAGGAGTGGTAGGAAACGTGTTGCTTCGTCCCCGCCTTCTGAGAAGAGTGCGCATAAGAAACTAGGGCTGTCTTCCTCTCCCTCTTCCCCCTCTACGTCTCGTCGGCGTATCAAGCGTTGGAAAGCTAAGGGCTTTGCCCTTCCTTCTCCTTCGAGGGAGGAACAACAAGGACGTGTTCCCAAGAGTGCTGTGGTTTCGGACAGTGTTAGTGGTGTGCGTTCTATAGGGGTTGTTCGTCCTCTCCCTTGTATCTCAAATGTGCAACCCCCCACCCCCTCCGTACTTGCAGATCACGAGCGTGTTGCAACATCCCCTGCCCGTGCACATGATGTTAGTGCTCCTTCTTCTCCTAGGCCTATTCGTCGCTGTAAAGATCTGAAGGCGCCTGTGAAGAGGTCGAAGGTAGTGAGAACGGAGTTGGCGCAACTGGAGTGTTTGCCTGCCTCTCTCACTGGTGCTTCCAAGAGTTCGACTCCAAGGGATTCTCCATCTATCTCAAGTATTTGAGTTTCCCCCCCCCCCATCTCACGTACATACGGCCGCCACGCCCGTGACCATTCATGGACGTGGAGTCATCTGTTGAGGTAAGTGATGTAGCCCAGACAGGTTAGTAGGGGTTTTTGACTGTTTGGCTGCTAACCCTTCTGTTTTTTTGGATGGAGAAGGTGCATTAGAAGAGCCTACACACCCTTCTCGTCGTCGGTCTCCAGTGCCGGAGCAGGAGGAGAGAGACACTCAGGAGTTTCTGTCTTCCTTTTCCGAAGTTGTTGCTCTCATTCGTGGGTTTAACAATTTGGAAAGTAGGACTCAGGCTTGGTTGTCTTACACTCCTCCTGGCTTGGAAGCCTTGGTGGGAGCTACTCAGGACCCCAAATCATCTCTTCAGCTTCCTTTGTCAGGGCGCATTCAGTCGGTCTTGCAGAAGGTTAACGCCTCTGTTTCTGACCGGGACGGTTCACTTCACTCTAGGGGCTCTACCAAACTACTAGCCCCGCCTCTCACAAGACATAGGAAGTACTATGCTACGAGCTCTGCGTTTTTGTTGTTGTTTCAGTATGATAACTTGTGTTTAGATGTACGAAACCATTTGTTGTACTCCCATGTTGTTTACATCATGGACTGACTCATGCCTACCTCAGCAAGAGTGTTACACAATAAAATAATGCTATTTTATTGGGTGTATCATTAAGACATCCCACCATATAACATGGTGGCAGCGGAGGCAAGCTTCAAGAATGTATACAGTAAGAGTCGGCACCAGACTTTGAAGGTAACTGGCTAAAATTGATGTATTAAATCCGACAGCACGTCTCCAAGTTGTTTTGGCGGGTAGAGACCTTCCGATGGTCAACATTTTCGACGTATAAATGTGAAGGATTGCGATCATCAAGAGGATATAACTTGGATCCAGGTATGATCATTCAAGTTTGCAACATATTGTGCAGTGATAATAGACATTAAGAGTAGCCTATGCAACCGCCGAATCATCAAAGATACCGCCACACACCGCCGTTTTGAGTTGTCGATGCATGATGATTACCCGAGACGTTTGATAAGAAGCTGATGTACGATGACTACCGATGTGTGCTGCTAGCATTGCTGATACTGCCAGGCCAGGATGAAGTTTTTATGTAGCCTTCGTAATTAATGAACAACAGTTACTATGTTTGTTGAGTGATAATTTATGCCCATGTTTAGTTATTAAAGAGATGTGATTGATATCCTTTTTATGGTCTTTGAATGATACTGCCATAGGTGCCATAGCCTAACCTACCTGATTTATATTTTTTTATGGTTCTTGAATGATACTGACATATGTAATGCAATACATTACTTAAATACAGATATTTTCCATATCTGTAAATAAACCCATGACCCAAGGGATCATTGGCGAGATAGGAGGGTGATCAACAGCCATAACAGAACGTAAAACTAGACCATGCCATGCAATGCTTGCAGTGGCCTGGTTGCATTTGTCTGTATAAACAATTATCAACAATTCTTGTAAACAGGTCACAACACCTTCCATGGGAAGCTGTCGACCTATTCACCTGTAGCGGAAACACATGACTTCCGAGCCGTATGGCTACGTACTTGTTATTTCTTGTAAACGCTGAGATAGCTAGTGTTAAGCTATCGATGCGACCCTCTTGTAAAGTTAGTTCTACCTAAATCCTCAAACTGAGCGGTCATCTGACCAACCATTCCTGTACTCCAGTGATGGAGCAGAGAAATAAAGTTATTAAGAAGTTAACTCAGGAAGTTTGAGTAATCTCCCCAATTCTGAAGAAGAAGAAAATCTACTTGATGTCACTTCAACGAGAAAGGGAAAAAGAACCACAAATGCTTGCGTATCACAGTCGCAAGAATAGAAACATAACTGATCTCTGTCCTATACCATTGTAAGTGGTGGACCAGAGACAGTTAAATAATGGTGGCAGCTCCTATACATCTACCGTCTACCGAAGCAAATGGAATCATCAAGAATGTAACTAATCAGAAGTAAAACAGAAGGAACAGGATCTTCAATCAACATAGGCAACTGTAAACATCCTACGAACACTAAGAAATGTCCATCATCGAGACGTATTCAAGCAGCTAAATCAACGTTTAGAGAACGACTTTCATCACATATCTACAAGAATCAAACCGGACGTGAATGCAGCATCGGATCCTCAATGGGAAGCGAAACATTCAACAAATAAACAACGCAGGAACTGAAGCCAAGGCGAAGATATTGGGTCAAGCGCGGAGCAACGCGAAAGATAGAGAGGCTGTGACGTCATCACAACAACAACAGTCTTCCTGCATATATACTAAAGCTAAGTACATCCTTTATCCATTCAGGTTTTATCAGTGAAGTGTTTTACATCACGAGTCGATCGTCCATTATTCCTGGGGTGAGTTATACGTAATCTTAATCTTCCTTCATTACAGGAATCTATCTTCAACTACGAATTCACGCCTGCAGAATTTTTTTCTCTTTGTTGCTAATTCCTCTTCCAGCAGTTCTCCAGAAATATCCTTATCACATTATCTGTCTTTAATATTATCATTTTGGGGGACTTTACTATAATCTGCAACACATCTTTATTTTATATTGCATATGCGTTTACGCAGTGGACGTGTGTACTCGTATAGATACTTTGATAGGATCGCAAGGAATCGTAGTGATAAGAAAAAAGCAAAAGTGAACATGGCAACCACTGTTGCTGGCTCTTCCGCACCCGGTAACCCCAATCCCGTTGTTACTCTAGTGAGTGCAAGGTCAGCAATAGTCCCTTTTCAAGGTCGGGTCATTGGGTTCCTGCCTCAAAACGTCGAGTCATGGATCTCATCAGTAGATGCTCATTTAAATGCAAAATGCATCACAGACCCATCTGTACAATTACAGAAAGCTAAAAGCTTCATAGACTTTGCTAAAGGAGATGCAAGTGCATATCTTAGAGGAGTCTCTTTCCAAGAGGCGGTTACATGGGACGATTTCAAAGTTAGGCTACATGCTATATATGGCGGTGAAGAAGCCTTAGATGTAGTTTTGGCTTTAAGGAACATCCTTAATCAAGCCTCTATTACTCAGCTTAATGTTGTAGAACGGGCGGCAGTAATTGCCGACCGACTAAATGAATATCAAGATAACTTACGTAACTCCTCATGGGTTACAAGAACCAATATCGCCATGAAAGATTTCATACGGTTGATATACTTGACTTGCATGACAGTTATGTTGCCTGAAGCTTTAGTGCGGTGTTTTGACAAAAAGCTAACGCCCGACAGTACGGAACTAGATGTGTATAAACAGATCAAAAAGCACATGTCTAAGTGTACTGACCTTGATCCCTTGCTTACTCAAGTTTTTGCAAAAAATGAAAATAAGCCACAACAAGTAAATGTAGTTAATAATAATCAAGCTGCAGGGATGACTTGTTACAATTGCAAGTGGCCAGGACACATGATTTCAGACTGTAGGACGTGTTATTGTTCAATTCATAACAGTTCCACTCATTCATATAATCGTTGCTTCTCGCAAAATCAACAGCAGAATCCTAGAAACATGCAAACCGTTGCCAATGAAAACAAGAAGAAGAATCCTCAGTACTATAAGAAGAAGCAGGCGAACAGCAATGCTGTTCAATATCAGAAACAAACAAATCGTGCTTCAAGTAACTCTGTTCCCGGGCCGTCTAGCCAAAACTCGCAAGGTCCGACTAATTTTCCGAGTGTGCAAAGCAAAGCAAATACCACGTAGTCAACTCCAATGGGGGAGAGGATGATGTTGGGTCATTCATATCAACATCTTTTGTATCAAATAACCAATTTAATCATTTACCAGATCATTGTGAGACAATCGATTTTCCTATGAAACACACGGCCGAATCCAAAAAATCAGTGCAGGTTCCCATAGATTTGCAACAAATTCACGCCATAATAAGCCAAAATGAATTACGCCCCACATTACATGCAGTAAATTTAGAGCACCGATCCTTCAATTATTTTTTTATTCTGGTAGTCCGCGTAATATCATGGATTTGTGGACTCACCACTTGTTGTTTTCGAACTTCCCTATAGAGAAGTCCGGAGTAAGGCTCTCGGGGATCGGAAATAATGAATTAAATGTGGTAGGAGTAACTCATATTCAGTACAAGGTCGGTAAGCGCACGTTTACCGATACCTTTATTGTTGTACAAAACATTGATATGTATCCAGCTGTAATTATAGGATACCCGTCTATGGGCACTCAAAACATTACCTTAGCCCCTGCCAAACACGGCGTGTATATCAAAGGAAAATTCTATAAGTCTTCTAACACCTTAAAATCAGTTTTGGACAAAAAGGAGACAACAAATAAAACAGTAACGTACGTTGAGGAACCAATCACTTGTCTCATGAATCAAGAAATAATCCATGCGACCCAACAGAATTCTCGCTCACCCGTAATATCAGCTTGCACGCAAACTCTCGAGCCGAACGTAACTTCGAATGTATTAGTGCGAGTAAAAACAGTAAAGAAAACTTTGCCGGGATCTGAAATGTTAATCCTTTCCGACACTGAAACTAACGGACTTGTCCGTCACACAAGCCATATATACAGTCGGCTCACAACAACAATGTAACATTGAAGTCTGTAATCATTTGAATACCACTTTAGTAATTCACAAAAATCAACATATCTTGGATGTGGAAGTTTATAAACATCGCATTCTTACCGTCGCTGAGATCAATCACGCTCAATCAGTTGCGGATGAATCCCTTTTGCAATCTATTAAAAGTAAAATCAATAAAGACATTCAAGAAGAGGAAATTCAGCAGAAATTTCTTGATCTTTTAACTGAATATCGTGATGTTTTCTCCACTACTGATGGATCCTTAGGAAAAACGGATGTCATAGAACACCAAATAAGGTTAAAAGACAAGCAGAAAATTATCTATGTACCTTCGTACAGACTCCCTATGAAATTCCAGAATGAGATAAATGATGAAGTAGGTAAAATGCTAGAAGAAGGAGTCATTAGGAAATCGAACAGCCCTTATAATTTTCCGTTAATAGTCGTACCGAAAAAAGATCGAACTTAGCGTATCTGCGTAGATTTCCGTCGCTTAAATGAGGAAACGATCCCTGATCGATTCCCAGTGCCATGTACTGACAATATTTTATCTTTGTTAGGTCAGAACAAATATTTTACCAGTTTGGACGTACTTAAAGGCTTTCACCAGATACCCTTAGAAGAAGAGAGTATCCCATACACTGCCTTCAGCACAGCCAAGGGACATTATGAATTTTTACGTATGCCTTTTGATTTACGTTGCGCTCCCATAACATTTACCAGAATGATCAACATAGTGTTTGGAGACTTGTTAGGGGATATCCTACATGCTTATATGGACGACCTTGTAATCTTTTCTAATACCTTAGAAGAACATCTACGTAAATTGGAGCTAGTGCTACAAAGACTAAGACAGCATAATTTAAGGGTAAAGATAAGTAAGTGTGAATTTTTCAAAACAGAACTAGTCTATTTAGGTTTTACGGTGTCTAGTCAAGGTCTTAAAGTAGTCCACGATAAGGTGTCGGCTATCAGTAACTTTCCGATACCTACTAACGTCAGGGGAATACAGCAATTTCTGGGGTGTAGCGGGTACTACAGGAGGTTCATACGCAACTACTCAATAATAGCCGCTCCCCTAACCGATCTTACGAAGAAGGGCGTAGATTTCATGTGGTCTGAGAAGCATCAACAGGCATTTGATACCTTGAAAGATGAACTGTGTAGTTCTCCTACATTCAAATTTCCTGACTTCGGTAAGGAATTCTTTATTGCAACAGACGCCTCAGACCTAGGAGTAGGTGGGGTATTGCTTCAGCAATATGACACAGTTTTTCCCTATAGCTTTTTATTCATGTAAACTGAGACCTTCCGAAAGTAAATATGCAGTAATAGATAAGGAAGGGCTAGCTATTGTTAACTCACTAGTGCATTTTAAGTTCATAATATACGGTTATCCTGTCAAGGTTCTCACTTATCATAAGCCCCTAACCGACTTCTTTAAAGGCTTTAGTCACAGTCCCAAACGAACTCGGTGGCATATGATCATCCAAGACTTTGGCGCGAGGATCGGGTATTTACCTGGGAAAGCAAATATCATTGCTGACGCATTATCACGCAACCCCGCGTCATCTTGTACGGAGCCATTAGCTGAATTAATAGATATATCAACATCCATGCCTATTGTTAAAACTGTATCTGAACAGGAAGATCTGGGCTGGAGCGCTGAACTAATACAGACTGAACAAAGGAAAGATCAGCAATTAGAAGAAATCATAAATGCTTTGAATGGAAATCCTAAGAAAAAGGAATATATAAAGTATACACAGCAGAATTATATAATCAAGGATAATATTCTGTGTAGATCCGTGACAAGGAAAACCTGCAACACACCACAGGTGACTAACGACCAGGTAGTGGTACCAATCTCACTTATACCAACTGTCTAAATTGGTTGCATGCAAATCCATTACATGGCCATCCGGGGTTCTCCATCATGTCACAGAAAGCCAAATCATTATTTTATTGGCATACGATGCTTACAGATATAAAAAAGGGATTTTGACGAAGGAAAAATCTATTTCTGGGCAAGGGTTTGTGTCGCCCAGTGAAATAATCCCTTAAGTTCATTATTTCTAGGTAAATGATACTAACATTACCAGAGAAAAAATAAAAATAGGGGGATGTCAGAATAACTGACTTGCTCACCCTAAATAAAAAGAGGTTGTCAGTATGGTACTGGGGCGAGTGAGACCACTACCACGAACCTCTTGTCATTTAGAATTCTCCTTCATCAAAATCCCCCTCCCTGAGAGAGCTGACACACGACCGGCGCCAGCAACTACTACTACACACCTTCCCACACCAACCGCAGCGCCTCTCGTGGCCATCCTTGAAGTTAGAGGCCAATCTTGGGTGCCAGGGTGGGAGAAACACGGGGGGCGATTTCACTGGGCGACACAAACCCTTGCCCAGAAATAGATTTTTCCTTCGTCAAAATCCCTTTTCTGGGCTCAGTTCGTGTCGCTTCGAGAAATAGTACCAGAGAATTAGCACAAGATTGGAAGAATAAAAATAGGGTCTCAATAAAACGAAAAGAAAATAAAATAAATGAATATAATCTAGTTTAAATATTTACAAAGTTATCATAAATAAGGTTTAGCTTAACCTAGTGTAACAAATGTTAGTTTAGAACATAAAATTGGACTTAGAATTACACTTAAACTAACTTATTTTAACTTAAACTAGATTGTATGAGGCTAACTCACTACAGTTTTTAAGTCAATTGAATGAATATCTTATAATACATATGAGTGTGCCTCCCTAGCAAAAAAATAAGGGAGGACAACACCAAACAATCACAGTTAGTAACAATATTTACAAGTGTGGGTGCTCCTAGCATAGAAATAAGGGGCAGACCACTACATGTAGCCTTCTTAGGCAGCTAAGGCTCAAAACACAATTGAACCTGACGGTAAGGTTAGGGGAAATGTTAGTGAGGCAGGTAGAAAGGAGATCTGGATCTTCGACTACGACTACTGGACAGTGTCAGGGGAAACTATGTTTCCCGCTGCCACTGCCGGAAATTTAAGAGATTCCAAGGACTTTAGGTAGTGACGTTTAAAAATTGTCGGCGATTTCCAGCCTGTGTACTTCTTTAAGTCATCGAAATTCATATGCTGGAAGTAATTAATAGAAGTGGCCACTGCCCTGATGTCATGGGCTCTAGGGAATGAATCAGGGTTAGCTTGTTTAATAAAATACAGGATTTGTTGTCTAATCCCTTTTATTGAAATAGTGCCACCTTTCTCCCTCATAAAGAGGGGGCCTGAGGATCTAGATGATGTCCTGGACAGATAGGCTCATAAGGTCGACACCAGACAAAGAGAAGGGTCTTGTGGAAGAGGGAGGACCTTCCAGGGTGCCCATCTCATTAAGGGATCCTCATTCTTTGCCAAAAAGCTACGATCTGGAGATAATAGGACTTCTCCTGAGGGGAGAAATTCTATATGTCCAGATGCTCTGGAAAGAGCCGACAGTTCTGATATTCTGGCTCTTGAGGCCAGGCTTAATAAAAATAATGTTTTCCTTAACAACATTATATAGTTGCATGAATCTTTGTCAGTATCTGAAGCCAGTTTGAGAACATCATTCAAGAACCATGAAATTGAGCTCGGCCTTTCTGAAGGTCTGAGCCTAGCACAGGCTTTAGGAATAGATGAAAAGTAGGAGTCTGTTAAGTCTATCTTAAAACCAAACTGGAAGATTTTCTTTAAAGCTGACTTATTAGTGGTAATAGTGCTAGCTGCTAGACCCTTTTCAAACAGGGATCTGAAGAAGGATATAGCTAGATTAACTGTCATGGTTCGAATGTTTGTTTCCTTCAGGAAATTTGCCAGTTTCTTAACAGCAGCATCGTACTGGCGTAAAGTTGATTCTCTCTTATCCAATTCTAAGAAAAGGATATTCTGGGGATCAATATTTGCATCTCTCTTAGCCGCAAACTTCATGAAGTCCATAAAGTTAGGGTTTTGAGAGTTCCTGAGGAAGCGAACACAGTCCTCATTTGTACTGACTGGGACAGTTTGGGATTGGGGATCCGTCGAGGTCGGAGACCCAGTTCCGGGAGGAGAGGATACCAATTGCTCTTGGGCCAATCCGGAGCTACTTGTCCCTTGAATGTCCTGAGTTTGCTCAGGACTTTCAATAGAAGATTCGCTGGAGGAAAGATGTATATCTTCCTCCATTGATTCCAGTCTATGGACATGGCGACTGTGGCGTAAGCCAGAGGGTCCAGGTGGGGGGCCACATAGCAAGGGAGCTTGTGGTTCGCTTGTGATGCGAAAAGATCCACCTGGAGACCTGGGACCCTTTGGCAAATCCACAGGAATGAGCGCCTGTCCAGGGACCACTCCGATACTAGAGGAACTGATCGAGACAGGGCATCTGCTATCACATTCCTTACTCCCGCCAGATGAGTGGAGGATAGATGCCATTTGTACTTGGTTGCTAGAGAGAAAATGGCTATCATGACATGGTTCACATGCCTTGATTTGGATCCTCCCCTGTTGATGCAGTGTACCACTACTGCGCTGTCCAAAACCAGCTTTAAATGGGAATTCTTAGCTGGTAGAAGCCTCTTCAGAGTGAGGAACACTGCCATGGCTTCCAATACGTTTATGTGAAGCCGGCGGAACCGAGGTGACCAAGTCCCTTGAACTTTCTTGAATTGGGAGTATCCTCCCCACCCACTTAGTGAGGCGTCCGTATGGATAACCAACGCCGGAGGAGGGACTGGAGAGGAACTGATTTGGACAGATTCTTGGACTCCGCCCAGGGGCGGAGACGTTTGCGAAGAATCTGCGGAATTACTGACAACTTGTCTCGAGATTTGACATTTGCTCTTGAGCGCCAAACTCGATTTATATCTTTCAGCTTTGCTTTCAACAGAATGTCTGTGACTGACGCAAACTGGAGGGAACCTAGGATCCTTTCCTGGTTTCTCCTTGACGTTTGTTTGCATTTGAGGAATTGTCTTATTGACTTGGCTATTTCTTTCCTTTTGACCAATGGAATTGACAAGTGTGGGAGTTCAGGTCCCACTGAATGCCGAGCCACTGAAAACGAGACTCCGGCGTTAGCCTGGATTTCGTTTTGTTTATTTGGAACCCCAGATGTTCTAGAAACTGAATTACTTTGTTTGTGGCTTTGAGGCATTCCTCGGTGGTTGTTGCCCAAATGAGACAATCGTCGAGGTACGCTACTACCATTATCCCTTGTGATCTCAATTGTTGGACCACTGATTCCGCTATCTTCGTGAACACCCTGGGGGCTACGTTCAGCCCGAAGGGCATCGCTTTGAAAGAGAATGCCTGGTTTCCCAACCTGAAGCCTAGATATGGGCGGAAGTGTCTCGCGACTGGGATATGATAGTATGCGTCTGTAAGATCGATAGAGGTGGTGACGGCCCCACGGGGAAGTAAGGTCTGCACCTGCAAGATAGTCAGCATTTTGAACTTGTCGCAACGAATGAATAAGTTTAGACGGGACAAGTCTAAGATTATTCTTAGTTTTGTTGAGCCTTTCTTTGGCACGCTGAACAAGCGTCCTTGAAACTTTAAATGTTTGACAGAACTCTTGTGCATACTCTGTCAATTCCTTTGTTGGTACTTGAAGGAATGTTTTGGATGGAGGGGGACCTTTGATCCAATTCCATCCCAGCCCTTTGGACACAATGCTTTGTGCCCAATTGCTGAATCCCCACCGATGTCGGAAGAAAAACAGCCTCCCTCCTACCTGAGGGTTCTCACTGGGTCTGTGCAGGACGTGCTCCGCACCCTCCACGGAAGTGTCTCCCTCTGTTGGGTGTCCTTCCGCCACCCTCTGTCGAAATGCACCCCTAGCCCTGCTTCCCCTTCCAAACCTGTTGATGGCTTGGAATGTCTGCCCTTCAAAAACAGGATTGAAGGCTGGGGAAACAGCGTAGGAGGTCGAGGGTTGGTTCTGGGACGTCAACAGGAGGATGGGCTGACTCTGGTTCTTTGAAGTCGACGGTTGCACGGGTTGTGAAACCGGGACTGCTTGAACGAACTGTGGAGCCTGGAAGGTTGAAAACTTCTTAGGTTTCTTCAATTTCTTCGAACCAGAGGGGGTACTTTCTGGCTTCCTTTTGCCAGTAAGTCCCCAGCGGACCCTAAGGCTCTGGTTGAGCCTGGTCGCTTCGTGATGGACCTTGTTTACCGCAGACTCAGGAAAGAGGTCAGCTCCCCAGATAGAGGACGAGAGCAATTTGTTGGGCTCATGCCTTATGGTGGCTTCCTGCAGGACATGTTTCCTGCAGTTTCGCCTCGCTACCACAAAGTTGTATAAATCAGACTGCACGGTCTGCGTCTGAGCCTTTGCCAGAAGCTTGAACAGAGGCTCCGTACCATATGTCATGGCGGCAACCTCTGTCATCACTAAGGCATTAAGAGTCCTCCCTAACCTGACCCTTGCGTCGAACTCCGCTTGGATCAGGTTGTCCGGTAGTCTTGGGAGTCTCTCCCCGAACTGCTCAATAGCACAGTCTGGCTTGAGTTTCCCGACCGTGAAAGAAGCTGGAAGGTCAGCCCAGAGATCCCCAGAAGCTGGGAAGAGCAGGGACGATGGGTCCGACTCCCTCAGCTGAGGAAGAGGCTCGTCTTTCATGGCGGCCTGGATTGTCACATCTGCAATTTTTGTGGTGAAGGGGAGTGGTGCCTCCTCTTCCGCCACAGAGATTGTGAATGGGCTTTTGAATGCCTGAAGTTTGGTGTTGGTACAGTCCCATTCTTCAAGGCACCTTACCCATTCCCTCTGGGCTTGCTCACGACTGTATATTACAGTTTCTTTTGGGATCTTGTCTTCTCTATTTAAAGCTGCCTCCGTCAACCTAGCATACCCCATAAAGGGTGGTTGAAGATTGGCGGGGTGGAACTCGAAGTCCTCGATGCGACGAGTTCCACAGTCCGGAATTGAGATCATTCCATCCTTGAAGGGTGCGAAGGCTGCTACCCTCCAAGGATTGCTCATGGTGAATGGGGGAAGAGAGTAGAGTCATAGTCCGGCATTGAGATTACTCCGGTGCCTGCCAGAGGAAGAACTGCTGGGGGATACTCCCTGAGTCCCGCCAGCAAGTTTTCCTGGTTCGTCAGCCGATCCGAGATATTCTGGATCGACTGACCAGATTGTGCAAACGAGGTGGAGATTTGGGCAAGCATCTGATCGAGCCTATCATTCATCATGGCCCCCACCATGTTCCCCACCTGTTGCATCACCCCTGCTGTAAACGAATCAGGGTTGAAGGGGCCAGAGGTACTGGTCAAAGCAGGGGTCTTCGGACACGCTCCGGTGGATGTTGAAGGTACCGCCTCGGAGGGAGCACGGGCCTTCACTTTACAGGACTTGCCCCTAGACCCTTTAGAATGCGAAGACGAGGATGACTTCGCTTTCTCTGCTCCGGGATGGTGAGCCGGAGACTTATGAGTGGTTGAGGCCGAAGTCTTCTTAGAAGACAACCTCTCAAGGGTTTTTTGCTCTCGTTGCCCTTTCACCTTAGGGACAACTGAGGCGGAAGACGTCCTGGCCAGAACTTCCGATTCAGTAAAGCCTTGGAAGGAAGTAGAAGAAGGAACAGGAGATGAAGATCCAGATGCGCCCAAGGGAAGCCCTTGAGTGCCCAATAAACCTACCTCAACCAACAACTCACCTTCCCCTACCATCATTGGTTCCACATTGATGTCCAGGGTGGCAACGTCTTCGGTAATCCCCGGGGCTCCCTGTTCCGCCAAGGCCTGTGCCACTTGCAGTTGGATGGCAGCGATACACGGAGCTGCCGCTACAGGGTCGACGTAACCGGTCGACTTGCCGCCTGGGAAGATGCGGACAGCCATACTCTTGTCCAAAATGTACGGCTGTCCTTTGGGCGCGTTCTTCCCAAAACCTCCTACCCAGGCTTTCAGGGTAGCCGACGCGGCGTCCTTCACGGCGGTAGCCTGAAATAAAGGGTCATTGTAGTCCTTACAACGAAGCCCCGAAGATATATTATTAACACTTATGACTACAAGTCATATTTATACACTTTTACACAGACTTATCTGACAGTATATACCAAGAACAGAGACCTCATGACCGCAAGGGTCCTGCAGGACGGCGTTGCATCCTGTCTCCTGACATTTGGTAGCCTGTAAGTGAACAGATACATAAGTATCGGCAGTTACTAACAGGGCTAACCCATTAAGAGATATGAAGCTCCGCTGCATGCCGGAGTGAAATAATTTTTGGGCATAATCCTCTCCTGTGCTCCGTGTGAGAGAGTCCATAGGACTCGGTAAACGGGCTTGAAAACTCCGGTACACCGGAGCGAAGATTTCCGCCAAACCAGATACCTGCTCATACACATAAAGTACACCGAGGTGAGGGTACAACACAGCGGAGAACGTGAGAAGATTACCCGTTAAATTAAACAAAATAAAACTAAAACAGAAACGAAACAACAATGTAGGCAGAGCATAGCTCCGCTGTAGAGGAGGGACGTCCAGGAGAAGTAGGCTAGGCTCCCCGAAAGGAGACGTGCTAACAACTCGGGAGCTGGCCTCTGCCAATACGTAAACGGAGGGCAACGGCCAGGATGGCTGGACTAAAGAGCAATATAGCATTAAGATAATAATAATAATAAAATTCCCACACGCCTAAAAACCTAGACAAAGGGACATGCATGCATGAACACTGAGCTAAGGTATAGGCAAAGGATTTCCGAATAGTACAATGTAAAATAATAGAAATGAAGCAGCAACTTCCGCACCACGTGTAAAATATATTGTGATAAAGGCATATACACAACAAGGAATAGCTACTACGGTATAGAAGACCGAAGGAGCAAACCAAAACACGAGGCGAGCCGGCATGGCCAGGATGACCATTAATGAACCTAAAAAACAGCTAAAATGGGTCCTGGTTGGCTAAAACTAGTGTATAACCTTTCGGGGTACTTAACTTAGCTGCAGCGATAGCTTGGAGTTTCATCGTAAGCGAAAAAGGTAATCCAAAGATACACAAAACACAGAGCAATGGAAGACACGTGCGTTCGGAAGTTCGCTAACGAAAAGGATGGCCACGAGAGGCGCTGCAGTCAGCGTGGGAGGGTGTGTAGTAGTAGTTGCTGGCGCCGGCTGTGTGTCAGCTCCCTCAGGGAGGGGAATTTTGATGAAGGAGAATTCTAAATGACAAGAGGTTTGTGGTAGTGGTCTCACTCGCCCCAGTACCATACCGACACCCTCTTTTTATTTAGGGTGAGCGAGTCAGTTATTCTGACATCCCCCTATTTTTATTTTTTCTCTGGTAATGTTAGTATCATTTACCTAGAAATAATGAACATGAACTTAAGGGATTATTTCACGAAGCGACACGAACTGAGCCCAGAAAAGCACATAGCTAATTGTTGCACTTGTCAGGAAAACAAAGGGCACACGAAGACACCTGTCAGCCTAGGGGCTTATCCCGTGCCCAATCAACCCTTTGAAAGAGTACACTTAGATTTATTAAGAGGGTTTTACGAGTCAGACAGAGGAAATAAGCACCTCTTAGTAATCATAGATGCCTTGACTCAATATACAGAACTGATAGCGCTTAAAACTAAAACCGCAATCGAATGCGCTAGGAAGTTTTACGAGTGCTACATTTGTAAACATGGAATTCCACACATGAGAAAATCTGACTTGGGTGGAGAATTCAATAATCATTTCCTTAACTCGTTGTGTGAATTCCTTTGCATAAAGAAAATCAATATCATGATCTACCACCCAGATCTAATGGGCTAGTAGAAAGAGCAAATAGGAAGGTTTTAAACATATTAAGAGTTACACTCGTGGGATTCGACCCCAACTGGGATGTTGCCATACCTGCGGTCCTAAGCACTCTTAATCACTCATATCATGTGTCTATTAAAATTTTGCCGCATGAGGTACTGTACGGTACCCCAGCTAGAACGCCTTTCCATGTATTTACGCCTACAACCAATTTATCAAATCCTCTAAAGGATGTTATGGATGCAAGCATAAGTCGATATAATATACTTTGTAAGAATTTAGAAGAATCACAAATCATAATGAAAAGAAATCATATAAAATAGCTAAGCCAACTAAAACATATACCGTGGGTGATAAGGTATAGTACATACAAGTATATGTACGCAAGGGACTCAACTACAAACTGACACCTAAGATTGAAGTCCCGTTTAACATTTTAGAAATATTAACGGCCAATAGATTTAGAGTTCAAAACGTATCCCAACCCACTGATAAGAAAATCATACCATTGGCCCACATAAGAAATTAAAAGAAGGGTAGAAGGAAGTGAGGGAAATTTTTGTATCTATGAAACTTGTATAATAACTTATGTATATATATAATATTTGTATGTAAACATTTTTCTTTAACATGAGTAATTACATATATTTTACTCATTGCAGGTTTCCAAAATGAAGCTTATATTGTTAGGAGTGGTACTGTTCGTTCAGACATCTTTGTCGTGTGGGAAGAGCGCTAAAACAAAAAAATTAGATTTTTCACATGGCACTATTATTGAAAGAACAGAAGACGTTTTCATTACAGCAAGTAATATAGTTATAGAAGTTGATATGCAAGCAATTTTCCTCCCGGAGGATGACGTCATTAACCTAAACAGCGACCTGTCGAGGTTCGCTGTATCGTTGAATGAAATGCACCAACATCATTTTCCTTTTAATCCAGAGAGTTCGCTAGCACAAACACTAAGCGTCGCGGAAATGTTATCATACGACTTGCAAAATAAAACTGCCGAGGCAGAAGGTCTGGCTCGAGATCTGCTGATTTGGACTGCGACACACCATAGCCTAGAAAGACGTGTAATTTAAATAAGTAATTGTGTTTTGAATAGTTCAGGAAAGAGATTTTTTAGACAATTGTCCAAATGCCAGTTAACTACTTGTTCCCCATTTATTGATCAGGAACAAAGGTTTCGGAGGTCACGTCACAGCAACGAGAGTTATGGTCGGGAGTGAGAAGGTGTCTGTCTTCAAGGAAGGTCACTGATACGTTTAGAAGATACATTGTTGGATCCGGTGTTTCGCTGTTGAGTTGGGGCAATCAATTCCGTTCCCATCTGATGGTTGTGGCTGTATGAGAAGCAGCATTGGCCCTCTCGAGTAACGTTGATGTGGCCTGTTTAGATGTGGGAATTTCAGGAGTGTGGCTTCATTCCTGGATTGTGATTTCCAGGCGTATCTTCGTATCGGTGGCTGAAGAAGAACCTCTCGCTCAAGAAATTGTTTTGAATACTTCCCTATTGCACTCCGGGACGACCTCTAGAAACTGCTTGTTTGAACGTCAGCTAAGTTTTGGTTTTATTATATTTATTAATTATTTTTCCATGAATATTACCTGAGCTCTTAGATACCGGTCGTATCTGCAAGTGTTTGTTATTTAAGCATAATAAAAGTGCTTTGAAGTATTGTTTTGTGTGTAATTCTCCTCCTCATAATTAAACCTGTTTTTAAATATGAGTTGTGGTAGTTCATGATGTGGACATCGTAACATATTTGGGGGCCTGTCCGGGATCGTTGAATTTCAATTTGAACAAAACAGGTTTAAATGAGGAGTTTATTTAATTGTTGTAGGTTTGAGTGAGGTCATTTATATAGTTGGTTGATAGCCATTGTAACCAATCATGTCTGAGTCTGAAACAGAGTATTTAGAAAGTGACTTTGATGTAAAGAAATTTCTGTCTTCCTTACCGGGGTTGCAGCTTTTCAAAGTCTGTGTAAACGAGAACTTGTGTTAATTGCTAATTATCTAGACATAGGTTTTACTACGGATATGAAAAAGGATGATTTGATAAAGGGTTTGATAGGACACTTGGGTATTGTAGAGGAGAAGGCAGAAGTTTCAAGGGTAAAGGAAAGTGATAGCATAGAAGCTTTGAAACTTAGAATAAAGCTGAAGGAGTTAGACATAGCTGCTGAACGTGTAAGAGCGGAAGAAAGGGAGAGAGAGAGGAAACTTGAGCGTGAAAGAATGGAACACGAACTAAAGTTGAGGAAATTAAGGTAAGACTCAGACAAGGTAGTGGAGATTTTGATGTAGCTAAATACATAAAGATGGTTCCCCCTTTTGATGAAAATGAATTAACTAATTATTTTATAACTTTTGAGAAAGTAGCGAAAGGAATGGGCTGGCCTAAGACCTCATAGTCTATATTATTACAATGTGCATTGAAAGGTAGGGCTCAAGAGGTATTTTCTAGTTTGTCTGAGGAGACGTGTGGTATTTATGACGAATTGAAAAAGTGTATTCTCAAAGCATATGAATTAGTGCCATAGTGCCAGAGGCTTACAGGTTGAAATTTCGTAGGCTTTTTAAGACAGGAGATCAGACTTACGTAGATTTTGCTCGTATAAAAGCTAAATAGCTTGATGATTGGTTGAGATCTAAAGAAATCTGTGATTTTAAAGGGTTTAAACAACAAATATTGTTAGAAGAGTTTAAGAATTGTTTATCTAAGGATTTGAAGGTACACTTAGAGGAGCTTCAGGTTGAGAATTTAGAGAAAGCTGCCATTATGGCTGACGAGTACTCACTGACGCATAAAATTTTTGAAGGGAAAAATTTGGTTAGGGGTAGAAGCAGCAAAGAGGGTTTTCAGGAGGGGTTTTCAGGAATTGAAAAGTGGTAAGAGTAAAACTGAAATCGCAAGTGATTTGGATAAAAGTGTTGTAGCTCCAGTATTGAAAGGTAATAGTTTGCCTAGTGGGCAGAGGATGCCAATTAAGTGTTTTAACTGTGGTAAACTGGGCCATAGAAAGGCCGACTGTTGGTCCTTAAGGGACAGTAATAGAGAGCAAAAACCAGTTGCCAAATTTGGTAAGCAGGGTAAGTGATGTTAGAGAGATTAGTGCATTAAGTGAGGGTGGGAAAAGCCCTGGGTTCTCTGATTTGGAGAGATATAAATCATTTGTGTCTTATGGTAGTGTAGCTACAGGAAGTGGTAAGGGCAGAAAAGGATTAGTTATTCTCAGAGATACAGGGGCCATACAGTCATTGATTTTGAAAAGGGCATTGCCTGAAGGTTTCGAGTATGAGGGTAAGGAAAACATATTGATTAAGAGTTTTCCAAAAGAGATAATCTCTTGTCCTTATGAGACTGTGGTTCTCGAGTCTGATTATGCAACGGGTCCGGTTAGGGTTGCCGTTTTGGAAGAAATTCCTGTAGAGGGAGTAGATTTAATATTGGCCAATGATATTGGTGGTAATAGGGTTTTAAGTAACCCCCGGTTACTTAGCTATCCTCAGTTTTGTGCAAGCACGGAGAGCTTGGAAGGAGAATTTCCTGGTATTTTTCTCGTGTGTGCTATCACACGGTCAATGCGGAAAGTGGAAGCTAGTAGGGATTCTAAGATTGACTTCTCGAAGTGTTTTCTGGGAAAATTTGGTGATTGTTCTGAACAAGGTAAGGTTTTAGCTGTATCTAGAGAGAAATTCTAAAAGGATCAGGAAAATGACCTAGAGCTAGCAGAGATAGCTGCAAAGGCTTTTTCAGATAAGGAAATTGAGAACATTCTAGTTGGGTATTATGTCGAAAATGGATTATTGATGAGAAAATTTAGAGCCTCTAAGGTTGCTGCCGATGAAGAATGGAAAGTTAATTACCAAATAGTCGTTCCTCCAAATTACAGACCCTCTATTTTACATTTAGCACATCAGAATCCATTTAGTGGCCATTTCGGAGTCAATAAAACTTTTTACAAATTAACTAACACTTTTATTGGCCTGGGATTCATTCTGATGTTAAAGCATTTTGTAAGACTTGCCATGTGTGTCAAATGATCGGAAAACCGAACCAAACATTGACTAAAGCTCCCCTTGAACCCATACCAGCCATGGAAGAACCATTCCATAGGGTAATAGTGGACATTGTTGGCCCATTGCCAAAGTCAAAAGGTGGAAATCAGTATATACTTACAATCATGGACAGATCCACTAGGTATCCTGAGGCCATTCCATTGCGGAATGTCTGCTCTAAGAATATTGTAAATGGAATGTTACAATTTTTCACTCGGTTTGGATTGCCTAAAGAGGTTCAGTCGGACCAGGGTTCAAATTTCTTGAGCAGTATATTTAGACAGGCTATGCAGGAACTAGGAATCAGGCAGGTAACTTCATCAGCGTACCATCCTCAGAGCCAAGGGGCTGTAGAAAGGTACCATCAAACCTTGAAGACTATGTTGAGAAAATTTTGTTTGGAGAACAAAAGCGATTGGGATAAAGGTCTGCCCTTCCTTCTGTTTGCCTCCAGAGAAATCCCTAATGAGTCGTTAGGGTTTTCCCCTTTCGAGTTAGTATTTTGTCATCAGGTTAGAGGACCTTTAAAATTGATTAAAGATCAGTGGATTGATAATGTTGAAGATTCTAATTTGTTGGACTATGTTTCAAATTCCAGGGAAAGAATCAGGAAAACCTGGGACATAGCAAGAGATAACTTATGGAAGCTCAGCAGAAGATGAAAAAATACTATGATTTAGGAGCCAAAAAAGTTGACTACAAACCAGGAGATGAGGTATTGGTATTCCTTCCAGTAGCAGGTCAGCCATTACATGCTAAGTTTTCTGGGCCTTACATAATAGAAAAGAAGGTAGGAAATACGGATTATGTTGTTCTTACTCCAGATAGGAGAAGGAAAAAGAGGTTGTGCCATGTTAATATGTTAAAGCCATATTTTTCAAGGACGCCAAAGCCAGTCTTGTTGAATATAAAGTTAAATAATAATAGTAATCAAGAGAAACTTAAACTTGAGACTGAGGATGAAGACTGGCCTATTTCAAATTCAGAGGCTTTAAGGAATTTGAAGAATAAATTGGTTCATCTTGATGAAAGTCGAGGTCAGGAGTTGAGCGATTTACTCTACGATTATAAAGATGTATTTTCAGATGTTCCGGGCAGGACCTGCTCATTACAACATGATGTTGATGTTGGCAATTCAAATCCTATTAAACAACACCCATATCGCTTGAATCCACAAAAGGCAGAGATTGTTGAACGGGAAGTAAAATATATGCTCGATCATAAATTAATTGAACATAGTAGCAGCCGTGTAGTTCCCCTGTAGTACTTGTCAAAAAAAATTATGGTCAATACCGTTTATGCTTTAATTACAGGAAAGTAAATGCAGTCACCAGGACAGATTCATTCCCAATTCTTAGGGTGGTTGGCTGTATTGATCGCATTGGAAAGGCCAGATTTATCAGCAAGTTTGACATGTTGAAGGGTTATTGGCA
Source organism: Macrobrachium nipponense (assembly GCF_015104395.2). Lineage (NCBI taxonomy): Eukaryota > Metazoa > Arthropoda > Malacostraca > Decapoda > Palaemonidae > Macrobrachium > Macrobrachium nipponense. The sequence continues at coordinate 118,462,710 of NC_087201.1, forward strand.
GGTAGGTTTGACAGACTGAGCAAAAGAGAGATCTGCTTTTGTTACACCTACTGGTTTATATTCCTGCAATGTCATGCCATTTGGAATGAAAAATTCGGGTAGTACTTTTCAGAGACTCATGAATATGATTACCAAAGACCTTGAAGGGTGCACTACATATATAGATGATGTGGTAATTGTTAGTGATACGTGGGAAGAGCATGTCAAGAAAATTGCTGCATTTCTACAGAAACTCAGAGAAGCAGGTTTGGTAGTGAATTTAAATAAATGCAAATTTGGGAAAGCCAAGGTAGTTTATTTGGGTCACGAAGTGGGTCATGGCAAAGTAGCACCAAAAGATTCAAATATTAAAGCAATTTTAGACTTTCCAGTTACTAAAGATAAAAAGGGAGTACAGTGGTCCCCCCGTATTTGCGGGGGATGCGTACCAGACCCCCCGCGAATGTTTGGAACCCCTATAAAAACGCTAAAAACAGCCTATTTTGTTAGTTAAAACTTAAGAAAAACCACTAAAAATTTTCATACTTGGTTTTTTAATAGTTTTATCACAAAAAAGGCACTTTATGATGAAATTGATAACAAAAACCAGGAATTTGTGGATATTTCTCATAGAAAAATACCGCGAATGCGCGAATTTTCCGTGAATAATGCAGGGAAACGTTCCCGAGAGAAATCCGCGAATGTGTGAGTCCGCGAATCCGGAGAATGCGAATATGGGGGTTCCACTGTAATGAGATATCTGGGTCTTGCCAGATATTATAGGAAGTTTGTGGCTAATTTTGCAGATATATTTGCACCACTAACAAATTTGTTGAGGAAAAGGGTTGATTTTAAATGGGATAACCAGTGCCAGGAAGCTTTTGATAAAGTAAAATCTATTTTGACTACTTCCCCTATTCTGAAAGCACCAGATTTTTCTATTCCTTTCAAACTAGCAGTGGATGCCAGTGACATTGGTATTGTTGCAGTATTACTGCAGGAAGATGACACTGGGGTAGAGCATCCTATTGCTTATTACTTTAAGAAACTGAATGATTCTCAGAAGAAATACTCCACCATTAAGAAAGAAACTTTGTGTTTAATTTTGGCTTTACAACATTTTGAGGTATATACCAGTACCACCTCTTCATTAACCGTATATACAGACTATAACCCATTAAAATATTTGAATCGTTTCAGGATCAATAATCAGAAATTAACAAGATGGAGTCTATTTTTACAACCCTACGATTTGAATATCCTACATATCAAAGGAAAGGAGAACGTCATTCCGGATGCATTGTCAAGGATGTGACTTGCTATATTTTTTGACCTGATGTTTGTTGGATGCAAAATATATTTTTATGCATTCAACTTACCTGTCAGATATATACTTAGCTATAGACTCCGTCGTCCCTGATAGAAATTCGAATTTCGCGGCACACGCTACAGGTAGATCAGGTGATCTACCGCCCCGCCGCTGGGTGGCGGGAATAGGAACCATTCCCGTTTTCTAAGAGATTTTCTCTATCGTTTGGAATGTAAACATACGTTTGCAGTTCCTCCTGATTTGGATTTCGTGTTTCATCGCCATCGATCTTCTGGGCTATCTTTTGCAGGGAAGTACTGGGTCTTTGGTTCGGCATACGTTTATTAACTGTTTTAACGAATTTGGCTTCGAAAATTTCGAAGAATACATTACGTGTAACTACCGAAGTTTTTGGTAGACACTTACATAGTTTGCAAGAAGGGAAATATTAATATTTATTCATTAATGGGTAATAAAAGTTAAAATTGATTGAGTAACTTCCTTATCGAGGAAGTCAGAAAAACATAGAACTAGTTACGCTTCCTTTAGAAGTTTTATAGCTCTCATACTAACGAGCAGTCAGAGCATTAACAGTACTATTAGTGTTGTATCCTCATCACTTCTTACTTTACAGAACTACAAATTCATATTGCAATTTGAAGATAAAGGAATATAGCTCCAAAAGCGAGCTATTAGAAGGTAAGAAGTGAATTAGTGTTTCCCCATTGCAATGGATCGGCTTCATCTCGCTCCCAGGCCTAGACCTCTTCCAACCTCACAGGCCCAGAGGAGAAGGAATGTCGAAAGCCTTATGGAGGTTATGGAGAATCCCCACCGATCAGGCGTCCCCTCGGCAGTGTCTGTAGAACGTCCCAGACTGCCAGGGATAGCCATTGGAAAGGCATCCTAAACAGTGTTTCCCCCTTATGGTTAAACCTCCTTACCCTCGGCGGATGAGGAGAAGGAAGATTCATCAACGAAGATTCTTATGAATATACAAGATAATCTCATTTATGTTATGAATAAAGAAAGAGGAAAATTGGATGGTTATAGTATCATTACTAAAGCATAGCTTCATCTAGGCACCAGGTGCAAGTCAAGTGCCAGGTGCCTGCTTAGACGTCTACCATGATGAAAGATCCTCCCAAAAGCGCATGAAGGAATGCCATGGGGAAGGCACATAGCCAAAGGCCATACCCACGTTGAATTCCGCTTCTCTTCCGATCAACGAAGTTCAGTAATGTCTGGTCAGTACGTGGATAGGTGCCACAGGATAGAGTGGTGACGTCACAGTCTCTCAATGATAGAATTCCTTCGCCTTTACAGTAAGTGAGGTCTAAGGAACAATAACCTATGAAAGGGATTAATCTCCTTCTGATCTTCTCGAATTGGAAGAAGTTTAGAAGACGAGGCTCCAATGAGGAAATACTTTCGAATTATAAAATTCTTACAGCATCCAGGATTTCCAGCTTCTTTGTGTTGGAAGATGGAAATTAAACAGGGTATCCTCTTGAGATTTGTCACGGGATCAGTTTTTCCTGACGGGGGCGGGCGCAAAATGTCGCACAGGCGGCTGTCGCCCCTGTCAGGATGTGTTTGAATCTGTGGAAGTTTGCTCTGGAAGAGAACCCAAGAACATACTTCTCGTGAAAGAGACTCTAGTGGTCGCATAAGCGACTTCGTCTCTATCACATTGGTTTGATTTGGAGAGAAGTTTTTTTTTTGTAGGATCAGCCTTCACCTGCCAGGTACTCAAGATGTCGCACAGGCGAACGTAACCCTTGTCAGGATGAAGCTGGTTCTACTTTTAACCCTTTACCTTATGAAGAGAGGCGCTCTCCTTGGGTAACTCACTCTTTTCCCAACATTATGGGACAAGAGATGGAAGATATCAGACTAGGAAGTCAATGAGGGTGCAGGTCTTTCAGCTTACAAGACCTTAGCAACCCTTTTATTGCAAGAATACGGAGAGTCTCTTGAGTTCTGCCACCCCTCCTTCTCCTAGTTCGTTACTTTTAAGAGGATTATAAGTCATCCTCTTCTGTATATATGCAGCAAACCGATTTTCAGAATGAGAACTTTGCAATTGTTTGGAATTGGACAAGACTTGTATGAGCTCGCATTATTTGATTAGAGGCTTTTTCAAGTAATAGAAGCATAGATTACAGCATTATGTCCATGGATAGGAAGCTTGAATGATTCTCTTCGATCCTTATTTCTCATTAGGATCTCCTTCGTCTAGTACCAATTCGTTTTATTGACGAAAAGAACGAAGTTAGGAGATTTTACATTCTCTCTCGGCCTCAACGAGGAAAGAATATAGTAGAGAATTCACCTTAAGACTACGGTATGATCATGTCATATACATATACCGAAGTTGACTCTATGGTTGACAACTGAATTCCTAGTATCCTTACAAAAGTTTTCCTAGTTTAATTCTGTTTACCGCAATGTAAGAGAATTATAGAGGATTCTTTATGGCAGAAGTTATCTCAGGCTTTCAGGAAGCATATGTAGAAAGCATAATCGTATTAAAGAACGAAGATTGCTCAGGATAAGTTCGATAAGTCTGTTGGGAATCATTTTCTTCGTGGCAGAAGTTGTTTCCCTGATCTCAGGCTTTCGAGAAGCATGTTTAGAAAGCATAATCGTATTAAAGAACGAAGATTGCTCAGGATAAGTTTGATAAGTCTTTTGGGAATCATTCTCTTCGTGACAGAAATTGTTTCCCTGAATGGACTATATATATTGTCCATAAAAGTTTTTCCTACTGAGAACGGAATAAACATAGAAGGCTTAATGTGCCAGAAGAGCCAGAAGCCCCAGCCTGGCGCAAATGCGCCAGAAGAGCCAGCCTGGCGCAATGCGCCAGAGGCGCCAGCCTGGCGCAATGCTCCAGATGCGCCAGAAGCGCCAGCCTGGCGCAATGCGCCAGAAGCGCCAGCCTGGCGCAATGCGCCAGAAGCGCCACCCTGGCGCAATGAGCCAGAAGCGCCAGCCTGGCGCAATTGGCGCTAGAAGTGCCAGCCTGGCGCAATTGGCGCTAGAAGCGCCATCCAAGATAATTTCTCGTTTTATGCATTCAACTTACCTGTCAGATATATACTTAGCTTTAGACTCCGTCGTCCCCGATAGAAATTCGAATTTCACGGCACACTCTACAGGTAGGTCAGGTGATCTACCGCCCCGCCGCTGGTGGCGGGAATAGGAATCATTCCTGTTTTCTAAGACAGATTTTCTCTATCGTTGGATTGTAAACATACGTTTATGGTTCCTCCTGATTTGATTTTCGTGTTTCATCGCCATCGATCTTCTGGGCTGTCTTTTGCAGGGAAGTACTGGGTCTTTGGTTCGGCATGCGCTTTTATTAACTTTTTAATGAATTTCGCTTCAAAATTTAGAAGAAAATACTAATTGAAACTACCGAAATTATCGGTAGACACTCACATAGTTTGCAATAAAGGGAATTATTAATATTTATTCGTTATTACATGTAATAAAGGTTACAACTTTATTGAGGAAATATTAAACTCTAATTTCCTGCTTTAGGAAGTCAGAAAAGCATATAACTAGATACGCTTACTTTTTAGCTTTAATAGCGTTTGTGCTAACGAGCAGTTAGAGTATTAGCAGTACTAGTAGTGGTTTGCATCCTCATCACCGTTACTCCACAGGAAACTAAACAAATTTAAAATTTTTATGCAAATTTGAAGATAATGGATGTAGCTCAAAGCGAGCTCTAAAAAGGTAAGAAGTGAATATAGTGTTCCCCATTGAAGTGGAGGGTGCGTCTGATGCGCTCTGTCTCGCTCCCAAGACCATAAGACCTATTCCAAGCTCCCAGGCCCAGAGGAGAAGGAATGTCGACAGGTCGTACGGAGGGTTACGGAGAATCCCCACCGATCAGGCGTCCCCTCGGCAGACTCTGTAGAACGTCCCAGACTGCCAAGTTCGCCATTGGAAAGGCATCCTAAAATAGTGGAGGTGGGGGCGTTCCGATCGCTCTGTCTCGCTCCCAGACCTAGACCTCTTCCAAGCTCCCAGGCCCAGAGGAGAAGGAATGTCGACAGTCGTACGGAGGTTACGGAGAATCCCCACCGGTCAGGCGTCCCCTCGGCAGAATCTGTAGCGTCCCAGACTGCCAAGGATCGCCATTGGAAGGGCATCCTAAAAGAGTGATTTTCGTCTTCCGATTCGTCTCCTCGAAGAAGTGGATGGAATTCCGACGAACTGTCGCGTCCGATCAAGAGGAGTTGGAAAGCTCCGATGTTGGACTCGAGCCCGGAACGTTTCCCGGACGATTCTCCCTACGAGAGGAAAAGAGCCAAGAGGACAATATCTCGATCTCATACGCCTTCCAGAGCGCATTCTCCTATTCATGGCAAAGAAAAGGAAGAAACCGCGACGGACATCCTACTTAAAATGCAGGAACAAATTTCCTCTTTAGTAGGAGTATTGAGAAAAGACCTTCCGAGGAGAAAGGACAATTTTCTTCCTGTTAAGAGATCGCGTCCGACGGGCGTTCCGGACTCCAGACTTATCTCCTCTACTCCTCGTACGAGTACAGAGAGGAATAAAGAAAGAAGGACGAAAACTCATAGGATTGAGACGCAACATATGGACAATGACGAAGAGTGTCTGAGTCGGACAGAACCACCCAGGCTCTCGGCGCCAGAATTGGACTACTCGGACAGGAAAAAGTGTCCTACGCGGACGGCGCCAACCAGACACCATTCGCCCGACGCGGACAGCCCGGACAGGTGGATATGTCCTATGCGGACAACTATGTCCAAGCGACTCGTGCCGATTGCGGACAACCTTGACAAGGCGGACAGCCTGGATTGGACAAAATGTTTTGCGCAGGCAACTCCGTCCGGGCGACAGGCGCCAGAAGCGGACAAGACGGACAGGCAGAAGTGTCGTACTGGAATGACACCAGCCAAGCGCCAAGTTCCATAGGTGGACAGCTCGGACAGACGACACGGTCCGAGACAGACAGATACGTCCAAGCGCATTGAACAAACCAGACTTTCGGCAACGGTTAAGCACCAAGCGCCAAGATCTTCCTCAAAAGAATCATACGGAGAAATCAACCAGGAAGCGTCTCTTTATGATTTGGACCAGGAGCGGATTTCTCTGGACAGAGACGAAAGGTGCCGCACAGGCGGCCGTCGTCCTGTTCACGATATGTCCGTTTCTGGTGGAAATCTGCCGCAAGCACAGCTGTCTCCTGAGAAGAATGCAATATGTCGCACAGGCGGCCATCATTCTTGTCAGGAGGACTTAGATGATGATGGAGTTTTTTTCTCAGGATCGTTTGCAAATTAAACAAGATTCGTACGAGCTCTCATTCATTGATTAGAGGCTCTTCCAAATAATAGAGGCATAGAATACGGCCTTATATCCAAGAGAATAAAAATTTGAGGGATTCTCTTCGATCCTAGAGTTTTCATTGCGATCTCTTTTGACTAATACTAATTCGTGTTTATTGACGAAGAGAACGAAGAGGGCAAGATTTCCTTTCTCTCTCTGAATCGGAGAGGAAAGAATGTAGTAGCAAGACTTGCTGTATACGACTACTGAATGACAAGTCATATACCCATACCAGAGTTGCCTTTGTGGTTCGCTACGGAATTATCTATATCCTTACAGGTTTTTTCCTGGTAAGGACTTCGCTTAAAAGGTTTGTTACGACAATACCTACTCAGCTTCGGTATTTAACAAAGGTTGTTTGGCTTAAATTTGCATTATTAAGAGCTTCCTTAGGCTCGAGAATAATTTTATTATATTCCTTCATTGAATGAAGTAACTGGCAACTCATGATGAATGCAGTCAGGCAGCGAGTGAGACTGCCGGGCTGTCATTCTAGCGGCCAATACAGTACCATCCGGTTGTCGGTCATGAGTAGTCGGTTACATCTCTCTCTCCAACGGGATCGAATGGTTAACCGTATATCCCCCCTACAATCATGGACTTAGTCTCGAATGGAGGAGATAGTTAAGCTAACACAAATAAAATATTGTCTGCCTTTTGCTAAGAAGCTTTCAATAAGAAAGATATTATAACCTTCCAATGCTGTTTACCGTAGGTAACATTATTAACCCTTAAACGCCGACTGGACGTATTTTACGTCGACATTTTTTGTCTCTCGGGTGCCGACTGGACGTATTTTACGTCGACATACAAAAGTTTTTTTAAAAATTCGCGGAAAAATACTTTTAGGCCTACCAGCCGAAAACTCTTGAATCACACGCCTTGGGGGATGCTGGGAGTTCACGGATCAAGGTGTTGTTTTGTTTACAATCGTTACGCAGGCGCGCAAGCGCGAATTTCTTTCTTGCCGCACTAAAAAGTATCTGTGACACATCTCGGAAATTATTTCGTCACTTTGACATAATTTTTGTACCATTTTAAATTAGCCGTTACATGAAGTATTATATATGAAAATGTGCGCATTTTTATGAAAAATACAACAAAAAAATACTCATGATTGTAGCTTTTATCAGTTTTGAGATATTTTCATATAAATAACGATAAGTGCCAAAATTTCAACCTTCGGTCAACTTTGACTCTATCGAAATGGTCGAAAAACGCAATTGTAAGCTAAAACTCTAATATTTTAGTAATAATCAATCATTTAACTTAATTTTGTAACTAATTGGAAGGCTCTAGCACAATATTTCGATTTATGGTGAATTTATGAAAAAACTTTTTCCTTACGTCCGCGCGGTAACTCTTCCGAAAAAATCATACATGCGATTGTGGTAATGTTTGCACCATTTTAAATTAGCCGTTACATAAAGTTTTATATATGAAAATGTGCGCAATTTCATGCACAATACAACTAAAAACAACAACCCATGGTTGTAGCTTTTATCAATTTTGAAATATTTTCATATTAAAAATGATAAGTGACAAATTTTCAACCTTCGGTCAACTTTGACTCTACCGAAATGGTCGAAAAACGCAATTGTAAGCTAAACCGCTTATATTCTAGTAATATTCAAGCATTTACCTTCAGTTTGCAACAAATTGGAAGTCTCTAGCACACTATTTCGATTTATGGTGAATTTATGAAAAAAATAACATTTTCTTTACGTCCGCGCGGTAACTCTTCCGAAAAAATCATACGTGCGATTGTGGTAATGTTTGCACCATTTTAAATTAGCCGTTACATAAAGTTTTATATATGAAAATGTGCGCAATTTAATGTAGAATTCAATAAAAAATAATTGAAGGTTGTAGCTTTTCTCATTTTTGAAATATTTGCATATAAATCACGATAAATAGAAAAAAAGCCACGTTCAGTCAACTTTGACTCTACCGAAATGGTCGAAAAACGCAATTGTAAGCTAAAACTCTTACAGTCTAGTAATATTCAGTTATTTATCTTCATCTTGAAACAAATTCGAAGTCTCTAGCACAATATTTAGATTTATGGTGAATTTAAAAAAAAATCTTTCCTTCTCTCAGCACGCGGATTCTCAGCCACAAATCTCCGAAATGCGTACGTTCCATTCTCGGAATATTTGCTCCGTTTCATATTAGGCATTTCATAGAGTTTTATATATGAAAATGTGCGCAATTTTATGTAGAATAAAACGAAAAATATTTGAAGGTTGTCGCTTTTCTTATTTCCGAAATAATTGCATATAAAAAAATATATATATAAAAAATTCGACATTCGGTCAACTTTACCTAGTCAGATATGGTCGAAAACTGCATTTGTAAGCTAATATTCTTACAGTATAGTAATATTCAATCATTTGTCTTCATTTTGAAAGAAATTGGAACACTCTACGACAATATTATGGTGAATTTTTGAAAAAAATATCTGTTTACGTCCGAGCGTTACGAATTCATGCATTATTTTGTGATAATATTTTCTCTGTGTTGCTTTTATCGTTTTACGATGTGTTATATACCAAAATGATCGCAATTTAGTGTACATTACAACGAAAAAAGAAGTAACTCGTTACCTTTAACCGTTTTGCGCACAGCGCGATTTGAATACAATTATATATGAAATTTTGTTTTTGCGCTATCATATATCGCATTATTTATATATGATAATGATTATTTTTTTCATTTCTGATGGTTGCATACTAAACTTCAGCCAATGACAAAAAAGGAGCCCAAAATGAACTCTTAATCTTGAAAACTAAGCGCGCTGTGAATTTTTGAAAAAAATATTTTTTCCGCTTCAGCGCTCACTCTGAAACACCTCCGGCACACGGGAGACATTTTTTTTTTTTACCGCATCGGCGTTTAAGGGTTAAAGGATTCTAACGCAGTAGAACATTATATTATATAATGCTCTCATGCTTACGAAAGCATGGCTTATTAGAATACATGCTTAGTGAGAAGATGGATGTAGTAGAGAATTCACTTTAAGACTACGGTATGGTCAAGTCTTTCGAGAAACGCACACAACCTTTTTAGAATCGGATATTGCTCAAGAGAAGATGGATGAGTGGGATGGGAAACATTCTCTTCGTGGCAGAAATGGTTTCCCTGAATGGACTATACTTCGTATATAAGAGTTTTTTCCTACTAAGAACGGAATTAACATGTGAAAGGAGGTCAGGTACCATAAAGGCACAGATGTTCTGACACATAACATTAAGAAAATTAGAAGAAAGCGCCAGCCTGGCGCAAAGCGCTAGAAGCGCCAACCTGGCGCAATGCGTCAGAAGCGCCAGCCTGGCGCAAAGCCTGGCGCAAAATTGCGCCAGAAGCGCCAGCCTGGCGCAATGGGCCAAGAGCACCATCCAAGATATTTTCTCATTTTAGCGAGTTATTAACCTAAGAATCCAGTAGCCTCTCGGACAGCAGGCTCAGTAACGGCAAGAATCGTTCCTGATTTCGTTACCCTTTTTATCACTTAGGCCAATTCCACGACTCTCTCATATAGCAAAGAGCATCGAGAATCTCTTTTTTCGCTCCTGTTCGCGTTAAAAAAAGAGAACCTATTTGGAAAACAGATAGGGAACATATAACGATCCTTAAGAGGTTCGATGCAAGATTTTGCATGTCCATGAGAACCTTCTCGATCGACGATAATAACTGTTAACGTATGTCTAACATTTATTGGAAAGAGTTGTGAGAACCTGCGGAAAGTCTTCTTCATAGATCTCTTAGCAAGGTAGAAGACGAACAGGCTTCCTATAGAATGCTTCCTTTTCCTCGAACCAAGAGAGGTAGCAATATACGCCATCTTTATTTTATAGAAAGGGGAATATACTATAGTCTTTTTTTTTCCCTAAATATAAATATAAATATAAATTCTTTACAGAATTTAAGATAAAGGGCGTCAAAGAAAGAGAGGATAATACTTTATGCCTCATTTTGGCCTCAGAGAGGTTGGATTCACAGAGGTCACGTTCTTCTCAGCATGTTTTTGGAAGTCTTTTCCAAGAGAGTCTGGATATTCTATCAGCATCTATTATTAAATGGACCTTAGCAACCTCTCCACTCTGAGTCTGTCTGTATGCAGACTGACCAGAAGTGGACATAAATGAGAGGATTTTTCAAGGTAGATGACAATAGTCATGGCCTAGACAGAATTGCTGCAGATCGTGCTAGAGGGAATGAGGAAACTGTCCTCTTCCGATACCTCTGTGAACCACATAGCGGTTTTTTCTTCCCTTTCAGAGGGAAGAATCACCTTTGTATATATCTGCTATCAAAGAACGCAGTAAAAGGCTATACTCTGTCTCTACAAAGGGAATTGGAGATAGCAGAGGATTAAGATCTTCGGGATCTTATACGATATATACCTCAATATGACAAGAGTAGGATATCATGTACTTCTAATGGGATCTTTTTTGTGGCCACAGATTCCATGTTCCGACAAGATGGAACTGCTCCTCATCAAACTTCTTTGAGAAATTTTTATGAGGGAATTCTTTGTTTCTCTGGGTCCTAAACGACCAAGAAGACAAGTGAATTTTTTGAGCATTGGAATCTCGCATCAGATTCTATGGAGACTAGACAATGGGTTCTTGCCAGCATAGTATGTCTGGCAAAAGAACTAAAACCCCCTATTCCTGATTCAATGTTTTCAGATAGAGGTTTCGTTGTCCAGGCAGAGTACTTACGTTTTCATCTACAGTAGAATGGTTCAAACGTTTGTCTACAGAGTCTTTGGTATGCGATGACGGCTCGAAATGCTTCCCAGAAGGTGTTCAGAGGGATGCAATAAAGAGCTAGAAATCAGGAGTACTCCCAAGTTCAGCTCGGAGTCTCCTTCGACTTCCAGGCTTCTTCCCTTCCTTCGGGCAAGGATAGGGAAGATTCTGCAACGAGACACCCCTTCAACATGTAAGAAGAGATCTCGTGAGCACGGAAGTATTCAAGAAGGACCCTCCTCGGAGGAAGACTCTTATCTCTCGTACGGTTAGATATCCTATCGTCTACTGGATGTAGCTGATTACAATCACCTCCCCTTACCGGAGAGACCAAAAGCTCAAAGTGAAAGAATTTCTTCCACCCTTCTCCAGTCTCCTGATAAACGATTGTGGATGTTCAAGACTTTCGGACAATGTAGCGCCAATCAGGCGCCAAAATACCAGAACAGGCGTAAAGACGCCAGAGGAAGACAGTCCAAATAAACACTGTCATTGTCTGATGAGGAGAAGGAGCGTGCCTCCAACCTGGCGCAGATGCGCTAGGGGCAAATAAATCGGAAAAAGTGTCCGATGTGGGCATCGCCAGTTTCCTCGAGACTCTTAACAAGCTTGAAGCTCCAGCAAGTGGGGAGAAGTCAGCCAGGCTCCAGGCAGGCGCAAGGCGCTAGTCAGGCGCGAGGCGCCAGCCAGGCGCGAGGCGACAGCCAGGCGCCAGGCGCCAGGCAAGCAACATGCGCCAGCCAAGCGCGAGGCGCCAGCCAGGCACAAGCCAGGCTCTAGGCTTCATCCAGAAGAGATCAATTTCAAAGAAAGCCCTGGTCTTCTTTGGAACAGTGTGATCTCTAAAGCACTTCTTAAGTAACTTGATGATTCCTTCAAACAGCTGAGAATTAAAAGCGCTTGAAGTGCGAGCTTTTAACAATTCTTGTTCTTTCCATAACAATATGTCGTGAGAGACATATTAGCTGTAATTTACGGGAGATGCAACTCTGTGTTGTCTTCTCTTTGCACGAAGGAGGTCAAGTTGACCTATGAGAGATCCTTCTCTCTTGGTTACGTGTCTACGGATACGTTGCTGGGATAGGGAGCCGACACTGATCCTTAACTAGTGAGTTAAAAAATTTTATTTTAACATAAGTATACTATTTTTCTTTGGGTTATTTGAAATGAGTTTGGGGATAGCTCTTTTCAAATTAAGCACAAACCCTCGTGTTAGGATCAGGTGATCGGGATCGGTGTTGTACTCCTTAATTATGCCACTAGGCATAGGTGTTTTGTCATGTAAGTGGATAGGACCCCTTTGACAAATCCATTGGATTCTGTCAAGTAAGTGGATAAGACCCCATTGACAGATCTACAAGAACTCTTAGCCATAGGTCACATCCTCGCTGAGGCTCTTGAGACGAAGCAGACTCCTAGCAATAGCTAGGAGGTCAACCCTTCGTCTAAACACATAGGAACCAAGGTTTTATTTATTTATTACCTACAACGTATGTTGTTTCCTGTCTATTCAGTAAATTAGCTGTCTCTTACCCTCCGCCAAAGGTGCCCAGCTAAGTATATATCTGACAGGTAAGTTGAATGCATAAAAATGTATTGTCATGATACAATAAAGTTTTATGCATACTTACCTGGCAGATATATACGGTTTATGGCCCACCCGACCTCCCCTCAGGAGACAGGTGGAAGAGAAAATCTGTCTTAGAAAACGGGAATGATTCCTATTCCCGCCACCAGCGGCGGGGCGGTAGATCACCTGACCTACCTGTAGAGTGTGCCGCAAAATTCGAATTTCTATCGGGGACGATGGAGTCTATAGCTAAGTATATATCTGCCAGGTAAGTATGCATAAAACTTTATTGTATCATGACAATAACATTTTTAGCGAGTTATTAACCTTAGAGTTCACTAGCCTCTTCGACAGAGGTGTAGTAACGGCAAATTTCGTTCCCCTTCTAATCGAAAATGGGTTCGATCCCAAGGAACTATAAAATTATTTATTTTAAGCATTTAGGCCAATGCCACAGCTCTCTCATATCACAAAGAGAATCAAGAATCTCTTTTTTCGCCCGGGTTCGCGTTGACAAAAGAGAACCTGTTTGGAAATCAGACACGGAACGTAACGATTCTTAAGAGATTCACTGCAATATGTCGCACATCCTTGAGAAACTTCTCGATAGACGATAATAATTGTTAAATTATGTCTAGCATCTATTGGAGAGAGTTGTAAAAAACCTGAGAGAAGTCTTCTTCATAATCGCTTCGCAAGGTGGAAGACGACCAGGCTTCCTATAGATTACTTCATTATTCTTGACCCATGAGATGTAGCAATTTACGCCATCTTTAGTTTAAAGAAAGGGGAATAAACTTTAGTCTTTTTCCCCTAAATATAAATTCTTAACAGATGTTAAGATAAAGGGCGTCAAAGGAAGAAAGGATGATACTTTATGCTTCATTTTTGGCCTTAGATATATTGGATTCACAGAGATCATAACGTTCTTCTCACAGCATGTTTCGTAAGAAATTTCCCAGAGATTCTGGAGGTTCTATTAGAATCCAGTATATAGACCTGTAAAACCTCTCCATTCTGAGTTGGTCTGCGTGCAGACTGACCAGAAGTAGACATGGTAAGAGGATTTTTTCAAGGTAAAAGGCAAGGTCATGGTAAAGACATAGACTTGCTGCAGATCTTGCTGGTGGGAATAGGGAAGCTGTCCTCTTCCTATACCTCTGTGAACCACATACGGGGTGTTTTCTTCCATTTCAGAGGGAAGAATCACCTTTGTCTATATCTTTTATCAACAACGCAGTATAAGGTTATATTCTGTCTCTGCAAGGAGAATTAGATATAGCAGAGAATTAAGATCTTTGGGATCTTATACGATACCTCTATACGATAAGAGTAGGATATCATGCACTGAGTATGGGATTCTTTTTGTTTGGAGTCCTCAGATTCCGTGTTATGACAAGATGGAACTGCTCCTCATAAAACTTCTTTCAGAAATTTTATGAGGGAATTCCTCGTTTCTCTCGGTCCTATACGACCAAGAAGAAAAGGGAATTTTTTGTGCATTGGAATCTCGCATCAGATTCTATGGGAACTCGGCAATGAGTTCTTGCCAGCATAATATGTCTGGCAAAAGAACTAAAACCCTCTGTTCCTCACTCAACGCTTCAGATAGAGTTTCGTTGTTCAGACATGGTCCTTACGTTTTCATCTACAGAAGAAAAAATGGTTGAAACGTTTGCCTACAGAGTTTTTGGAATGTGATGAGGGCTCAAAATGCTGCCCAGTTAGTATTAAGAGGGATATATATAAAGAGCTAAGAAATCAGGGGTCCGCCCAATTTCTACTCTGAGTCTCCTTCGACTTCCAGGCTCCTTCCCTTCCTTCGGGCAAGGATAGGAAAGATTCTACAACGAGAAACCTCATCAACATGTAAGAAGAGATCTTGGTAGCAACAGAAGTAATCACGAAGGATCCTTTTCGGAATAAGACTCTTATCTCTCGTACTGTTAGATTTCATATCAATTATGGATGTAGTTGACTACTTCTCCTCCCCTTGCCGGAGAGGCCGAGAGCTCAAAGTGGAAGAAGGTCTTCCACCCTTCTCAAAGTCTCCTGATAAACTATTGTGGTTGTTTAGGACTTTCGAACAATGTAGCGCCAACTAGGCGCCAAATGCCATAACAGGCGTAAAAAATGCCAGAGGAAGACAGTCCCAAGAATCACTGTCATTGTCTGGTGAGGAGAAAGAGTGGGCCTCCAACCTGGCTTAGATTTGCTAGAGGCAAACAAATCAGACAGATAAGAGAGTTCGATGGGGACATCGACGGACATCTTCGAGAGTCTAACAAGCTCGAAGCTCTAGCAAGTGGGGAGGAACCGGCCAGGCTCCAGAGGCGAGGCTCCAGGCAGGCGCAAGGCGCCAGCCAAGAGCGAGGCGCCAGGCAGGCGCGAGGTGCCAGGCAGGCGCGAGGAGCCAGCCAGGCGCAAGGCGCCAGCCAGGCAAGCGCGAGGCGCCAGCCAGGCTCTAGGCTTCATCCAGAAGAGATCCCTTTCTAAGAAAGCCCTGGTCTTCTTTGAAACTATGTGATCACTAAAACACTTCCTGAGTATCTTGATGATTCCTTCAAACAGCTGAGAATTAAAAGCGAATGAAGTGCGAGCTTTTATGAATTCTTGTTCTTTCCATAACAATATGTCATTAAGTACATATTAGCTGTCATTTACGGGAGATGCAACTCTGGGTTGACCTCCCATTATACGAAGGATGTCAAGTTGACCTACGAGAGATACGTCTCTCTGGGTTATACGTGTCTACGGATAAGTTGCTGGGATAGGGAGCCGACACTGATCCTTAAGTAGTGAGTTAAATCTTAATTTAACGAAATTTTATTATTTGGGTTGTTTGAAAGGAGTTTGGGGATAACTCTTTTTCAAGTTAAGCACGAACCCTCGTGTGAGGATCAGGTGATCGGGATCGGTGTTGTGCTCCTTAATTATGCCACTAGGCATAGGTGTTTTGTCATGTAAGTGGATAGGACCCCTTTGACAAATAACCATTAGATTCTGTCAAGTAAGTGATAAGACCCCATTGACAGATCTACAAGAACTCTTAGCCATAGGTCACATCCTCGCTGAGGCTCTTGAGACGAAGCAGACTCCTAGCAATAGCTAGGAGGTCAACCCTTTGTCTAAACACATAGGAACCAAGGTTTTATTTATTTATTACCTACAACGTATGTTGTTTCCTGTCTATTCAGTAACTTAGCTGTCTCTTACCCTCCGCCAAAGGTGCCAATCAGCTAAGTATATATCTGACAGGTAAGTTGAATGCATAAAAATGTTATTGTCATGATACAATAAAGTTTTATGCATACTTACCTGGCAGATATATACGATTAATGGCCCACCCAGCCTCCCCTCAGGAGACAGGTGGAAGAGAAAATCTGTCTTAGAAAACGGGAATGGTTCCTATTCCCGCCACCCAGCGGTGGGGCGGTAGATCACCTGATCTACCTGTAGCGTGTGCCGCGAAATTCGAATTTCTATCGGGGACGACGGAGTCTATAGCTAAGTATATATCTGCCAGGTAAGTATGCATAAAACTTTATTGTATCATGACAATAACATATTACATATATATTTTTTCCTTTTTTTTAGGGGGGAGGTGTAATATAAATAAGTAATTGTGTTTTGAATAGTTCGGGAAAGAGATTTTTTAGACAATTGTCCAAATGCCAGTTAACTACTTGTTCCCCATTTATTGATCAGGAACGAAGGTTTCGAAGGTCACGTCACAGCAACGAGAGTTATGGTCAGGAGTGAGGTGTCTGTCTTCAAGGAAGGTCACTGATACGTTTAGAAGATACATTGTTGGATCCGGTGTTTCGCTGTTGAGTTGGAGCAATCAATTCCGTTCCCATCTGATGGTTGTGGCTGTATGAGAAGCAGCGTTGGCCCTCTCGAGTTACGTTGGTGTGGCCTGTTTAGATGTGGGAATTTCAGGAGTGTGGCTTCATTCCTGGATTGTGATTTCCAGGCGTATCTTCGTATCGGTGGCTGAAGAAGAACCTCTCGCTCAAGAAATTGTTTTTGAATACTCCCTATTCACTCGGAGATCTCTAGAACTGCTTGTTTGAACGTCAGCTAAGTTTTGTTTTATTATATTAATTATTTTTCCATGAATATTACCTGAGCTCTTAGATACCGGTCGTATCTGCAAGTGTTTGTTATTTAAGCATAATAAAAGTGCTTTGAAGTGTTGTTTTGTGTGTAATTCTCCTCCTCATAATTAAACCTGTTTTTAAATATGTGTTGTGGTAGTTCATGATGTGGACATTGTAACAGATGCAACCCGTTTATCTTTGCTGCACTAAACATCTTTGGATCTGTTGCAAGTTTAGGCTTAGGAATTTCAAATAGTCTTAAAATTAATTATCAGAATAAGATAATTGAGTTTTTGCAACATGAAAACGAATTAGTTTTGTCAGAACTTCGTTAACAATTATCAACAATTAATCAAATAATGAGTTTGGTGATCGAACATTCTAGTTATATCGATCAGATTATGGAAGTGCAATACTTGCTGGCAACGTTAGCGTATTATAGTTCGAAAGTAAATCATATCCGTACCAAAATTTCACATTTTATTGAGAAATCAAAAGACTATGTGGAAGCTATCACGCTAGCAACAAGGGGTGTTTCATCACCACATCTTTTGCCTATTAAAGATCTGACTTTAACTTTGGAGAACGGACGGGAGAAACTGGGTTATGTTCCTTTATTAGACGCCCATAAGATAGAATTTTATTATAGTTTAATATCAATAAGCGTTGAAAATTACAGGATCATGATTACAATTCCCTTTGATTCTTCTGATGCCTGGCAAGCATACAAAATCGCACCGTTCCCAACTTTCATGATGAATAACTCAAGTCCAGTAATATCCAATCTGACGGGACATGTATTGATTTCCCCTGATAAGGAAACATATAGTCATCAAGGACTTAGATAAATTCACTCACTGTTCAGATGCCATGAATAATAAAGTTTGTACAGCTGACTCCTTTGAATTCCATCATTATATCAATGGATTCATGCGAGTTAGGTATAGTGCTAAACGGTTCTCTCTCCCATACACACAAAAGTTGTCTGAAAAAACTTTATCCTTTGGACGATAATAAGTTCAATTACAGGCTGAACAACGGATCATGGATGCGATACGACAAGGAAGGTTTTCAAGTCTCGTGTCCAGACGGATCAATGGCCCACTCCCAGATCTTCGTTGCCGCTGACGGTTGCATCGGGACGTCCACGAACTACACGGTCCGCGGAGTTAACACTATCATCAGGGAACAGGCTTATTTCGCAAATTTCTCGTGGACCAGCACTATCATCCCCGCCTTACCTCTCCCATACAACGCGAAGGTGGCTCATCGTTTGACGCAACTAGCTGAGATGGACCACACGTCGAGGACTTATGCAGAGGGGAATCTGCGTTACTATGTGTTGCTGGCCGTGATATGCGTTACGGTGGTGATTCTCATCGCTGTTAACATATTTGCTTGGCGTAGGTTGAGGCGAACACAGATGGATCTTCAGAGGAACGTCGTGCCACGTCCAGACAACACTCCTATCGCGCTGAAAGCGTTTACCGTTAGAGCAATTTGAAATTGGCCATTTCACTTGACTTGGAGGAAAATTGTCTGGAATTGAGTTGTGCATGAAAAGCGGTCCGTACGCTGGCAATATGTATGACAAGAAACTCAGAGACATTGCATTTCATTATATATCTATATAATTATAAATATGAACAGAAACAATACCATTATGGGCACCTAATAGAATATTGAAGCCCTATATATCAAAATGTCGGTGCGTGTACGTACCTGGAATCTATATCTTGTGCACAATCATATGAATTATATATCTATATCCTTCCGGTAACACTATTTTTAAACAGTTACCTATTATTATAACCATTCATGTATACATGCTAACCTTTTATCTTCTATGGTACCACCGTGTCATTTAATAACATTATGCATTTTAGAATGTAATTCTTATGTCATGCAATTATCAGCAGAACTATAGTACTTTTTGTTGTGTATGTATCCTCATGACTATGCATTTATCTTAAACATGGATCTGCATTTTCCATGCATTATTCTATACTTATGAATATGTCTATTATATATGTATTTTTTGTACACATAATTTTTGCATGTTATTCCTTAGTCCTTTGTTTATGGCTATGACTAACATCACACTCCTATGAAACATATTTAACGTAAGCTGACCGAGCTAATGTAATGCAATACATTACTTAAATACAGATATTTTCCATATCTGTAAATAAACCCATGACCCAAGGGGTCATTGGCGAGATAGGAGGGTGATCAACAGCCATAACAGGACGTAAAACTAGACCATGCCATGCAATGCTTGCAGTGGCCTGGTTGCATTTGTCTGTATAAACAATTATCAACAATTCTTGTAAACAGGTCACAACACCTTCCATGGGAAGCTGTCGACCTATTCACCTGTAGCGGAAACACATGACTTCCGAGCCGTATGGCTACGTACTTGTTATTTCTTGTAAACGCTGAGATAGCTAGTGTTAAGCTATCGATGCGACCCTCTTGTAAAGTTAGTTCTACCTAAATCCTCAAACTGAGCGGTCATCTGACCAACCATTCCTATACTCCAGTGATGGAGC
Organism: Macrobrachium nipponense; assembly: GCF_015104395.2. Lineage (NCBI taxonomy): Eukaryota > Metazoa > Arthropoda > Malacostraca > Decapoda > Palaemonidae > Macrobrachium > Macrobrachium nipponense. The sequence continues at coordinate 118,482,353 of NC_087201.1, forward strand.
AGAGAAATAAAGTTGTTAAGAAGTTAACTCAGGAAGTTTGAGTAATCTCCCCAATTCTGAATAAGAAGAAAATCTACTTGATGTCACTTCAACGAGAAAGGGAAAAAGAACCACAAATGCATGCGTATCAATGGTCGCAAGAATAGACACATAACTGATCTCCGTCCTATACCATTGTGAGTGGTGGACCAGAGACAGTTAAACATACAGTGCCATAGATTAACTAGCCTAACCTGCTGTTATTCAGTCTGCTTTTTATCTTGAAGATAATTAATGTAAGCTGGTATTGCCCTTATTGCTGCTGTTCTGTGAAGATTTATTCTTAGTTGTGTTAATGCCTACAACAAAATAATTCGCATTGTGTCAATATTTATGTATGTATGATAGCAAGGTCATGATATTTTTTATACAATTGTATTATGTATCACTGCTCAGAGTTTGAGGAGTTGTAGAGCAATGAACTAAGGTTCTTCTGGAGAATAGGATAGAAGTTGAGATTATGAAACTTTGCTGAAATAGTTTTCAAGTAAAAGTACTTAAGATAAAAACAAATTTTTCTGTCTTTCTGAATAAGTGTGCTTAAGTAATTATGACTACCAGTGTGGAAGTGCCTAAATTGGATTGGTCACAGATGGACCAAGTCAGTGCTTTTAATGAATGGAAGGATTTCCTTGAAAGTTACTTATTTATCAATAAGGTTGAAGCTGAAAACCAATGGCACTATATAAAGCTTTCTGCTGTGTCACAAGGAAAGCAGTTATGGGATTCTTGGCAGTTGACTGATACTCAAAAGAAAGATCCAGATGTTATTTTTTGGAAGTTTGCTGATCATCTGGTAGGCACACAGAATAAATGGGTGATGAGGTTAGAGCTGGTTTCGATGTCTCAAGGTGAGTCAGAATCAGTTGAAGATTATGTTTGCAGGTTAAAGGCAAAGCCCACTAGCTGTAGTTTTCATGTAAGTACTAAGGATGAACAGATAACATTCCAACTGATAAAGGGAATCAAGTGGTCAGAAGCACGAAGAGAGATGATCTCTAAGGGGAATGCTTTAACCCTTAATGATGCTATTGAGACAGCACAGAATTTCCAAGCAACACTTTCAAATACTTCCTCATTTGAGCCCCCCAGATGCTGAAGCCTTGCCGAGGATGGGGGGCTTAGGGTTCAGCAGCTGGGCCCTGATGCCAGGTGGGAACTTCTTTCTCGCTGCACCTTGGTGCCCAGCTGTTGATCCAACTAAATAAGTCAGCCCTTTTCCTTCTGCTAAAAATTTCATCTTTCTGCCTTTCTCCCCTATGAGGTATGGATTCTATGATGATGACTATTGGCTTGGTTTTGGACATGATTTAGTCTAAATCTTGGGATTTGAAGGAGGGTGAGGTTGGATGGCATGCCACCTCACCCGTAGAACTCTAGTACCTGACGATGTCGAGCGAGGGGAAAGTTTAATGTCAAACCCTATCCTCAGTGCCGGGTCTGATCTCGACGGACATCATGAGGCTTTAGCACTGGAGATAGGGTGTATATCTGGTAATTACCCCTAGGACGACCCTAATTAAAGGGATGACCCATCCTCTAAATGGGACTCCATGGTGGGTATGGGGAATATCTGGATGAATTCAGTTTTTACGTTATATGGCAACCCCCCCATCTCTGGCGATGGCCCTATGCTTTCGTCAAAGGACTTGCCCACGGAACCCGAACTTCAATTTTTCATGGTCGGTCCCCATGATCAATGTTAGTACCCCTGGGCCGAATGATAGACGAACACAGTTGACGACCCGAAGCAATGCGAGTAGATATACGGCCAGGAAATCTCAACAAAAAGCGTCTGGCTCCAGTATTGTCACACTGGAACCATTTGCCATGAAGAGAAATAAAAAGTATGAAATAGCTCCTGGGGTCTTTGTACCCAATTCTTTTAATAAATACCTGAATTTAAAGCTTGAAGGTGACAATATAGATATTTTTGAAGTAAACAGGGAAATAGTGAAATGTTGTGGAAGACAGCCAAATATAACACCTCAAAATGGAAATATGCTTCTAGTGGAAAGCGTCTCCCCAGAGGAGAGCATTAAGTTGATGGGATTGTCAGACCTTGCAGGAGTTACGGTTGAGTGCACGCACTCCCCACTCCAGCAAGGGCTTGATTTATGCCCCTCAGTTGATGGCTTTCTCTGAGGAGAGACTTTTAACAGAATTAAAAGACCAGGTAATAAAGGTGGACAGGATGACAAAGAAGGTTGATAATAACAGAATACCCCAGCCTACCTTAATATTAACTTTTAATACTTTAAGACTTCCAGAATGTGTGTCTGCAGCCTGGTATAGGTTTAAGATAAAACAGTACATCCCAAGACCCAGAAGGTGTTTCCATTGCCAGCATTTTGGACACACCCTACAATCGTGTAGATCCAAATTGCAAGAAAATCCTGCAGTCTGTGTCAACTGTGGAGAAGATGAGCATGGTATGTGCAACAGGGAACCTAAATGTGTTCACTGTGGTGAGGGACATGCATCATCGTCTCAGCTGTGTGATATATATTTACTCGAAAAGGAAATCCGAGTCATTAGAGTAATAGAAAACACAACATTTAAGGAAGCACGAGAGAGAACCAATGCAAAGACTGTAAGACCTGGTCTAAGTTTTGCTTCTGTAGTAGCAAAGTTAAGCAACCAAAAGAAAGAGACAAATAAAAACACCCAAGTTAAGAGCACAAAAGGAAAATCAAATAAAGAATCATTAAAAAGCAGCTAACTGAATCATTCGAGTCAACTGATGATGAGAATGTAAAGACAAGGTTCACTAGAACCAACAAGAAAGACCCTAGTATGGAATTGAAGAAGATTGAAGTGCCAGTTGAGATACACCCTCCACCATCCGCCTCTTTGGAGGCAAGACCAGTGGTTGCTGGTCTGGTGCCAGCTTCTGTTGGTGCCAATTCCTCTCTGGAGGACAAACCAGCAGATGCTGGTCCCCCGGTACCAGTCTTCGCTGGTACTTCTGCCTCATTAGAGGCAGAGCTGGCAACTGCCAGCAATACAAAGACACTTGAGGTGGTCTCTTTTGAGAACACCTCTGCTCTCTCTGTCTCAATAGAGATGGAGAGTGAAGAAACTAAAAAACCCTTCGGTGTCAAAGACATTGAAGGAAAAGATGTTGGCTCTACGAAGGCGATAACTCCTCCCAAGAAGCCAACAAAACTTTCCATCAAAATGCCTCCCCCTTGTAGAATAAAGAACCCTCCCAGTCTTGTAAAAAGGAACCACAATGTTGGTCCTAAACCTGAATAAATTCACTTCCATTATTCAGTGGAACTGTCAAGGACTGCGAGCGAAGTATGAGGAAGTGAAGCTTTTGATCTATGAGCACTCTCCTGTAGGGGTATGTTTGCAGGAGACCATGCTAGGTGAATATACCCCTTGTCCTATGGAATATGTTCACTATAGAACTAAATTTGATCCAGAAGTGGGAAATCATGGTGGATCCCTCATCTACAGCCTCCGAGATGTTCCACACTACCAAGTGAAACTAAATACTCTTCTTCAAGCTGTGGCTGTACGAATTAACTTAAGGAGGCAATATACTATATGTTCCCTTTACATTCCACCTAATAGCCATGTCTCCCAAGAGAACTTAATATATTTGATGCAGCAACTACCAGAGCCATTTCTTCTACTTGGTGACTTCAATAGTAGACATCCATTGTGGGGAGATGTAACATCAAACCAAAAAGGGAATATGATGGCATCTTTAATAGAAAATGAAGATATAGGTCTTCTTAATACTGGAGAACCTACCCATTACCACATTCAGGCAGGCACCGTCTCCTGCATCGACCTTTCAATATGTAGCTCCAACTGCAGTGTTGATTTTAGTTGGAGAACAAGTGATGACTGGCATACCAGTGACCATTCTCCAATTGTGATCGACACCAATGATGGTCCACCTATCCCGAGATCACCACGATGGTGTTTAGAGAAAGCAAATTGGAGAAAATTCAAAGATTTGAGTGAGTTGGAGGGGGATGCAAAAGATTGCCCAAGTGTAGATGATGCCATTGATCTACTCGATGGAACATTACATACTGCAGGTTTGCACTCGATTCCTCGAACTAAAGGACTATTCAGGAGACGGCCAGTACCGTGGTGGTCAGAAGACTTAAGGCTGTTACACCGAGCTACAAGGACATCATTGACCAGATGGACCTTGGACAATGTCACAATTTACAAACAGTGTAGGGCACGATTTCGAAAAGCCATGAAAGCTGCCAGAAGACAAGCATGGGCCAGATATGTATCCACTATTAATAGTAGAACTCCAGTCTGTAGCATTTGGAAGAAAATAAGAAAAATTCAGGGTAAATTTACACCCAGTCCTCCTCCAGAACTTAAAGTGAATAATAACCATGTCACTGATGCCAGAAGTTAGTAATATGTTTTCAGAACACTTAGCTCGAGTCTCTGAGAAATCTGATAGTTCCCCAGGACACAATTTCAGAATGATGGAAGAACAACAGGTACTTGACTTTTCAGCAAAGAAAGCTGAATCATATAATATGCCTTTTTCTGAAAGGGAATTTGACTCTGCTTTAGCTAGGAGCAAGAACACTGCCCCTGGTCCAGATGAGATTCCTTATGAAATGTTTAAACACATTTCAAGGAACACAAAACTTTTTATAATCAGTATCATCAATAGAATATGGGATGAAAGCAGCTACCCTACCATATGGGAATTAGCTACCATGTTACCATTCCTTAAGCCTGGAAAAGATCCTCTCTGTGCGGCAAGTTACCGCCCCATTGCTTTAACTTGCTGTTTGTGTAAATTGATGGAAAAGATGGTAAATGTAAGACTGATGTGGCAGCTATAGTACACCAATATTCTAACACCTCAGTTGGTTTTCGAAAAATGCACTCCACCCTGGACATCTTACTGCAACTTGAAGCCTCTGTCTGTGAAGCCTTTGCCTCCAAACAACACCATCTACGGCGGCCTCCATGTTGCAGACGGTTTCTTGGCTGGACCTCTGGTCTGTGGTTATTGCCAAGATAGCTTCTAACAGGTCCCCTGAAGGGTTGGTGAGTGCCGCCTCGCTTGCCAGTCTATTGCAGTCTGGGGGCAAGGCGTTTTCATATTTGGCTCACCTCAGTGCCAATTTATGGGCTGATCTTCTTTTGATTAGGAGGGACGCGGCTTTGTCTACGATGGAAAGATCGCCTGACACCGAGTCTTTGCTGACATTGAGGAACGGAGATCTGTTGGAGTCCCAATTTTTGTTTCCTCGGACAGAACTCGAAAACGTGACAGACCGGTGCCGGGCTGACACCAAAGTCTCATCCTCGGAGACATCCGGCTCCTCCTCCTCCCCCTGTCCAGCAGCAGTCAAGGAGATCGTCGCCTGGTAGGCCATCGCGGAACTCAAGTTCGGTCGGGCCTTCCCGTTCGACACAGCCTAAGTCTCAAGATCAACGCTCCTTTTGCTCCCATTCCTTCAAGCCAAGAAGGGGCCCAAGGGGCAGAGGTCAAGGGGGCTGTCGCTAGGTTAGGCACCTCTCCCTCTCCTGCGCCACGGGGGTTGGGGGGGGGGGGGGGCGGGTGTCTGGCTGACCATTGGGCCAAGTGGCAGTTATGGGCAGAGAAGTGGGTGGTAGATGTCCTTCGGGTGGGATACCTGCCACCATTCGACTTCTCTCTTCCTTTGTCGGACAAGCCGTAGCTCAGGAAGGTGTATCCTCCAGATTCTCTGAAGTTCTTGGTCTTCGGGAGTAAGTGCAGAAAATGCTGGACGAGGATGCGATAGAGGAAGTAGTGCGTCCGTCCCCAGGGTTTTTCAGTCGCATCTTCTTGGTGCCCAAGATGTCTGGAGGATGGAGGCCCGTGATCGACTTATCCACCTTGAATCGCTTCATCAGGAAGACATGGTTCAAGATGGAGACCCCGCGCTCGGTGTTGTCAGCCGTGAGGGAAGGCGACTTCATGCTGTCGATAGACTTAAAGGACGCATACTTCCAAATCCCTGTTCATCCCACGTCCAGGAAGTTCCTTCGCTTCTCTTTTGCGGACAAGGTCTTCGAATTCAAGGTCTTGTGCTTCAGGCTGACGACAGCCCCTCAAGTGTTTACAAGGGTCTTCTCTCTTGTGTCAAGTTGGGCCCATGCTCAAGGGATCCGTTTGCTGAGGTACCTCGCCGATTGGTTAGTCTTGGCAGTTTCCAGGGAGAAGCTGCTGCAGGACAGGGATTGTCTTCTTCAGTTCTGTCTGGACCTGGGCATATTAGTCAACCAGGAAAAGTCGAACCTCGTACCCACTCAAAGGATTCTCTACCTGGGCATGGTCATCAATACAACAGTGGCAAAAGTTTTCCCATCGGATCAGAGATTGGAGAAGTTGCGGGCTGTAGCGCGCACCTTCCTGTCAAAGTTACAGCAATCAGCTCATCAGTGGCATGTTCTTCTGGGAGTGTTATCTTCCCTGGAGAAGCTGGTCCCTCATGGGCATCTTCATCTTTGGTCTCTGCAATGGAGAATGGGAGAATTCTGGTCTCCAGCGGGGGCTCTCCCCTGTTTATGGTTCCTCTGTCTTTGGAAGTGAGAGAAGACTTTCGTTGGTGGTTGGATGACCAGAATCTGTTGAAGGTTGTCCTTCTGCGTTCTCTTCCAATGGACTTCCTTCTGTTCTCGGACGCCCCCCTCGCAGGTTGGACGCGTACTTAGGCGGCCTCATCGCTTTAGGTGCTTTGGAGTTCAGAGGACAAGCAGCAACATATCAAGGTCTTGGAGTTGAAGGCGGCTTTCCTGGGTTTGAAGGAGTTTTGGGGGAAGGTAGAGGGTAGAGGGTCATTCTGTTGTTCTCATGTCGGACAACACCACGGTGGTAGCCTATTTGAACAAACAGGGAGGCCTGGTTTCTCAGCAACTTCATGCCTTGACCGTCGAGCTTCACCAGTGGGCAATCAGCAATTCGGTGGAGCTCTCAGCCAGGTATATCCCAGGGAAACAGAACGTGGTCACAGACAAACTCAGTCGCCGGGATCAGATCTTAGGCACGGCGTGGTCCCTTCGTCAAGTGGTGGCAGACAAGCTTTTCCAGATTTGGGGGAGACCCATGCTGGAACTTTTCGTGACACGCTACAACAGGAAGCTGGAGATGTTCTGTTATGTGGTTCCAGATCCTTTAGCATTGGCAGAATATGCATTCCAACATTCCTGGGACAACCGGGAGGTATATACCTTCCCTCCGTTTTGTTTGATCCGTCAGGTTCTGAACAGGCTGATAAGTTCACAGGGTCTCAGGATGACTTTGGTAGCGCCTCTGTGGCCTCAGGCAGAATGGTTTCCAGATCTGCTATCATTGTTGTCAGAGGTTCTGAGGGAGATACCCCCTTGGTGGCATCTTCTGTGTCAGCTCCATGCGGGAAAGTTCCACCAGTCAGTAGAATCCCTGTCTCTTCACGGTTGGAGGCTATCAAGTATCTCCTCCGAGCGAGAGGCTTTTCTCAGAGAACAGCTGGGCACATGTCCAGCAGTCTTAGGAAGTCAACCTCCACAGTTTACCAAGGCAAATGGGCGATCTACTGTGATTGGTGTCATAGACGGGGTTTTCTCCACTCGCGACCTCTATTCAACAAATAGCAGACTTTTTAACCTTCCTCAGAGACGAGAAACGTTTGTCCGTTTCTGCTATTAGAGGCTACAGGGCGGCACTGAGTTTGGTGTTATGCCTTAAGGGTATCGACATCTCCTCTTCCTGGGAACTTTCCCTGCTAGTTAAGGGGTTTGAGCAGTCGAGTTCTCCTAGAGAGCTCAAGCCTCCAACGTGGGATGTTTCCTTAGTGCATAAGAGCTTAACTAAAAGTCCCTATGAGCCCTTGCGTCGCTCAAATGACAGGAACCTGACGCTCAAGACAGTTTTCCTTCTGGCTTTGGCATCTTCCAAGAGGGTAGAAGAGCTCCACGGTCTGAGTTATGAGGTGAAGCACACCAGGGGTTGGAAGTCCATGTGTAAGTGTTTACATAATAAAAATATGGAATGTTAGTCCATATATATAAAAGATTGCTTGCAGGAATGTGATCAGACTAGAGACGCTAAAGATGACGTATACAATAAGTATGTAGGCTAAGTTGACATGCCGTCACCTGTAGTCATTCAATTGTTTATAAACATTAGTCCAAGCTCCCTGCTTGAGACAACTACCGCCTACGTGATCTGTAGCGTGTCTCATTTGATTGTGTGTTCGTATGAAACTATGTCATTTGTATGTATGTTCATATGTTCGAACTACTGTCTGTTCCTTCATAACTTGTAACAGAGATGGTAGACAGGCAGAAGAGAGTTAGCTATCGTCATTAGAAGACCTGTACCTCTTTACCTAAGCTTTATCATGTAGAGGAATAGGATTAGCCATCATCATTGGCAGAACAGAGTTAGCTATCGTTATTAGAAGACCTGTACCTCTTTACCTAAGCTTTATCATGTAGAGGAATAGGATTAGCCATCATCATTGGCAGAAGCGATCAAGCTATCGTTATTAGAAGACTTGTACAATCATACCTGATCTTCACCCATGTAAAACTTCAGAAGAATATATAATTTTTTTATACTTAGTGTTTTCTACAAGAACCTCACCGAACCATGAGTTTAACACATCGTCGTAAAGATAATACCGGACTTCGTAAGTGATCTACAAAACCCCAGACACTCCATTGAAGATGGAAGTGCAATACCAACCGACTTAGCGTATAGATTATCGCAAGTCTAACATTACCTCATAGGGCGCCTTATCATACAAGGCACAAGCCCTAATATTGGTGGCCAGCGTACCAGAAGAACTCTACAACGTCCTACGAAGAAAAAACAGAATAATAAATCATGAAGTCAACGACGACGAAAGCAGCAGATTCTTCAAGCAACCTAGTATCATCGTTAGTGAGCGACTTCAGAAAACAACAAGATTCGTCAAGCAACTTAGTATCATCGTTAGTGAATAACTTCAAGAAACAAAACCGACGTGTCCTTTTCCTACGGCAACGGAAGCTTCGTCTCTCATTAGAATCATTCAAGAAAACATCGTTAGTGAGCGTTTCCGGCACTGCAAGAAACAAACCGAACGCGTCTGCAGCATCGGATTTTCAAGGGCTCGAATCATCGAAACAACGCGCACGGGGGAAACTGAAGCCAAACCAGGTCGTCCGCTAAATAGAGAGGAAGGGGACCAAGGCCGTGTGTCGTTATCGGAACACCGTGACTTCCCACAAAAGCAAGCTAAGTACAATTTTTTATTCATTTGGAGTAACTTTGAGTGTTTCCTTTGCAGGTCGAATTTCGTTATTCCTGTGGCTGAAGTTACGAGACATTCTTAATCTTACTTTTTTACAGAAATTATCTATATCATTGAGATTTCGCTACTGCGAGTTTTTATCTTTGAGTGTCTGTTTCCAGAAGTTCTACTGAAATATCATAATCATATACTATGTTAATTTTATCATTTTGGTGATTATAATCCCTTACGTAACAAATCATATTAAACAGTGAATATGCGTTTACGCAGTGGACGTCTGTATTTATACAGATGCATGGATAGGGTCGTTAAGCACCGTAGTGATTAGAAAACACACAAAAAACAAGTGGAACACCCGTACAAATCTATATAAATTAGAGGTAACACTATTACGGGTCATGACAATAAATGCTCCTTTGCAAGTCCCGATCGCAGTTTTAGCCTTGAGTTTTTTGAGTTATATAAAATATCGAACCTCAATGACTCAACTTAACTTTTAAAATATGGCTGGATTGCAAGGAATAACATGTCTGTAAAAAACTTTCATCAGGCTAAATGCGCTGACCAGGATCCCTCACTATTTCAAATTTTAGCAAAGAATGAAGTACAAACAGTTAATATTGTATGCAATAATGATAACTTGTCTTATTAGTAATCGCTCAGTTCCTAATAGTTCGTCATTCATTGCTTTATACGTAACCAGCAACATAATGCAAAAAACACACAATACGTTGCCGATGGTAATAAAGAGAAGAATCCTAATTATTACAAAAAGAAATAGAAACAGTAGCCCGTTCAGAATCAACAAGCAAACTCGGTGACTGTGTCACCTAGTCAAGCGGTCAAGGTCAGTCAAAAAACTGCCAAAGTGTTCAAAGCATAGCAAATTCCACACAATAAGCGACTCTAGCAGAGTGGGGAAAAGCGATGTTGGTTTATACATGCCAATATCTTTTTGAATTAAAAAGGATTTTTCCTATGAAACACACGACCGTATAAAGTAATCAGAGCAGGTTTTCGTTTTTTTTTATACGTAAGTTATTATAAGTAGTGGTGGATAAAGCCCGACTGTACGCGCAGTAAAAATTAGAATATCTTGTTTATTCCTTTAGTAAACGTAATATCCTGTATTTACGGACTCACTGTCTGTTGTTCGAACTTCCCTAATGAGAAGTCCGGATAAGCGAGCGCTTACAGATACCTCTATAGTTATAAAAAACATTGATCTGTATCTAGTGTAATTGTATACAAAATATTATCTTACATCCTGCAATAAAGGCGTGTTTATCAAAGGAAAATCCTATAAACCTTCAAACATATTAAAATCCGTTTGAACAAAAAAGAGACAGTTAATCAAATAATAACTTATATAGAGGAACTATACATTTGTCTCATAAATCGTAACATTGTTCAAATGACCCAACAGAATTCTCCCACAACCGCAGTCGCACTTTGCACGCAAAATCTCGAGAAGCATGCACCCTCGAATGTCTTAGTGCGTGTAAAAAGACTTTGCTGGGAAATGAAATTTTAATCCTTCCCGACACTCTGAAATATAACGATTTCCGCGAACAAAGCCCTAAAAGTATACATATCGTGGATACGGAAGATATAAATATCGCATTTTTTTTATTGCTAATTTTTTAATCACGCCAACCAGTCGTGGATGAATCTCTCTGATAATCTATCTAAAGTAATATCCGTAAAGTCATTCAAGCAGGTGATTCAGCAGAAATTTTTTTTATCTTTTATCTGAATACCAGGAAGTTTCTCCACTAGCGAGTGATCTCTGGGAAAAACGGATGTAATTTAACACAAAATAAAACAAAATACGGTCTAAGGACAAACATAAAGCTATATACGTACCTTCGTATAGATTCTCAATGAAATTTCAAAATAGAGATAAATGACGAAGTTGAAAAATGTTAGTAATAGGAGTCATTAGGAAATCAAATAAGCCCATATAATTTTTCCCTCAAACGTCATGCCATAAATGATCAGACTTGGCGTATTCTGCGTAGATTCTGACGCTTAAACAAGGAAACGACTCCCGATAGTTTCCAGTGCCATGTACCGACGACATCTTATCTCTGTTAGGTTAGAATAAATTTTTTTTTCACCAATTTGGACTTACTTAAATGCTTTTACCAGATACCATTACCTAAGTGATGTACCTCATACACCGTTTTCAGCACACTCAGGGGACATTATCAATTTTTACGTATGCCTCCGGCTTACGTTGCGCCCCAATTACAATATAGTGTTTGGAGACTTTTAGGGGATACTCTACATGCCTATTGGTTGGTCTTATAATCTTTTCTAATACCTTAGAAGTACATTCACATAAACTAGAGCTAGTGCTACAGAGACAAAGACAAATAATCTCAGAGAAAATATCTAAATGTGAGTTTTTTAAAACCGAACATTTATCTAGGTTTTATGTGTCTTGTCAAGGTCTTAAAGTAGCCCACGGTAAGGTGTCGGCTATTCATAACTTTCCGGTACCTATTAACGTAAAGGGGGGATACAGCACTTTGGCGCTGTAGTGGGTATTACAATCGTATGTAAATATGTAACTCTTCAATCATGACAGCTCCTTTAACAGATCTTACGAAGAAGAGCGTAGATTTATTATGGTCTAAAAAGCATCAACAGGCGTTCGATATCTTAAAAACGGAATAATGCAGCTTACCTAACTTAAAAATCCCTGATTTAAATAAGGAATTTTTTTTTTATTGCAACAGACGCCTCAGACCAAGGGGTAAGAGGGATACTACTTCAGCAATATGAATAAAACAGTTCTTTCCTATAGCTTTTTAGTTCACGTAAACTAAAGCCCTCTGAAAGTAAATATGCAGTAATAGGCAAGGAAGGGCTAGGTATCTTTTAACTCACTAGTACATCTTAAGTTCATAATCTATGGCTATCCTGATAAAGTCCTTACTGAACATGAGTCCTTTACCGAGTTTTTCAAAGGCTTTAATCACAGTCCAAAAGGAACTCGGTGACAAATGATCATTCAGGTCTTTGGAGCCAAGATAAGATATCTACCTGGGAAAGCAAATATCATAGCTGACGCATTATCCCGCAATCCCGCACCATACCGCAAAGAACCATTAATTAGACTAAAAAATATAGAAACATCCGTACCTATTGTTAAAACCGTATCTAAACAAGAAAATTCCTTAACCCAAGAGATCGCGAGCATTGAATATCTGGGTCGGAGCGCAGAACTGTTACAAACTGAACAAAGCAAGTGTCAACAGCGATAAGCAAAACAATAAACACTTCGACACGGAAACAGGGTCAGCGGCTAAAGCAAACCAATAAACACTTCGAGCAGAAACCCTAAAGCAAAAATATATTTAAAGTATGTGTATCAGAATAATGTAATCAAATGTAATATTATATGTAGGTCCGTGACGAGTTTCATACCAATCGTCATAAACTGGTTGCATTCCGTCATCCAGGGTTCCCTACTATGTCACAGAAAGCCAAATCACTGTTTACTGGCCTACAATGCTTACAGATATAAAAAGCACATCACTAATTGTAACACGTGTCTGAAAAACAAGGGATCCACTAAGACACCTGTCAGTTTAAGGGCCTATCCTGTGCCAAATCAATCCTTGAAAGAATATACGTAGAATTATTAACAGAATTACGAGTCTGACAGAGGGAATAAACACTTCTTAGTGTTAATAGTTCCTTGACACGTTATATAGAATTAATAGCACTAAAAACAAACACCGCAATTGAGTGCGTTACGAATATTTATGAGTGCTAAATCAGTAAATATGGAATTCAACACATAATAATCTGTGACTCGGGTGGTGTAAATCAATAATCTCCTTAACACGTTGTGTGAATTCCTTTCCATTAAGAAAACCAATAATATATTTTATCACCCAGAGTCAATCGGTTTGGTAGAATAACTGATAATTAAATAGGAAGTGTCAATGTCTTACGAGTTACAACTCGTGATATTGGATCCGAACTGGATTATAGCGGTTCTCGCGGTTTTAAATACCTTTATCTTGTATCTATAGAATTGATGCCGCAAGTAGCCTTATACGGTACGCCGCTAGAACACTTTTCCACATATTCAAGCCAACCATTAATTTATCAAATATATATATATATAAATAAATAAATATAAAAAAAAATAAGATAAACTATGGATACAAGTGGAGTCAATATAATACACTCCGTAAGAAGTCGGAAGGGTTACAAATTATAATAAAAAAGGAATCACGATAAAATCAATAAGCAAAACGTAACCATAGATAATTAAATATCCAAATATATATGCGTAAAGATTTGAACTCTAACTTAACGCTTTAGTAATGACAAATAAGCTAAAAGTTCAAACACATATCCAAAACCTACTGACATATTGTCTGTCCCGGTGATTTATATTCGTAGTCAATGAAAAAAAAAAAAAAATAATAATAATAATAATAAATAAATAAAATAAAATAAAAGAGATTTTAAAGTCAGGAAGTCTAGAAGTGAAAATGTTATCTATGAAATAATCCTATATGAATCTTATACAGGGCTAATAATATATATAGAATTTGTATGGAAACCTTTTTTCATTAGTTTGAATAAGGAATATTTAATTTAACATAATTACAATTATGCAGATTTCCAACATGAAACTAATATATTGTTCAATTTTGGTACTGTTTTTTTTTTCAGACATTCTTCTCATGTGGGTCGAGTATTAAAAAACAAAAAATGTATCCTAAAGTCGTATTTATTACAGCAAGTAACGTAACTCTTAGCTGGCTGAGAGCAATCTCCTGCCAAGTGACGACGTCATCATTGCCGTATCAGCATTTGTTCCTTTTAACCTCAATAATCTGCTTACACAGGCTTCATCTGTGTGTCGTCTCTGCTTGCAGCAGGTTGCTGGAGAAAGGAATGCTTAGCCCGAACTTCTCATGGGCAAGGCAGACGTTAGGTACAAGTGTCTATCGGTATGCGCAATGCAACTTGCAATCATTTTAAAATTTAATAAACAAAATAAGGAAATAGAATTTCTATAACATCAAAATGAATTAATTTTTCTGAACCTCATAGACATTTAGAAGTATCACGATATGGATATGGATTATTTACTTGCAACATTAGCTTATTACAATCCAGGTAAATCACATTCATGGGAAAATGTCACATTTTCTTGAAAAAAACCAAAAATTTATATAGAAATTAGTTACATAGTGGGTTTTTTCGTTGCATCTCCTACCTATTAATAAAGTTTTTAATATTAACCTCAGAGGATGCGCGCGAGAAAATTGAATATGAAACTTTTGTTAGGGCACATAGGATCAGATTTTATCACAACTTAATTTCAGTTCTTCTTCTTCTTCTTCTTCTTCCCAGCTTTTTCCCATTTTTATATGGGGTCGCCGTTTCGGATGAGCCGTTTCCATCTATTTCTATCTTGCGCTTCTGCCTCATCAATTCCCTTCTCATGTAAATCTCCTCTCACACAGTCCTTCCATCTCTTTCTTGGTCTCCCTCTCTTTCTTCTTCCTTGCACCTCCACTCCCATAGTATGTCTCCCAGCGTGGTCCTCATCTCTCCTCAACAGGTGTCCATACCATCTCAGCCTCCCCTCCTGCACTTTCTTTGATACTTCCACCACCTTAGTTGACCCCCTTATGTAGTCATTTCTGATCCTATCCACTCTTGTTACCCCAGACATCCACCTAAGCATTCTCATTTCTGCCACATCCATCTTCTTCTGCTCTGCTTTTCTCATGCTTGCTGTTTCCGTACCATACAGCATTGCTGTTCTTACCATTGTCTGTGAAATTTTCCTTTTAACCTAAGCGGCACTCTTTTGTCACAAAGAACTCCCGAGGCCGCTCTCAGTTGTTCCAGCCTGCCTGTACCCGATGTTTTTACTTCTTCTTCCATACTTCCTCCAGCGTTAACAAAAGATCCCAAATACTTAAACTTATCAACTCTCCTTATTTGCTCTCCACCAAGCTGAATACTTTCTCTATCATCCCCCTCAGTGGTGGTACACATATATTCTGTCTTGGATCTACTTATTCTCATTCCTCTGTCCTCCAGTACTTGTCTCCATCTTTCCAATTTCACTTCCAGATCTTCCCTGCTCTCTGCACACAGAACAATATCATCCGCATACAATATGTTCCATGGTACTGTCTCCCTTACTTCCTCTATTATAACATCCATCGCTATGTTAAAGATAAATGGGCTCAGAGCCGACCCCTGGTGTAATCCTACTCTCACCTCAAAACCTTCTGTCTCCCCAACACTGCTCCTCACTCTGGTAAATACATTCCGGTACATCTCTTGTATCAATCGCACATACTTCTCTGGCACCATCTTCTCCTCAGGCTCCTCCATACCTCTTGTCTCGGGACTCTGTCATAAGCCTTTTCAAGGTCATGAATTCCATATGTAGGTCCCTTTGTCTTTTCCCCGAATTTCTCCATTATTTGCCTCAGACAAAATATACCATCTGTTGTTCCCCTTCCCTTCATAAATCCCATCTGCTCTTTACCTATTTGTACTTCTTCTCTCAGTCTAGCATCTATCATCCTTTCCAGTATCTTCAAAGTGTGGGACATCAATTTAATGCCCTATAATTACCACACTCTTGGACATCGCCTTTCCCTTTAAAAAATTGGGATCAATATACTCCCACGCCACTCATTTGGTATCTTTTCCTGTTCAAGGATCTTTATCATAGATCGTACAGTATATCCACTCCTTCATCTCCTAATGCTTTCCATGCCTCCACCGGGATCATGTCTGGTCCGGTTGCCTTCCCATTCTTCATCTTCATCAGTGCATTTAGTACCTCTTGCCTAGAAAAACCTCATTACCATGCCAATGTTCATATATGAATTGATAACATTATTAATGTTTATGCTGATTGATTCGTTGATTTTTATGCTAAATGTTATATATCTGATTCATTAATCAATATACTAACTCATATATAACTGCAGATATTGGTAAGAAAAAAGTTAACAGATTGATTATAGGCAACTTAATTTCAGTTAGCATAGAGAAATACAGAATCATGATTAATCTTCTCTTTGACTCTTATGTTGCCTGGCAATCTTACAAATAGCTCCGTTTTCCACTTCTTTGTCTAGTAATTTACTACCAGTAATATCGAATTTTCTTTGGGATTTGTATTGATATCTGTTTATTTGTTATAATTATGGATATTTTTACAGTCATCATAGACCTGGATAGGTTCACTCATTGTTAATGCCATGGATAAAAAAGTTTGTACAGCGGACTCTTTTGAATTCCAAAATATCAGCGAATTCATGTGGGTTAAGTCTGGTCTAAATGGCTCTCTCCTCTCCCGTATTTGGATGTTGTCTGAATTTACTTTGCCCTTGTGACAAGTATAATTTCACTTGCAGGCTGATTAATGGAACCTGGTTACAGTATCCTGCAGTACGAGAGTTTCACATCGCAACTTCAAAAAATCGTTCGTCGCAGCGGACGACTACAGTCAAGTAACAACCGCCTACAATGTGAAAGGAATTTCATGGACTTCTTCGACCGACACCGTATCTCGTCGTTAATCTCGTTTTAATGCGGAACGCTCCGGCGGCTGTCGGAATCGACTACAAAAAGGGACATACTTCCGACAATTACGACCCGAAGGATATTCAACTCTACTTTGCTGGCGAAGGACTCGTGCTGGGATGATCTATTCATCGCGAACGTAATCGTGTAGCTTAGGATGCAGAGAATAAGTATGAGCGCAAAATGGAACGTTGGACCCGCCCAGGCAAATTTTCCCCTTGTTTTAACCATTGAAAAAGGCCGTTTCATTGGCTAAAGGTGGTTGTCTGGAACTGTGTAATGGACGAAAAGTTGTTCGAAAGCTAGTTGAAAGTGAAGTAGTATAACCTCGGTCATGTATCCTATATATATAAAGTATCATGTATCCTATATATAATTGATCATAAATAACAGAGTCGAAATATATCTTTGCGTGTACGCAGTAGGAATCTATTTAAAGTGCACAAATATTAATCATAATTATATGAATCCATATACATATGTATAAACAGATCAGGTATGCCTATAATCAATCTGTTAACTTTTTTTCTTACCAATATCTGCAGTTATATGAGTTAGTATATTGATTAATGAATCAGATATATAACATTTAGCATAAAAATCAACGAATCAATCAGCATAAACATTAATAATGTTATCAATTCATATATGAAAATTTTTATCAGTTAAATATGTTTTTATCAGGTTAATCTTCATTCTATGCAATTATCAGAGTACATTAGTATTTTCTGTAGCATATGTATCTTAATGAAATGAAGTGAAAAACTGTATCATTATATATCACGTGATCACTATTATTTACCAATATCATTGGTTTATATTTTATTACTTGAATCAATTCATGTACACCATGAATTTTTATTTACTTATATATATATATATATATATATATATATATATATATATATATATATATATATATATATATATATTCACATAGTGTCTGTATCACACTCCTATAAGTCAAATGCAAGTCAAGTTTGAGTAATATTCAGTAGTTGGTTTTGGTAGCTGACCGAGCTAATGTAAGTGTTTAATAATAATATGGAATGTTAGTCCATATATATAAAAGATTGCTTGCAGGAATGTGATCAGACTAGAGACGCTAAAGATGACGTATACAATAAGTATGTAGGCTAAGTTGACATGCCGTCACCTGTAGTCATTCAATTGTTTATAAACATTAGTCCAAGCTCCCTGCTTGAGACAACTACCGCCTACGTGATCTGTAGCGTGTCTCATTTTGATTGTGTGTTCGTATGAAACTATGTCATTTGTATGTATGTTCATATGTTCGAACTACTGTCTGTTCCTTCATAACTTGTAACAGAGATGGTAGACAGGCAGAAGAGAGTTAGCTATCGTCATTAGAAGACCTGTACCTCTTTACCTAAGCTTTATCATGTAGAGGAATAGGATTAGCCATCATCATTGGCAGAAGCGATCAAGCTATCGTTATTAGAAGACTTGTACAATTATACCTGATCTTCACCATGTAAAACTTCAGAAGAATATATAATTTTTTATACTTAGTGTTTTCTACAAGAACCTCACCGAACCATGAGTTTAACACATCGTCGTAAAGATAATACCGACTTCGTAAGTGATCTACAAAACCCCAGACACTCCATTGAAGATGGAAGTGCAATACCAACCGACTTAGCGTATAGATTATCGCAAGTCTAACATTACCTCATAGGGCGCCTTATCATACAAGGCACAAGCCCTAATACATGTCCTTCGAATTTGTCCCGGAATTCATGGCCAAGACTCAAAATCCCTCTGTGCATGATGACAGGTTCAACTCGTTTTCCATTCCATCACTGACTGACTTTGTGGGTGGTGATGCTCAAGAGCTTTTGTTGTGCCCTGTCCGGGCCCTGCTTTGCTATCTTAAAAGGACCAGGCACCTTAGACCAGGCTGCCGCAGACTTTTTGTTAGCACAGGCCATACAAAGAAAGAGGTGTCTAAGAATACTATCTCTTATTGGATACTCCATGTTCACCTCCTTCTATCTTAAAGATGTTGCCCACAGATCTATGGACACGTTTTCCCTGGGCCCTGTGGTGGCTGCCCAACAGGTTGTGTAACTCATAGTTGCCCTGAACAGGGCCCCTTTGTATCTTACCTAAGATGACTGTGTGGATGAGAGAATGAGTGAGTTGGCTGGTCTCCTTTCTCTTGTACCTTTCCCTCTTCCTTCGGGCGGTTTAAGGAATAGACACGTCATTTGCTGGACTGGTCTGATACAGGTGAGTAAGGTAGTCATACTGGTAGTGCGGTTGTGCAATATACAATATCTTACCCACTATTTGGTAGCATAGGCTCCACTCCTTGGCATGGAGGAGTCGGGAGTAATACAAACCGTAGTGTCTTGGTTTGTTATTGGACAGTCAAAGTTTCTCTTTGGTTCCCTATACAATGGTTATCCCATATATCATTGTAAGTCACTCAGGTTCTGAGTGGTTAGATATCAGCAGTTTATCTAGCTTCTCAACGGGCTTCAGTCCCTCTCCAAGAACTATTTCTTTTGAGAGCTGGACTGGACGGTAGGCCCCCAGCTGGTCTAGGATGTCTTATACCTCCCTCCAAGTATAAGTCTATCCTACTTTTAAGACCGAAGGTTTGTTTGCGTATGAACAAATGACAAATTTTCTAAGACAATTCGTATTTTTCATAGCTACAAACCTGAGGTCTTAACGTTATACTGGCCACCTCTAGCTGCCCCTTTATTTGTTAAGTCATCCTGAGTTGGGAAAGACTGGCGTAGATGCATGGCCCGTGACCACTCTTCACCCGATCTATGCATGTGTTGCCAGATATCACAAGATTCCTTGCTTTCATCTGCTTTTTAACCGGATCCAGCCAGGCGCTAGAAATTATCCTATTGTTAAGACCTCAGGTTTGTAGCCATGAAAAATACAAATTGTCTTAGAAAATTTGTCATTTTATAAGGGTTCTAAGTATTTGTGGATTCTAGCTATTCTCAGGGGGGTTGGTGGGTGGGGGGGGGTGTCAGGAACACATCTTCCACGAATACTGAGGGTCCACTGTATCTGGTTCGTTCAGAGCTCTTGATGTGTGCTTGCACAGGAGCTTGCACATTCACTTTCACATGACCTCACTAGTCTAGTCTGGTTCAGGCTGATCACAGGGATTCCTGCAGGAGGGTTGACTATGGTTTGAAATCTTTTGCAAGCAGAGACCACAGCAGTCTGAACGCTGGTCCCCCACCTGGAGTGTAGTGGTGTGTACTCTATTACAAAGACCAGGTTCAACAGTGTCAAGGTCACCTCCCACTCAGGAATGAGCCCAATCTCTTGAAAGTGTCACTCCAACTCAAATTGGTAAAGCTCTGAAGGTGCAAGACCTCTGGTCCTCTCCAATTACCTGGTGAACACTCACAGAATTGTGGGTGCGTACAATCAGGACCCAGAACCAATTACCAAACTATGAGCTAAGATGATTCATCTAAGGAAGAATGCACATGTTTCAAATGCATTCCTTTCATGTTTTGCTGAGACAGAATAGTAATGCAAGAAAGAGGCTTGATTATAAAACAGGCAGAAAAGTTTAAATACTTAGGATCTACTTTAAGCCAAGTGGGAGGATGTGAGGCTGAGGTTGACAGTAGGATAAAAGCTGCATGGGAGAAGTGGAGAGAGGTAGCTGGAATGGTATGTGATAAGAAAATGTCAATCATGCTAAAAGTCAAGATATATAACTCAGTGATAAGACCAGTGTTAACGTATGGAGCAGAAACATGGGCTCTATGAAGAAAAGAGGAAGTAAAGCTTAAGAGAGCAGAGATGAGAATGCTGAGGTGGATTAGGGGAATATCACTGCTTGAGAGATTGGAAAATGATGAAATAAGAAGGGCAGGCTTAGTAAAGATTATAGAGGGATAGGAGAGTCACGATTGAGATGGCATGGGCATGTGTTGAGGATGGATGATAAGGAGAGAGGGAAGAGGGCTTGGGAGTGACCTGTTAAAGGAAGAAGATCGAGAGGTAGATGGAGAATTAAATGGCAAAATAAGTGAAGGAAGATATGGAGAGAAGAGATTTGGTGGAGGATGATGCCTTTGATAGAAGGCAGTGGAGAAGGTGCATCAGGCAACCGACCCCTTAATGTAAAGATATCGATGGGAAAAAAGAAGAGTGGCTAAGTAGTCAGTTGCTTCTCTTGTTGGTGACTAGGAGATTCTTGTTAAGGGAACTGTATTGGGAGAATTGTGTGGGAATTGTGCGTTCTGGTTGATCAACTCACCTAGCCTACTTTATACAGTAAGTAAAAGGAGTTTTATTAATATTAAGGTAGTAATCTTAAAATTGCAGGTATTTTAGTTACAAATATTATGAGAATAAAATTGTAAGTGCAGTGTTTCTTGTCTAAATTTAAATGTAATTTGTCATTTTAAATTGTAAGTTTGATGTTTCCTTTTTGGCAGCTAGCCCAATATGTAATAAATGGCATGGTGGCTTGTGTGCTGCAGTAGTGCCATTGCAAGCTGTTAACCCTTTAACGCCGAAGGGGTATAATAAAAATCGTCTCCCGTATGCCGAGGGGATCTCGGAGTGAGCGCCGAAGCGGAAAAAATATTTTTTTCAAAAAATCACAGCGTGCTTAGTTTTCAAGATTAAGAGTTTATTTTTGGCTCCTTTTTTTTGTCATTGCCTGAAGTTTAGTATGCAACCATCAGAAATGAAAAAAAAATCATTATCATATATAAATAATGCGATATATGATAGCGCGAAAACAAAATTTCATATATATTTGTATTCAAATCGCGCTGTGAGCAAAATGGTTAAAGCTAAGGATAATGTTTTTTTCATTGTACACTAAATTGCAATCATTTTGGTATTTAACACATTGTAAAACGATCAAAGCAACACAGAGAAAATATCACAAAATGATGCATGAATTCGTAACACGTGGACGTAAAAAAATGTTTTTGTACATGAACTCTCCTGTCAGATATATACTTAGCTATAGTCTCCGACGTTCCTGACAGAATTTCAAATCTCGCGGCACACGCAACAGGTAGGTCAGGTGGTCTACCCTTCCCACCGCTGGGAGGCGGGTGTATGAACCAATCCCGTTTTCTAATCAGATTTTCTCTGTCGCTGGGACTGGCAACAACTGTTGTGGGTTCCTCCTGATAGTTGATTTCGCTCTCGCTTGCCTGGGATCTTTTTTGGACGGATTTTTGGTGATGTACTGGATCTTTTTGGCTTGGCATACGCTTTTTTGTGGACTGTTTTGATTTTGCTCTGGATTTTTCTTTGAATATGTCTGATTTGGATTCTGTTGTTAAGATACCTGCTATGTTTAGAGTATGTTCAGTGGATGTATGTAAGGTGAGGTTGCCGAAGGCTTCGGTCGACCCTCACACTGTATGTATGAGGTGTAGGGGAATGAATGTGCATTTGATAACCCATGTAAGGAATGTGAGGGTTTGAATGTTTGAATGAAGATGAGTGGAAGTCTCTTTCTTCCTACTTAAGGAAGTTGGAGAGAGATAGGGTACGTAAAGCTTCCTCTCGAAGCTCGAGTAGGTCTCGCATTAGCGAGCTAGAGTCAGAACCTAACCCTCTCATAGAAGCAGATCCTTCTTGCCCTGTTTCAGGCCCTGCTCCCTGCGCCGAACCCGAGGATTCGTCTTCGGAGGTGGCTGCGATGAAAGCCACGATTCGCAGCATGGAGCTCAAGATCTGCTCCTTGGAAAAAGGTAAGAGTGGTAGTGAAAGTGATCTGTGCAGTGCCCCCAGTGTTGTGGAGGGGGCGTCTGACCGGCTCCATAGTGCTTCCAGGCCTAGACCTCTTCCAGACTCCCAGACCCAGTGGAGGAGGAAAGTCGACAGCCACAGGAAGGTTAGGGAGAGCCCCCAGCGGTCAAGCGTCCCTTCGGCAGATCCTGATGTGCGTTCCCAGGCTGCCTCGGACCGCATCAAGAAGGACATCCTGCGCCAGTGCTTCTCGTCTGCTTCGCCATCGCCGAAGCGTGGATGGAGCTCCCCGGAAGCTTCGCGCCCCTTGAAGAGAGCTTGGAAGGCGCCCTGCAGCTCCCTGGCTTCCAGCCCAGAAGTCTTTCCAGAGGAGCCTTCTCTGGATGTTAAGAGGCCCAGGAGATCTCTTGATTGCTCTTCTCCTTGTGCGCCTCGCTCTACTTCGCCGGAAGAGGAGCCTGAGAAGTCCCCTTCTAGTATTCTCACTGGGCTCCAAGCACAGATTTTGGCCCTCGCTGACTCCCTGGCCGGCAGTTCTCATCGGAGGAAGGACGTTTCTCTTCCAATCAAGAAATCCAGGCGCCCTTCTCCCGACTTACGCTCTCCTCTACGTAGGCGCTCTTCTCCGGATGTTGTGGCTTCTCCTGAGCGAGG
The DNA here is from genome assembly GCF_015104395.2 of Macrobrachium nipponense. Taxonomy (NCBI): domain Eukaryota; kingdom Metazoa; phylum Arthropoda; class Malacostraca; order Decapoda; family Palaemonidae; genus Macrobrachium; species Macrobrachium nipponense. The sequence goes on from NC_087201.1 coordinate 118,505,614, forward strand.
GGTTTCTCGCGAGAAGCTCCCCTCTCCTGGCTGGCTCCCCTCCTCGTCCAGCCGCCAGGCTGCTGGCAGGCACTCTTCGGCTGACGTTCGCTCTTCGCTGGACAGGCTCCGATCGCCTTGCAGACGCTCTTCTCCTGTCAGGCGCTCATCCCCGAGCGTGTGCCATTCTCTGGACAGGTGCTCTTTACAGGACAGGCGCCAGTCTACTAGTCCCAACAGGCGCTCTTCTCCTCGCAGGCGCCAAGAGCCTCGCAGGCGCCAAGAGCCTCGCAGGCGCCAATCTCCTGGTAGACGTTCTTTGCCTGGCAGCCACTCTCCTCTGGACAGGCGCCAAGAGCCTTGCAAGCACCTCTCTTCTGTTAGGCGCTCTTCGCCTGGTAGCCGCTCTCCTCTTGACAGACGCCAAGAGCCTCGCAAGCGCCTGTCGCCTAGTAGGCGCTCTGCTCCTAGTAGCCGCTCTCCTCGTGACAGGCGCCAAGAACCTCGCAGGCGCTACTCCCCCAGTAGGCGCGCTACTCCCCCAGTAGGTGCGCTACTCCCCCAGTAGGCGCTCTTCTCCGGGAAGCCGTTCGCCTCTTGATAAGATCCAAGAGCCTCGTGGGCACCCTCGTCATGAGAGACGTTCTTTTGCTGATAGGCGCTCCCCCTTGTCCAAGTTGTCATCAACTTCGAAGCGCGAGTCTTCCCACAGACTTCTCATGTCCAGCAGGCGCTCTTCTGTTTCTGCTTGTCGCTCTCGTGTTGCTTTTGCCACCCTTGACAGGCGACAAGCTTCTCGTAGGCGCCCATCTCCTAGTAGGCGCCCTTCTCCTGACAGGACCGCCTCCTCTTCTAAGGACCCTCCTCGTTCGTCGGTGGAAGAAGACCAGGAAGGCTCAGACGAGGATTCCGCCAAGACTGCCTCGGTTTCTGCTTACAAGAAGCTAACCGCCTTGCTTCTCCAGGAGTTCGGAGATTCCCTCAGCCCTGCCGCTCCTCCGTCTCCACATTCGCTGTTTTCAACCTCCAAGACGACGAAAGGATCCTCTTGCATCAGGATGAAACCTACGTTATCTATGAAGAAGGCACTAAGGGGATCTGGTTCGTGGCTTCTTTCCAAGGAAGAAGCAGGGAAGACGGTGTTTTCCTTCCCCCCATCTAAGCTGACAGGACATACCGGGTTTTGGTATGAAACGGGAGAGCCCTTGGGCCTGGGTCTCCCTTCATCTGCCGATTCAGACTTCTCTGCGTTAGTGGACACCACCAGACGATCAGCCCTTAATTCTGCCAAGACGTCGTGGGCCATGAATGAGCTCGACCATCTTTTGAAGGGGATGTTCCGAGTTCTCGAGGTTTTCAACTTCCTGGATTGGTCCTTGGGAGTCTTGGCCAGGCAGACTCAGACGCCGGACGCCCTTTCTCCAGAAGACCTTCACTGTGTTTTGTCCTGCATGGATAAGTCCGTGAGAGATGGCGCGAGCGAGGTTGCATCATTGTTCGGTGCAGGAGTAGTCAAAAAGAGGGCCGTGTACTGCTCCTTCTTGACTAAGTCGGTCTCTCACGCCCAGAGGTCTTCGCTGTTGTACTCACAGCTCTCGTCACAGCTCTTCTCCAAGAAGATAGTTCAAGATATTTCTAGCTCTCTCTCGGCCAAGGCGACTCAGGACCTGCTGGCACAGTCGACGAGGAAGCCTCGACCACCCTTCTCTGTGAAGAACAAGAAGGAGAAACCCGCAGCGCAGGAGCCCTTTCGAGGGGGTCCATCCTCCAGATCTTCTTCTTTTAGAGGGCGAAGACCCGGCAGGAGAGGTAAAACCTTCTCGAAGTCCATCAAGACAACAAAATAACAAGCAAGTCCTTCAGACGACAGTAGGCACCAGACTCCTAGGTTTTGCAGATGTCTGGGCCCAGAGAGGGGCGGAGACCTGGACCCTCTCTATTGTCAAAAAGGGATATCTCATTCCTTTCACTTCAAGACCTCCCTTAACGACAACTCCAAGGGAGTTGACGGCCAAGTACAAGGACCCCATCATGAACCAAGCCCTTGTTCTAGCAGTAGACCAGATGCTGGAAAAGGAGGCGATAAAACTAGTATCGGATCTTCACTCAGCAGGTTTCTACAACCACCTCTTCCTAGTTCCAAAATCCTCAGGGGGATGGAGACCGGTTCTGGATGTAAGCGCCCTGAACTTCTTTGTGGAGAAAAAGAAGTTCTCGATGGAAACCACGTCATCGGTGTTGGCTGCTCTTCGTCCAGGGGACTGGATGGTGTCCCTGGATCTGCAGGACGCTTACTTCCATGTGCCGATCCATCCTTCTTCGAGGAAGTATCTATCTAAGGTTCATGATGCTAGGGAAGGTTTATCAGTTCAGGGCCTTGTGCTTTGGCCTCTCGACAGCCCCTCAGGTTTTCACGGGGATCATGAGGAATGTCGCGCAGTGGCTTCACTTGGAAGGAGGACCTTCAGAAGACGTTGGATTTGACAAGTTTGCTGGGACTCTTGATCAACTTCCAGAAATCCCAGCTCATCCCCAGTCAAGAATGTGTTTATCTGGGGATTCGGATGGATTCTCAGGGTTTTCGGGCTTTTCCGTCCCCGGAAAGGATAGCCCGAGGCTCCGAGAAAATTGCAACCTTCCTAGGGAAAGATGCATGCACAGCGAGGGAGTGGATGAGTTTGTTGGGGACGCTTTCCTCGCTGGAGCAATTCGTTTCCCTTGGAAGGTTACACCTGAGACCTCTGCAGTTCTTTCTAAATCAGAACTGGAATCGTCGTTCCCAGGATTTGATGTTCTCCTTCGTCATAACTTGGGAGATAAAGGAGAAGCTCTTGTAGTGGGCAGATCCCAACAGATTTGTCGAAGGTCTGTCACTGCAATCCCTGAACCCCAGCCTAGTGTTGTTCTCCGACGCGTCGGAGACAGGTTGGGGGGCGACTCTGGGAACGAAGGAAGTGTCAGGCACCTGGGAGGGAGAACAGGTGTCCTGGCACATCAACAGGAAGGAACTGATGGCTGTTTGGCTGGTGCTGAAAGCCTTCGAGTCTCACGTCCGAGGCACTGTTGTTCAGGTCAACTCGGACAACACCACAGCTCTGGCATACATCAAGGAAACAGGGGGGACACACTCCTTCTCCCTGTACGAGACAGCAAGAGATCTTTTACTATGGGCCGAGGTAAGGAGTGTTAGGCTCCTCACCAGATTCGTACAGGGGTAAAGGAATGTAAGGGCAGACCTCCTCAGCAGAAAAGATCAGGTCCTTCCAACGGAGTGGACTCTTCATCAAGATGTTTGCCAGAGCCTGTGGAAACTGTGGGGCAGGCCCCATCTAGACCTCTTCCCACCTCAAGGAACACAAGACTAGACCTGTATTGCTGTCCAATATCAGATCCGAGGGAGAGACTAAAGAAGTTCGCCGCGTCAGATTCGGCAAGAATGACTCTGATTGCTCTGTTCTGGCCTGCCCAAGACTGGTTCACAGAGGTACTGGAATGGTTGGTGGACCTTCCAAGATCCCTTCCACCAAGGAAGGATTTACTCAGACAACCCCACTTCGACAGGTATCACAAAAACCTCCCCGCTCTCAGTCTGACTGGCTTCAGACTGTCCAAAGTCTCGTCAGAGCGAAGGGATTTTCGTCTAAGGCTGCAAAAGCTATTGCTAGAGCAAGGAGATCTTCCACCTTGTGAGTATACCAGTTGAAGTGGGATGTCTTTCGTCGATGGTGTAGGAATAAGAAAGTTTCCTCTTCCAGTACCTCTGTGACCCAAATTGCTGACTTCATTCTTTTCCTCAGGGAAGAATGTGGGCTAGCAGTTTCGACTATAAAAGGATACCGCAGTATGCTAGCTGCAGTGTTCAGACACAGAGGCCTGAACATTTCCGAGAACAAAGACCTTCATGATCTGATCAGGTCTTTCGAGACAACGAAGAAAGGGTCCTCGAGAACACCCAGTTGGAATCTCGACGTGGTTCTTCAATTTTTTAGTTCTTCAAGGTTTGAACCTCTTCATTCAGCTTCCTTTAGGGACCTTACCAAGAAGTCCCTTTTCCTCATGGCTGTGGCATCCGCATCCGCCAAGAGGATGAGTGAACTGCAAGCCATAGAAGGAAAGGTGGGCTTCAAAGATCAGTCCGTGGTTTGTTCTTTCCTTCCCTCATTCTTAGCTAAGAATGAGAATCCTTCGAATCCATGGCCCAGAAGTTTTGAGGTTCAAGGTTTATCTGCTCTCTTAGGGGAAGAGGCAGAGAGGGCTCTCTTTGCCCTGTAAGAAGCCTTAAGTATTACCTCAGAAGGAAGGAACAACTTAAGGGCAATACAGACGTCCTCTGGTGTTCTGTGAGGGATCCCAGTAGGCCCTTGTCTAAGAATGCTCTGGCATTCATCTTGAGGAGCCTAGTCAAGGAAGCCCACATAGCATGTGACGAGGACCAGTTCATGCTCCTTAAGGTTAAGGCCCATGAAGTGAGGGCCATTGCCACTTCTCTAGCCTTCAGCAAGAACATGTCAGTGCAAAACCTTATGAAGGCGGCATTTTGGAGATGTCACTCGGTCTTCGCAAGCCACTACTTGAGAGACGTAAGGATCACGTATGATAAGTGCTTCGCCTTAGGACCCTTCGTATCTGTGGATTCGGTGCTGAGGCAGGGAGCTGAAACGTATCCTTGTTAGGTTAGCTAATTTTTATCCCTTTTGGTTTGTGTTTTTATGGTTGTGTGAAAGAGGATGCGGGTAGGCATCTCTTTCGTGTCTTAGATATAACACGGGTTAGATTGGTTAGGTGGTCTGGATTGTTTTGGCTCCTTGCTATAGTGGTGGACAGGTTCTGTCATGTAAGCGGGCGAACCCTCTTTGACAAGATCCTACTTGGATTCTACCATGTAACTGGATGAGAAATCCCTTTGGTAGATCCGAAGAGTCTTTCAGCAACAGGTCACGCCCTCGCTGTAGCTCTTCAGGCAATGCAGACTCATAGACAGTATCCTTGAAGTCTTCTGCCTAACTAGGTAAGAACCAAGGTTTTTATATCCAACAACATGTGTTGTTTCCCTTCTCTATATTGTTTAGCTGTCTCTTACCCTCCACCAAGGGTGCCAATCAGCTAAGTATATATCTGACCGGAAAGTTCATGTACAAAAATGATATTTTTATGATACAATAAAGTTTTGTACATACTTACCTGGCAGATATATACGATTAATGGCCCGCCCAGCCTCCCCTCAGGAGACAGGTGGAAGAAAAAATCTGATTAGAAAACGGGATTGGTTCATACACCCTCCTCCCAGTGGCGGGAAGGGTAGACCACCTGACCTACCTGTCGCATGTGCCGCGAGATTTGAAATTCTGTCGGGAACGTCGGAGACTATAGCTAAGTATATATCTGCCAGGTAAGTATGTACAAAACTTTATTGTATCATAACAATATCATTTTTTTCAAAAATTCACCATAAATCTAAATATTTTTCACGAAGAACTTCCAAATTTTCGTTTCCAAAATGAAGATAAAATGAGTTGAATATTACTATACTGTAAGAGTTTTAGCTTACAATTGTAGTTTTCGACCATTTCAGACGAGTTAAAGTTGACCGAATGTAGAGTTTTTTTATATATTTTTTTTATATGCAAATATTTCGAAAATGAGAAAAGCTACAACCTTCAATTATTTATTTTTTTTTTTTTTTTTGTATTCTACATGAAATTGCACACATTTTCATATATGAAACGGAGCAAATATTACGGAGAATCCGTGAATTAAAAAATAAAAAACTTTCCTTCCCGGAGGGAAGGAAAGTTTTTTATTTTTTAATTCACCATAAACTAAATATTGTGCTAGAGACTTCGAATTTGTTTCTAAATGAAGATAAATGACTGAATATTACTAGATTGTAAGAGTTTTAGCTTACAATTGCGTTTTTCGACCATTTTGGTAGAGTCAAAGTTGACCGAACGTGGTTTTTTTTTCTATTTATCGTGATTTATATGCAAATATTTCAAAAATGAGAAAAGCTACAACCTTCAATTATTTTTTGTTGTATTATACATGAAGTTGTGCACATTTTCATATATAAAACTTTATGTAACAGCTAATTTAAAATGGTGCAAATATTACGACAATCGGACGAAAAAATTTCAGATTTTTTTCGGAAGAGTTACTGCGCCGACGTAAGGAAATTTTTTTTTTTTTCATAACTTCACCATAAATCGAAATATTGTGCTAGAGACTTCCAATTTGTTGCAAAATGAAGGTAAATGATTGAATATTACTAGAATATAAGAGTTTTAGCTTATAATTGCGTTTTTCGACCATTTCGGTAGAGTCAAAGTTGACCGAAGATTGAAATTTTGGCACTAATCGTTATTTATATGAAAATATTTCAAAACTGATAAAAGCTACAACCATGGGTTGTTTTTAATTGTATTGTGCATGAAATTGCGCACATTTCCATATGTAAAACTTTATGTAACGGCTAATTTAAAATGGTGCAAACATTACGACAATCGCACAAAAAAATTTATGATTTTTTCGGAAGAGTTACTGCGCGGACGTAAGGAAAAAGTTTTTTTCATAAATTCGCCATAAATCGAAATATTGTGCTAGAGACTTCCAATTTGTTGCAAAATGAAGGTAAATGATTGAATATTACTAGAATATAAGAGTTTTAGCTTACAATTGCGTTTTTCGACTATTTCGGTAGTCAAAGTTGACCGAAGGTTGAAATTTTTGCACTTATCGTTATTTATATGAAAATATTTCAAAACTGATAAAAGCTACAATCATGAGTATTTTTTGTTGTATTCTACATGAAATTACGCACATTTTCATATATAATACTCCATGTAACGGCTAATTTAAAATGGTGCAAAAATGATGTCAAAGTGACGAAATAATTTCTGAGATGTGTCACTGATAAGAAAGAAATTCGCGCTAGCGCGCCTGTGTAACGATTGTAAACAAAACAACGGCTTTATCCGTGAGCTCCCAGCATCCCCCAGGGCGCTTGATTCAAAAGTTTTCGCTTGGTAGGCCTATAAAGCTAAGGTCACACATTCACGTATCAACACACGCACGCACGCCCATGCATGAACGGAAATTGGTAACTGGCAACAGCTTACGTCAGTAAACCGTAAATGTAACATAAAACATAAGTAAAATCGTAGACGTACGGTGATGGGTCGTCCGGGCTCTAAGCTCCGCCCACTAGGGCGCCGTAGCCCGCTCCAGTCTTGAAATGTTCAAAACAAGTTGTGGGTGGTCAAGCCAAATGTCACCTGACGTAGCTCCAGGCATTGCACGTGGGACCCACGGTGACTGTTGCGGGGTAGGCACTAGGGTCACCTGCCTTGTTCGCCGTCGTTTTCTTTCCGCCACGAAGCACGTGGGCCTCCTAATTGCGCTGTAGCCTACGGGGAAACCGATTCGCACATTTACAACCCTGTACGACATGACAATGCTGTAGCGTGGTAGGAAAGGTCAGGTCGGCGCCCTCAGGTCAGCTGTTGTTTCCGTCTCCCTAGACCAGCATTTTCCTCCAAGTACTCTCCACAACGCCCTTCAAGATGCCGAACCTCCTAAAACGACCAAGGAAGGGACCATCAACATCACATCTTCTTGCAGGACCTTCTTTCGGCCCGGAGAAGACTCCTACAGCCACTCCTGCAGACACTCAGGTCGAGGAAATGTCATCTTCCACCTACAGGAGTCGGAGTTGGATGAGATACAAAGTGAAGACAGCGACACGGAAGACGACTGACGGACAAGGAGAAGTGGATATTGAACATATTCTACTTCCTCAAGCCCCACATCGTCCGTCAGAAGAAGCCCAAGATGTTGGGACTGCCAATGGTATGTATATTATAATGTCTGACTTAATTTTTTTTATTTGTTGAAAATATACAATATTTTACAGTACATGCAGAATTCTACCAAAGTGAATCTACAACCTGGATTTTCAGAATGCAATATTTTTACATTCTCTCATACATGTTCTATCACTTTACAGTCTGCTCTGTTTACAGGCTGGCCATTTTGTACCCTACAGCCCCACAACGGTGGGCGTGGTCACGACGTGAAGTTGACGTACATAGAACATTACACTATCGGCGTAAGTTCCAAGTAGACGTCCGACCTTGCTTTCTTTGCACGTACATTTGTGGCGCAATTTACGGTGGTGGCTTTACGTCCGTCAGCCCGTGTCCTGTTTACCAGCTGTTCAAGGTCATTTCACCACGATGATGCCCACGATCCACATACGTCGGCATACGCCGTCGTGATACGTGAATATGTGACCCCAGCATAAGTATTTTTCCGCAAATTTAAAAAAAAAAAAAATTATCGATGTACCATATGTCCAATCGGCACCCGACAGACAATTTATGTTGGCGTTTAATACTTCCAATCGGCGTTAAAGGGTTAATAGCCAGAGGTGCCTGAAGTAGGAATTATTTCACTGATAAGGATATACCACTGGACTACTAGTTGCCTATATGATAAGCTGTTAAGTTTTTTTTGTGTAAAGATTTTAGGTTGAATTATTAATGAAATTGAGGATTGAAGGTTTTGGCCCAGGCTATTGATGACATTAGTTTAAACTGTAATTTCCTTGTGTAATTAAGATGAGTTGTGACAGTTATTTATAAGATTATATGAAAATTTATTGTAATACATAAATGTATTATACAGTGGTTGTGAGGATATCTTTGTATTTGTGCAAAGTCAATGAGTTAGTTAGGGTACTGAGGGGTAGGGTCCTGAAGTCGGCTACTTGTTGCAGAATGCAGTTTATGAGTACACTTGTTTAGCATTGTACTATAGGTATGAAGTTTGGACAGTGTAAATGACTAGTTTGTAGTTTACTGGAAGTTGTATGCATTGTAAGTGATACCGAAGTGGAAAATAGTTTTAATCACAATTGAATCCTATAGTTTTTGGGAAGAGAAAGATAAGGTCTTGGACTACATGGAGGAGCAACTTACAGTTTATTGAGATGAAAGAAAAAGAAGCTAAAGATAGAGAAATGGAAGCTAGGGAGAGAGAGAGAGGAAAGATGTAAAAAGTGACAATTAGAGACACTGAGAATAGAGAGGTAGGAAGCTGAGAAACAAAGGGATCATGATTTGGTATTAACACAAATTTGATGTAATACCCAGTCAGTACCAGTAACCTTGACCTTTGACCAAACTAGACCATTACCAATAAAGATAGGGAGTATATTACTGCTTATGTACAGAGATTTAAGATGATTGCTGAACTGCTTAAATGGGAAAAGACAACTTGGGCTGTAAAGCTAGGATCTTTACTTCAAGGTAGGGCTCAGACCATATTGTCTTCTCTTCATGAAACTGTAATCACTGATTATGACAGTCTGAAAGCAATTTTGCTAAAAAGTTTTGGAAAAACTCGAGACCAATATCGGAAGGATTTCAGTAGTACTCGTATTTTTCCTTTTCAGGCTATTTGACCATTGGTATGACAAGTACAAAGTTTGAAAAATCTTTTGAGGGGGTTCAAAAATTTATGGTTATGGATCAATTTATGTTTTTTATTTCATCAGAAATGAGCTTATATATTAAGGAAAGCAATCCAGAAACTCCAGAAGAAATTTCTAGTTTAGCAGATAATTATGCTTCAGCTAGGAAACTTTATCCTATGTCAGTTTCAAAGAGTACTGGTAATAAGGCTAACATTAAAAATGAAAGTGTAAAACAGTGACTAAAGAGAGCAATACACAACAAAAAATTTATAGAAAATGTTTTATTTGAGGGGATGGAAATAATTTTAAAGCACATTGTCCACCAAAGGTTGTAGCTTCTTATGAAACCAAAAATGTACTATCTCAAAATGGAATGAATGGGCTAATGATATCTGGTACTATTAATGGAAAACATGTTTTTACCATTCTCAGAGACAGGGTGTACTGGTGTGATAGTTTCTGAAGATGTAGTAAGTTTACCTAAGGGTAAGCACCTCACTTTTGCAGAATTGATTGATTACCTTGGTAGAGAAGACCATTTTCCTATTGTTAAGTGTTATACATATTAATTGTTCTGTATTTACTGGATGGTTCAAAGCAGTCAGAACCCTCATCAAGTATTGTACTGTATTGTTGGTAATATTCTACAACATATGCATGTCAAGGTTGTTACAAGAGCAGGTATTAGGTATTCTCATCCACTGGTTGTATTTGAATTACCAAAGTAAATCTTTCTTTTTCAGAATTTAAGCAAGCACACCATACTTGCCCAACTTTAACTAAATGTTGGGAGCAATACCATAACTCTACAGAGGTTTGTGGTAAAGGTGGTTTAGTGATAAAATATATATGTGAAAATGGTCTGCTTTTCAGAAAAGTTACGAAGTCTCCCAATAAAACTCAAATTGGCACTAAGGTACTGGTGGTTCCTGAGAAGTGTAGGCCTATTACACCTTACCATCCTGCCTGCAATGGAAGAATAGAGAGACAGCATGCCACACTGAAAGAAATTTTAAGGAAACTGTGTTTACTGTAACCCAGAGACTGGCATAGGTATGTACCCATAGCACTGCTTGCAATGAGAGAATTACCTAGTGACCGTCTAGTATTTTCCCGATTTGAATTGTTGTATGGACACCAAGTGCGTGGCCCCATTGCCATCTCGTACAAATTGTGGGCTACTCCAGATTTAACTGAAGACATTGTTAACAGCTATAATTTTGTTTTTTAATTACAGGACAGGTTAGCTGAATCAGCTGAAGTGGCTAGAAATAATACGGAGATCTTCGCATAAGTACAAAACTTACTTTGATCTTAAAACTGGTAAACGTAACCTCAAGGTTGGTGATTAAGTTCTTGTTTTTGTACCTGTATCCATTAATAAATTACAGATGACTTGGAGTGGACCGTACAAAATGTACAGGAAGAAAATGAAATGTCCTCAAGGTCTTGTGAAATTCTGGTAGCAGGACATTTTTCCCACAGGAAGACTTACAGGAAAATTTTAATAAGTTTTGCTGGCCGGGTATGACTCATGATATAAGCAAATTTTGTCAATCGTGTGATGTATGCCAAAGGACGTCAGCCAAGTTGAGGTGAAGCCTGTGCCTTTGGAAAAGATACCAGTTATATCTACACCTTTTTACAGAGTTGGAATGGATATTGTCGGGCCTATTATTCAGCCATCAGCAGAAGGTCATAAGTACATACGTACTGACCCTCGTAGATCATACTTCAAGTTTCCCAGAAGCCATACCCTTGAAAAATATCAAGCACCTCAGTGGCATGGTCAGTTTGGGCTTGGCCTGCCACCCCAGTGGTCATGAGTTCGATTCTCGGGCATTCCATTGAGGGGTCAGAGAGGTGTTTTTTTGGTGATAGAAGTTCACTCTCAACGTGGTTCGGAAGTCACGTAAAGCCGTTGGTCCCGTTGTCGAATAACCACTGGTTACATGCAATGTAAAAACACCATACAAACAAACAAACTTGAAAAATATCACATCCATTGATATTGCAGAAGCCATGATATCTGTTTTTGCTATGGTTGGAATTCCTAAAGAGGTATTAGCAGACAGAGGTCCTCAGTTTATTCCAGATCTCATGTTTCAAATTCACAGGTTGATTGGAGTTGAACCTTTAATTATCACACCTTACCATCCTGCCTGCAATGGAAGAATAGAGAGATGGCGTACCACACTGAAAGAAATTTTAAGGAAACTGTTTACTGAAACCCAGAGACTGGCATAGGTATGTACCCGTAGCACTGCTTGCAATGAGAGAATTACTAAGTGACAGTCTAGGATTTTCCCCATTTGAATTGTTGTTTGGACACCAAGTGCATGGCCCCATTGCCGTCTTGTACGAATTGTGGGCTACTCCAGATTTAACTGAAGACATTGTTAACAGCTGTAATCTTGTTTTTGAATTACAGGACAGGTTAGCTGAATCAGCTCAAGTGGCTAGAAATAATACGGAGATCTTCTCATAAGTACAAAACTTACTTTGATCTTAAAACTGGTAAACATAATCTCAAGGTTGGTGATTAAGTTCTTGTTCTTGTACCTGTATCCACTAATAAATTACAGATGACTTGGAGTGGACCATACAAAGTTACAGGAAGAAAATGAAATGATTATTATGTAGATGTGAAAAGTAAATCCAAACTGTTTCACATAAATACGTTAAAAAAAGTATTTCAGTTGGTTATGGCCTATAATCTTCATGTTGCAGGTGATGTTTGGCCTGTGAACTAGGAACAGAATTTCAGGTGCATAAAGTATGTTATTGAAGAAGAGGAAGACTTTTCTCCGGAAATTGCTTTGATAGAGACTGAAGAAAGTAAAGTAAACGTGAATCAGAGATTTCCAGCAAGACATTTTGAGGCTAGTTTATGAATTTTCTGATGTTTTTTCTGATATTCCAGGATCTACAATTATAATAGAGCAACACATAAAGATACAGCCACATGAACAATTCTCAAGAAAAAGTTACCCAATTCCTTTACATTTAAGGAATGAATTTGACCAGGAGGTAAAATCATTGCTTAAACTCAGAATTATTGAACCTTCGTCGTCATCTTATTCATCCTCTCCTGTAATGATACAGAAACCCAATGACACCTATAGATTGGTTATTGATTTTCATGCCTTAAACAGTTTTTCAGATAAAGATGCTGAGAACCTCTACAAGTTTAGTAATGTTCAATATATTACTGAGATTGGTGTAACAAAAGCATATCATCAGGTTCCACTAGGAGAGAGCAGTCGTAGGTATACAGCTTTTCCTACTAATTTTAGTCTCATGCAATATAAAAGGATGCCATTCAATTGTTAACTGCTCTGGCTACTCATGTAAGATTAGTGAGGATGGCTCTAGCAAAGAATGAGAATGTTGTATTTTATTTTGATAATATTTTTGTAGTTTCCAAACTGGTTTAATCATTTGAAGGATGTCAGGTCAGTTCTGTTAAGTCTCAGAAACCCTGGTTTAACAGCTACACCTGGTAAATGTTTTTGGGTTTTGAGGAAATTTGCTATTGGGTTTAAAGATTTGTCATGATAATATTATTCCACTCAGTGATAAACTAATGGATATACAGAAAAATTCTTGTCCACATAATAAAAAAATGTTAAGAAGTTTTTTAGGGTCTGTAAATTTTTATTGTCGATTTTTACCAGAGTTAGCTGATAAAACTTTAACCTTAACAAGTTACCTTACAAAACAAGTAAAGGAACCTGTTGAACTGTGAGAAACTGCTAAGATGAGTTTAAAAATTTGAAATTGATGTTATAGAGAAGTGATAATGGTAGTTACATTTAACAATGTCTTCGAGGGTTGCGTGAGAGAGAGAGAGAGAGAGAGAAAGTGTGTTGTCGTTGGGTTGAGAGTTTAAATGTTTTTGTATGTTTGATATGTCACGTTTCGTGTTTAGTGTTGCTGTGTGATAGTATGTAAGTGCGTATGTGTTTTCCTGAAGAGTGTGAGTGAGCAAGCGATCGAGAGACAGAGAGAGAATTATTGTAATTTGTGGATGGATAATAAGGAGTGGTTAGATGGCGGGCGTAAACATCTCAGTTTTCTGTTGGAGCGGTCGCCAAAGGAGTCTATGGCGGGAATCTGTTACAGAGAGTCGTAAGGGGTCAGTAAGTCGCAAAAGACGGTCAGTCAGAAGTAGCCAGTTGTATTGGGTGTTTTCTTGATTGATATTGATACTGTTTGATTGTTGTTGCAAAAAACTAGGGCACAAGTTTTCTGTGACGTAATCCCGCCCGTCCATCCATTTCCTGCTTTTCAGTGCAAGGCGATTTGCCACGTATCAGGCGATCTGGCAGCTAAAGCAGAATGGTCCTTTCTTCTCAGTTCACATTTAACAGTCCTCGCCTCTTCCCCCCCATGGATTATTTAGAGAATTCTTGTTGTCATGTAAATTATATAAGAAACAGAAGAATGCTTTCTTCTTGAAGAGAAAAAATTATTAGTAAAATTGACTTACCTGATCTACCCGGGTATAAAAGGAGATTGTTCCAACTGCACAGCCTCTTCCTTCTAATTAACGCAGATCAGTTAGCAGCTTTTCCGGGTCGTGTACATGGTGTACGGGTGTGAACTTAGCCATGAGGGGAAGGTGCAAATGACGTGAACATTGTGAACAGTAAGTAATCATTCTTTCCTGTAGCCATTGTTTGGCTAATTGATGTAAACCTTGCTCACATTGTTTAATCGACTTTCGGGAATTTGTCCCTATTTGTTTTAATGAAAGTGCGATTCAATTTAAGTCATTTTTCTGTGTTTTTTGAGTGGTCACATTGCCATGTTAAATTCATCTAAATTTGGGGTGCTGTGCCACCCAAATTCATGCATCACTGCTTTGTTTCACTGTTAACATTAGTAAATTCTAGTTTTGTAATAAAATTTTTAAAATCCTCTGTGTTTACTATTTGAGTTGCCCTTGTGCTTGGGCTGGAGCCTGTCCCCTAAGGTAGGGCTATCAGCGTCCCTCCATCTGGCACGAACCTGAAAAACAGTCACTATAACATTTGCAACAGTTGTTGTGCTTGTGTCTGTCTGGTGGTTGTTAAGCTGAAGAGGTTTGTTGCACTTGATTTTGCATTTGATGGTTGTGTGAGTTGTCTGTTAGAGACAGTGTTGGTGGTTGTGGTTTATTTGTTGTGGTGGTTTGAGTTGTCGTATAATTTGTTGTTGTTTTCGAGCTGTTGATATTTGTTTGCGTAGTGATTGGGGTGTTGTTTTTTGAGTTGTTGTATTTTGGTGCTTGTCTCTCTTGGGTAGTGAAATTCAGCGGTTGTTGTGTCTCAACAAGTTTACCCAGCAGACGGCACAGTGTCTAGCCCTGAGTATCTCGAGTGTAAGGTGGGTACTTGTGTTTGTGTTTTGTGTGTTCTGTATTTCGGTAAACCAATTGTCCTGCGTGTAGTTAGTAACATGAAGAGGAAAGTGGCAGAGGGGAAAGTTCGTCAGTTGGAATGATCAAAGTAAGTAGGGGAGATCTTGTTGCTTCACTTGTGATCCTGCCACAGAAATTTTGGCGCCTAAACAGGGACTGCTGGTGTGGCAGCTGAAGGAGAATTGGTCTGGAGTGTATGAGTGGTGAGAAAATTTAGGATGGATGGGTTGAATGAGATAGAGAAGTTGAAGGACGAGTTGAGGTTAGAGAGAGAAGTGAGAGGACGATTGGAAGAAGAGAATGAGAGGTAAGGGTATAGTGTGAGGAGCTGAAGAGCGAGTTAGAGGAAATGAGAGGAATGCGAAGGAGTGCAAAAGTGGAAATGAAAGAAGTGAAAGGAGCGGAAGAGAGAATGGTTGAGAAAATGGACAAAAAATTCAGAGTAATGATGAATGCAGTTCAGGAGATGATGAAGGGATTCATGGAGAGGGAGCAGTAGGAGATAGGCCTACTGGGTCTTGTGACGGGCCAGGAGTGGTAAAAAAGTGGAAGAGCGAATGGATGAAAGTACGAGTGACGAAGGTGATTTGGTTGTGATAAGTAAGGGAAGGAAGGGGAAGACACAGGATAAGGATAAACCTGAGGACAAGAATAAGAAGGGGGCTGAGAAAAAGAAGAAAACTAAGGGAAAGAAGGCTAGTAAGGATGACGGACAGGATGAGACTAGGACTGAAGACGTTGGGGAAAGGACTGATAGTAAGAACTGAATGAGAGTGATTTAGATAGCAGTGAATGTGACCAGGTAGGTAGAAAGAAGAAGGGTAAGAAGAGCGTAATCAAGAGCATGGAAGTTGTTATGGAAGTTGATTCGTTGTATTCGGAAGAGGTTGAGAGGGAGCAGGAAGTACGAAAGGCTGTGGATATGAGAGAGGTACCCTGATGTGCACGATACGAGGAATATGGTAGTAGGGATATAGAGGACTTTCTTTTAAGGAATATGAGAAGTATTGTGTTGTTAAGTATGGGATAACAATTAAGAGAGTTTGGTCAAGAGAGTTAAGTAGCTTTTTGATGGGATTTTTGTTGAGTATGTATGGGGTAAATTGAGTGTAGGGAATGTACCTTATGAGAGTGTGAAAGCCAGGATTGAAGAACAGGCAAAGAGGATAAAAAGTAGCATTAGATATAGGAGAAAAAATTATTTTGAAGAGGCAAGAATGAATGTTGGTGAGTCATCATCAATGTACGTAAGTGTGCAGGTTGGAAACATTAGCTAGGAAAAAGTTTGGGGACGAAGGGATACATGAGTGTAAAGAGTTAGTGCGGAAGTTATTGGCGACTGTACCAGAGAGCGTATATGAGTATGAATTAGAAGCGTAAGGAGAAATTGCAATGGACAAATGAAAGTTTAACATGGAATGACATTTTAGAAATATGTAGTAGCGGATTATGAGCTAGATAGGTGTATGAAAGAGAGTAGAAGTGTTAATGTTAGGACTGAAGTAGCTGAGGGTATACCAGAGTTTAACAGCTATAGGGAGGCAGTTTTAGAAGGGCCAAGGCGAATGGCAGAGCAAGTGGTTGATAGGAGCATTAGAGCAAGTAACGTGAGTGTAGTTAACCCTAAGAGAGACTGGAGTGTAAGCGTTGGAAGAGTAGGGTCCATTAGTCGTGACTGAGAACAGCAGTGTTATAAATGTGGAAAGCAAGGACATAAGAAGGATGAGTGTCGTTGGGCATAAAAAGCATGTTTCGAGTGTGGGCAGACGGATCATATATTGAGTGAATGTAAGAAAGATAGGGATATTAAGTGTTACAAGTGTGGGCAGGTATAGCATATAGCAAGTGGATGCCGGGGTACCCATGTGAACGAGGTTTGTGGTAATTGTGGAAAGAATGGGTGTTATGCCAGGATGTGTAAGGAACCGGGTGCGAACTGTAATGAATGTGGAATGGAAGGTCATGTAGCAAGTGTGTGTAGGCGAAAGAGGATGAGTCAGGCTAGGAATTTGGGAAACTAGGTATTAAGGGGATTCAGTTGGGTGGGTCCTCATGTGTGGGGGCAGTAAGAGTGATGGATATGCGTGAAGGATTGTTGCATGAAAAAGGATTTGGGGATAAAGCTCATGATTGTATGAGTGTAAAAGTGAGGTGCAAAGGGGTACGTTTGGTTGCTTTAATTGATACCGGGTGGTGTCAATGTTCTTTTTAAGTATGGATGTGAAGAATTGCAGAGCGAGTGTGAAATTAGAAATGTAAAGGGAAGGTACAAGAAATATGAAATTTAGCTATGCCTATGGTGGGAATGTTGTGTGAAAATATAAAAATCGAAGGGATACTGATGGATGAAAGGGACTTTTATGTGATCGAGGGAATGAATGATAAGTATGATATGTTGTTAGGGTACAGGCTCTTGAAGAAGTGTGGGATGGTGGTCCATCTGAACACGAACATGATTGAATTGCATATGAAAGGGAATGTATGTGGAGAGTTGTACTTGGATAGGGATGGAGCGGTAAACAGTAAAATATGGAAGAGGGTGCCATTGGTTATGAAAGAGAGTGAGTGTAAAAGTGCCACGAGAAGTCAGAGAAGTTATTAGTGTGAAAGTTGTGTGGCTAGATAGTCTAGGGATTGTCAACGGTGACAAGTGTGAATATATTGTTGAGGGTGTGGATGCTAACAAGTTGGTAAGAGCAAGCGTTCATGTATACGACAGGATTTTAGATATGGAGAATCCTAGGGTTTTTGTAGCCTCGTTGCCGAGTGTTAGGAGAAAGTGAGTGCAGGGTATACGTGATGGTGATTGTGTAGGGTTGTTATATGCAGTGGTGAATGCGGATGACGAAAGATATGTTAAGGTACGGAAGGTGATGACAGGTAGCATGGAAGAAAATGATGATTGGAAGTACGAGTATGATGAGTTGAGAGAAAAAATTGAGGTGAATGAAAATGTTAGTGACGGCGAGAGGGAATGGTTGATGCAGATGTGGGATAGGCGGGGTGCATTGAGTCATGGTGACAAGGATTTTGGGGATCTAAGCTTCCCGAATTCAAGATAGTTTTGGAAGACAATACCCCCATATATCAACGTCCCTGACACTTTTCTGTGCCTATTACCCAGGAGATTGAGGAACTTGAGAGAGTGGGAGTGATTGAGAGGAGTGAGAGTGCTTGGAGTAGCTCCATAGTCTCAGTATGTAAACCAGATGGAAGTTTAAAGATGTGTGTGGATTACAGAAGGGTAAATGAAGTGACTGTGAAGGAGCGATTCTCTATTAATGTGGTGCCTGATTGTGTGTATAAGATGCATGGGATGAGAGTGTTCATAAAATTAGATTTGGTAAGGAGCTATTACTAGATGCCTCTTGAGGAAAAGAGCAGGAATGTTATGGCTTTCTCGAGTGGTAGCTGTCACTATCAATTCAAGCGGTTAAATTTTGGGTTGGCGAACACGCCTGCTGCCTTCCAGAGGGCGATGAATGTAGTTTTGGCTGGTTTTGTTAGAATAAAGGCGACTGTATTTATAGAGGATGTTTTGATTGCGAGTGAAACCATTGAGGAGGATATGGAACTGCTTGAGAAGGTGTTAGAACGTTTGGAAGAGGTTGGAGTGAAAGTGAAGCTAGAGAAGCGTACGTGGTTGGCTGGGTGGAATTTCTTGGTCATAAGGTGAGTGCGAGTGCTGTAAGGAAGAGTGAAAAGTTTGTGGAAAAAGTGAGGGAGCTTCCACATCCCAAGACTGTGCATAAGTTAAAGGATTTTTTGGGTTTTATTAAGTTCGGGAGGAAGTTTGTTAGGGATTGTTTGGGTATAGGGAAGCCGTTGACTGAATGGACGGGAAAGAAAAATTGTACTAAGCTGAGGTGGGATAAGCGAATGGTGGGAGCATTTGAGAGATTGGAAGAGGAGGCTGCTAGAGATGTCACCTTGGCTTTTCCAGACTATAGTGAGAATGCTAGTAAGCTTGAGTTGTATACTGATGTGAGTAAGTTTAGTATGGGAGGATGCTTAGTGAAGATGCAAGAAGTGAATGGGGAGGGACAATTGAGAGTAATTACGTATGTGAGTAAAGCTTTTAATAAAGCAGAGCGGAAGTAGTCAGTGGTTGAGAAGGAGCTTGCGGCAATAAGGTTTTGTGTGAAAGCACTGAAAGTTTTTTTTTGTATGGGGCAAAATTTATCTTAAGGATGGACCATCGGCCATTAGTATATATGATCGAGAAGGAAAGTGTGAATACTAGGATTGCAGATTTGAGTGAGTTTGATTTTAGATTAGAATATGTGCCAGGGAGTAAAAATGTGATTGCTGATATGATGTTAAGGATACATGGTAAGGGCAACGGTATCGTGAAAAGTGACTGGGGTCTGAATATGGTACCTGATGGTTTAGTTGTAAAAGAGAGGTTTGAAGGGGATGACAGTGCGTATGAATGTTTATTTTTAACATTGAAAGACTTGGAAAAAGGAAGTGGCATATATGAAGGAACAAGGTGGGGAAGAGGAAATATTGCATAAATTATTGTCAGCAGTAGCTGAGTTTTATAGAATAAAAGCATTTTTGTATTATAGATGGGACAGACCTGTTTTGATGATTCAGTGTGGGGAACATGGTTGTAATTGGTTGGTTAGGAAAAGGGACTGTGAAGGGGTTTTGAATCAGAAGTACGGACGTGGGGAGATAACTGAGGATGATTGTGATATGGATAACCAGGTGGACATGGCAGTGAATGTGTGCATGCATAAGACGACTCAAGGGAAAATAGTGATGTTTGTCAGAATAAATGATACAGTGAGTACTGTAGTTTAGTTGACACAGGTACACAAGTTTCCTTAGTGAGTGGGTCAGTAGTAAGAACTTGAGAGATGCAACTGGGAAGTGAAAAGGCAGTCTACAAGTGTAAGAATACATGGGTTGGGACAAGGAAGTGTTTTAGTATGGGAAGAGGTATGGTTAAAGGTTAGGTTAGGAGATTTTGAAGTAATACATAACTTTCTGGGCTCGACCTGTGTCGGCCGGTGAAATGCTCCTGTGGCACGCATTTCTAGGTATAAATAGATGCTAAATATACCAGAGAAAAAGCTAAATGGAATGCTGAAGTTACTACCTTCAGCTCACTCACCCATAGGGTGTCGGTATAAGCACAGGGGCGAGTGGAAGCCACTGCCACAGGTTTTCTGCCAATTAGAAGATTCCCTTCAAAACCCCTCTCTAGGTAGGTGCCGTTACAAGGACTACAATACGTCTACCTTCCACTCGCTACTACTACAACTCTGGCCCAAAGGCTTCATTCCTGTATTAGCACGCTACAGTGACCGCGCGTGTTTTTCTCGCTGCCCTCTTCCTGTGTTTTTGACGAAGCATGTCTGCCCCAGAGCCCCAAGCTTCTTCATCTAAGTTGGGTATTCCATTTTTCGTTTTTGTATTTCGTGAGGGCACGATGCATCCCTTTTTAGCCCTTATTTGGCCCCTTAGTTCTCGCAAACCGGGGTAAGGCTCCTTTTACATCCGCCATCTTGGGTGCATCATTCGCCAGGTGCATTTTTCCCATTGATATATTATGATGATTTTTATCTCAATGTTTGCATTTCACTGTTTAGACTACTGTTTTTGTATACCCCATCATTATTCTAGCTCCTATCGTTTTCTGGAGCATAGGTTTTACAAATTTTATCCTTACGTCGTAGGCCCTAACTCGCTCCTGACATTCTCTGAGGTCTCTTATTGTATGTCTATCTTTCGTTATTCTAGCCTTTTGTGGCCTCCTTTTTGTCCTCAGTCCCTCAGGATTGTGTTGGTTCCCCTTCATACGTACTATTTATTTTCTTATGTTATACGCGAGTAGTGTGTTTTGGCTTCTAGGCTTGCCTATAGTACGCCAGTTTTTATGGAGAGGGCGATTCCTCTCTTTCTCTCTCGCGGTATTCATGCATGCATTCTTTTAGCGTGTTTTTCGATGTTAGTCAGTAATGCACTCGATTATATGCACGTTTATGATAAAATATTCATATTCTTTGTGAGGTTGGAAGTCATTGCGATGCCCTTCCCTGGCCTACCCGACCAGGCCTAGGCTAGGTTTTGGAAGGTAGGTCAGGCAGTCCTGCCCCTCCACCCTTTCGGCCCCACTCTTACCGCCTCCTGCCCAGGCTATTATGCTTGCTGGGAGAGCAGTCCAGGACATAGAGTTCCTCTCGTGTCATGTTTGTAGGGCCTAGACTTATCGTACCTGACCAGATCGGAATTTTCAATTTTGGAGGGTTTAGTTAGGTTCTAGCTGTCCACTTCATGATGTCCTTTGGAGGCCAGGCTAGCCTACCTGAGCGGATCTGTACCGATCTCGGAGGGTTAGGCTGGGTCCTTGCTGGGTGCGTCCCCCCACCCTCCTTTTTTTCCTCCTTCGCAGTTCTTCCCGTAATTCCTCATCATTTATTTTAAGTTTGTCTTGTTGTGTGTAGCCTGGGCCTTTGCTCCCTTTAGGGTGTCAGTTGGCCTACTGTCTTCTGCTCCCTTTATTGGTAGGCTTGTTACAGCTCCCGAAAGGTGGTGGCTCACTGACCGGTTGCTGTGGACAGGAATAAGTTTGCTTACAGGCTGAATAACGGAACCTGGCTACGCTTCGCAGTCGAACGGATAATCTACAACTTCAAGACTGTTCGTCGCTGCGGACGGCTGCAATGCAG
The DNA here is from genome assembly GCF_015104395.2 of Macrobrachium nipponense. Lineage (NCBI taxonomy): Eukaryota > Metazoa > Arthropoda > Malacostraca > Decapoda > Palaemonidae > Macrobrachium > Macrobrachium nipponense. The sequence continues at coordinate 118,527,149 of NC_087201.1, forward strand.
CAACGCCCACCTACAACGTAAGGGGAATAAGCACCATCATAAGAGAGCGGGCTTATTTCGCAACTTTTCCTGGACCAATACCTGTATCCCAGCATTACCTTTGCCTTTTATTGAGAAGGTGGCCCAGCAGCTGTCGAAATTGACTACAATGGACCATACTTACCACACTTACTATTCTAGGGAGGACATTCGTTTCTACTGCTTACTAGCGACGACCCTCGTGCTGGTGGTGATTTTAATCATTGCGAACATATTTGTATGGTGTAGGATGAGGAGAACAAGTATGGCTGATCAACAGAACGTCGGACCCCGCCCAGACAATTTTCCAGTGGCCCTTAAGACATTTGACTTTCGAGCCATTTAAAATTGGCCATTTCATTTGACTCAAGGAGGTTGTTTGGAACTGTGGATTGTGTGAAATGCTGTTTGGAACTCTAGCTAAATGTGTAGTAGAAACCTCCTTGACAATGTATTCCATATGAAAAGCATGAGTATCTTAATTGTAATCTACCTTAGCCATTTTATCTATGTGCGTACATAATTGAAGCATATTGAAATTAAACAATGAATCATTATTTTTGTGCGTCTACGCACTGGGAATCTATATAAAGTGCACTTATATTGATCACTTATATTAATCATTTGTATTAATCATTTATTTGAATAAACAAATCAGGTATTTCCTATAATCAATCTGTTACCTTGTATCTTATCACATTTTGGTAACATTAATTACAATTACTATATGATTTTTATCTTGTAATCTTTATGTCATGCAATTATCAGAAGTATGTCAGTATTTTCAGTAGTATATGTATCCTCATGACTAGCAGTATATAACTGTATCATTATATATCACATGTGATCATTATTATTTACTATTATATCATATGCATATGACTTATACCTTATATGTGTATCTGTATTTGTGTACTCCATGTATTTTTTTTTTACTTATAAGTATTTTCTATATCAGATTTTGACATATAACCAGTTGTATATCATTTTCTTAAACACTTTGATGGTGGTAATGTGTTTATCACATCTTTGCATTTATATTTTTTAAAAATCACACTGTTACAAGTCAAATCCAAGTCAAACTTTCTGCATACCTATAATCTAATGTTTGATTTTATATAGTGGACCAAGCATTATGTAAGTGATTACACATAAAAACGAATGTATTGTGACATTCTATAAGTTGCAACATGTTGTTGAATTAATATATCATAACTCCAGTGTTCCTGTAGGATCTTGCAGTATTGGAAAACATAAGTTAGTGAATAGCTGACATTGCCTTGACGTTGCTCTGACTACGCTTTGTATACCATCTTAGTTTGTATACACCTGGATCATCAGTTTCAATTTTAAAAAGGTAACCCCAACCGATGCCCCCACTGGCAAAATACATGTTGTCGTTCCCATTACAGTCTGTGCCTACGTGACAGACCTAGATTCGTATGTTCATTTGTGTGTATAACATTTGAGCAATGTATCGCTCACCTATGATCTTGTAAACCGAATTGTATATCAGACTTCTATCACACCTCTCCGCTGGAAGAGCTATCCAAATCTTCCTGTAGATATCATTGTGATGTAAGTTTGTTAAATATAACTTGTTATTTAACTATTAGTTTTACCGTCTTCAAACCTACATACCAGAAGTAACGACTGATGGGGATTTAGAAGAAATATCATCACAGTCAATGATATGTACTTTGACGAAGATGTGATGTATACCAACCGACACTTGCGGATATCATCGCAGGTCAAAAATAACCAATTGCAAGGCGACTCCCTTATATAATGGTGGCAGCAGTGGGATGAACCCATATCTACCGAAGACTTACAAATCTTAGAAACATATCACGTATCAGAAGTCAACGAAGGCAAAGCAAGAGAATCTACAAGCAACTTCGTGTCTCAGCCAATGCTGCTGACGGCAACACAAGTATCATTCTGATCGTACCGAGATGACATTCATCCACAAGCTTCGTTAATGAAACAAATTAAGCCTACAATTTTTATATCAAGAGGCTTAAACAAAAACATCGTATATTGGGCATCTTCAACAGTGTGGAACTTCGAGAACTTCAACAGGACGTGTCTTCCGCATCGGATCATCATCAACCCACCGCAGCGGGAAACGAATCATAGCAACAAACAAACAACGCACAATAACAGCATGAGCAGAGAAGTGGGTCACGCAAGGGAGGATGACGTGGAAGAGGCCGTGACATCATCAAAACACGGGTTTTATCTCTTATATATCGAGATAAGTACAAACTTTCTATTCATTTGGTGTGTGGTTTTGAGTGATTCCTATTACGCAGGTCGAGAATCATGTTCCTAAGGGTGAGTTACAAGACATTCTTAATCCTACTTTCTTACAGGAAACTATCTACATCATTGGTACTTCGCTCCTGCAGGCTTTTTATCTTTGTTTTTCTGTCAACTTTTTTTTTTTTCCAGAAGTTCTCCTGAAATATTTTTATCATATTTTCTGTGCTTAATCTTATCATTTTGGGGGACACTATTAACTCTGTATGTAACACATTATATTAAATATTGAATATGCGTTTACGCAGTGGACATGTGTATTTATACAGATATTTTGATAGGGTCGCTAGGAACCGTAGTGATAAGCAAAAACACAAAAACAAGTTGACCATCCACACACCCAATAACCCAGTGGTAACATTAGTTAGAGTCAGGTCAGTAATTGTCCCTTTTCAAGGCCTTGGATGCAGTTTTAGTTTTGAGTTATATTCTTAATTTAATCTCTATGACTCAACATAACGTGGTGGATGGGGCACCACACTAAGGGTTGCAGGGAATAACAATGACTGTAAAGGATTTTATTATCCTAACATACTTAACATTCATAACAGCTATGTTACCAGAAGCCTTGGTACGGTGTTTTGATGAAGAGCTATTGCCAGATAGCACGGAATTAGACATTTATAAACAAATTAAGAAACATATGTCTAAATGCGCAGACCTAGATCCTTCACTTATTCAAATTTTTGCAAAGAATGAAAGTAAACCACAGCAAGTAAATATAGCTAATAATAACGCAGCAGGGATAACTTGTTTTAATTGTAAAAGAGCAGGTCACATGGTTTCAGACTGCCATACGTGTTATTGTTCAATCCATAATAGCTCAAGTCATTCTTACGCTAGATGTTTTTCACATAATCGACAGCAAGGTAACGTTAAAAACACACAAAACGTTGCCAATGATAATAAGAAGTATGCACATTATATCAAAAAGAAACAAGTAAACAATAACTCTGCTCAGAATCAGAAACAAGCAAATCGGACTTCAGGGAACTCAGTTCCTGGGCCGTCTAGCCAAAACAGTCAAAGTCAGTCAAAATTTCCGAGTGTTCAAAGCAAAGCAAATTCCACGCAGGTGATTTCAGCCAGGGGGAGAGTGATGTTGGGTCATCCATGTCAACACCTTTTGAATTAAAAAATAAATTTAATCACCTAGAAGTATTATGTGAATTCCAGAATTTTCCTATGAATCACACGACCCGTATCAAATAAATCAGAGCAGGTTCCTGTAGATTTTCATACAATACATGCAATAATCAGTAATGATGAATTATGCCCTACTTTACATGCCGTAAATTTAGAATATCAGCCATTTACATTGTTTTTTTATTCTGGTAGTCCATGCAATACCATGGACCTACGGACTCACCGTTTGTTGTTTTCGAACTTCTCTATTGAGAAATCCGGAGTACAACTTTCATGAATTGGCAATAACGAGTTAAGTGTCGTAGGCGTAACTCAGATTCAGTACAGGGTGGGTAAGTGCACGCTTACAGATACCTTTATAGTTGTAAAAAACATTGATATGTATCCAGTTGTAATTGTAGGATACCCTTAAATAAAAACGAATGTATTGTGACATTCTATAAGTTGCAACATGTTGTTGAATTAATATTTCATGCCTCCAGTGTTCCCATAGGATCTTGCAGTATTGGAAAACATAAGTTAGTGAATAGCTGACATTGCCTTGACGTTGCTCTGACAATGCTTTGTATAACGTCTTAGTTTGTATACACCTGGATCATCAGTTTCAATTTTAAAAAGGTAACCCCAACCAATGCCCCATTGGCAAAATACATGTTGTCGTTCCCATTACAGTCTGTGCCTATGTGACAGACCTAGATAAGTATGTTCATTTGTGTTTATAACATTTGAGCAATGTATCGCTCACCTATGATCTTGTAAACCGAATTGCATATCAGACTCTATCACACCTCTCTGCTGGAAGAGCTATCCAAATCTTCCTGTGGATATCATTGTGATGTAAGCTTGTTAGATATAACTTGTTATTTAACTATGAGTTTTCTGTCTTCAAACCTACATACCAGAAGTAACGATTGATGGGGACTTGGAAGAAATATCATCACAGTCAATGATACTTCGACGAAGATGTGATGTATACCAACCGACACTTGCGGATATCATCGCAGGTCAATAATAACCAACGGGGCACCTTGATAGTCAAACAATTGATAGGCGACTTCCTTATATAATGGTGGCAGCAGTGGGATGAACCCATATCTACCAAAGACTTACATATCTTAGAAACATATCACATATCAGAAGTCAATGAAGGCGAGGCAAGAGCATCTACAAGCAACTTCGTGTCTCAGCCAAGACTGCTGATGGCAATACGAGTATCATTCTGATCATACCGAGATGACATTCATCCACGAGCTTCGTTAATGAAACAAATTAAGCATACAATTTTTATATCAAGAGGCTTAAACATCGTATATTTGGCGTCTTCAATAGTGTGGAACTTCGAGAAATTCAACAGGACGTGTCTTCCACATTGGATTATCATCAACCCAGCGCAACGGGAAACGAATCATAGCAATAAACAAACAACGCACAATAACAGTGCGATCAGAGAAGTGGGTTGCGCATGGGAGGATGACGTGGAAGAGACCGTGACATCATCAAAACACATGGGTTTTTCCTCTTATATATCAAGATAAGTACAAACTTTCTGTAGTGCCCATCTATGGGCATACAAAACATTATCTTAGCTCCTGCCAAACATGGCATGTTTATCAAAGGAAAATTCTATTAATCTTCTAACACATTAAAATCCATTTTGGACAAAAAAGAGACAGTTAATCAAACAATAACTTACATAGAGGAACCAATCACTTGTCTCATAAATGAAGATATTGTTCAAGCCACCCAACAGAATTCTCGCACACCCGCAATATCAGCTTGCACGCAAATTCTCGAGACAAATGCAGCGTCGAATATCTTGGTGCATGTAAAAAAGGCTTTGCCAGGATCTGAAATCTTAATCCTTCCTGACACTCTGAAAATAAATGGACTTTCCACGACACAAGCACTATACCTGTTGACTTACAGCAACAAGTTAATATTGAAGTCTGTAACCATTTGAATACCAATCTAGTCATCCACAAAAATCCTCATATCGGGGATATGGAAGTGTATGAATATCGCATTCTTACTCTTGCTGAAATTAATCATGCTCAACCTGTTGTCGACAAATCCCTCTTACAATCTATCAAAAGTAAAAGTAATAAAGACATTCAAGAAGAGGAGATCCAGCAGAATTTTTTTTATCTTTTATCTGAATATCATGATGTTTTCTCCACTAGCAAGGAATCTCTGTGGAAAACAGATGTCATTGAACACCAAATACGGTTAAAGGACAAACATAAAGCTATATACGTACCTTCGTATAGACTCCCAATGAAATTTCAAAATGAGATAAATGACGAAGTCGAAAAAATGTTAGAAGAAGGAGTCATTAGGAAATCAAATAGCCCTTACAATTTTCCCTTAATCATCGTGCCTAAAAAAGATCGGGCTTGGCGTATTTGCGTAGATTTCCATCGCTTAAATGAGGAAACGATTCCCAATCGTTTTCCAATGCCATGTACCGACGATATCTTATCTTTGTTAGGTCAGAACAAATTCTTCACCAGCTTGGACTTACTTAAAGGCTTTCACCAGATACCCTTAGCTAGTGAGAGTACTCCATACACTGCCTTCAGCACAGCCAGGGGACATTATGAATTTTTATGTATGCGCCCCAGTTACATTCACCAGAATGATTAATAGTGTTTGGAGACTTGTTAGGGGATACCCTTCATGCCTATATGGATGATCTTGTAACCTTTTCTAATACCTTAGAAGAACATTTGCATAAACTAGAGCTAGTGCTACAGAGACTGAGGCAACACAATCTAAGAATAAAAATATCAAAGTGTGAGTTTTTTAAAACAGAACTCATCTATTTAGGTTTTATGGTGCCTAACCAAGGTCTTAAGGTAGTCCATGATAAGGTGTCGGCTATCTGTCACTTTCCGGTACCTACTAACGTAAAGGAGATATAGCAATTTTTGGGTTGTACTGGCTATTATTGTAGGTTTATATGCAACTATTCAATCATAGCAGCTCCTTTAACAGATCTTACGAAGAAGGGCGTAGATTTTATATGGTCTGAAAAGCATCAACAGGCGGTCGATACCTTGAAAGAGGAATTATGCAGTTCACCTATCTTAAAATTCCCTTATTTTAATAAGGAATTTTTTATCGCAACAGACGCCTCAGACCAAGGGGTAGGAGGGTTACTACTTCAGCAATATGATAAACAGTTCTTTCCTATAGCTTTTTATTTGCGTAAACTGAAGCCCTCTGAAAGTAAATATGCAGTAATAGACAAGGAAGGGCTAGGTATCGTTCACTCTCTAGTACATTTTAAGCTCATAATCTACGGCTATCGTGTTAAGGTCCTTACCGAGTTCTTTAAAGGCTTTCATCACAGTCCCAAAAGAACTCGGTGGCATATGATCATTCAGGACTTTGGAGCCAAGATAGGATACCTACCTGGGAAAGCGAAGATAAAGAAACATTCGTGCCTATTGTTAAAACCGTATCTGAACAAGAAAATTTACCAAACTGAACAAAGAAAAGATCAGCAGTTAAGCAAAATAATAGATGCTTTGAACAGAAATCCTAAAGAAAAAGAATATTTAAAGTATGTGTAGCAGAATTATGTGATCAAAGGTAATATTCTGTGTAGGTCCGTGACGAGGAAAACCCGAAGCACACCGCAGGTGACTAACGACCAGGTAGTAGTACCAATCTCTCTTATACCAATTGTCCTAAACTGGTTACATTCTAATCCCTTACATAGTCATCCAGGGTTCTCTATCATGTCACAGAAAGCCAAATCACTATTTTACTGGCCTACAATGCTTACAGATATAAAAAAGCACATACCTAATTGTCACATTTGTCATGAAATCAAGGGACACACTAAGACACCTGTCAGTTTATGGGCCTATCCCGTGCCAAATCAACCCTTTGAAAGAGTACACTTAGATTTATTAACAGGGTTTTACGAGTCTGACAGAGGAAATAAACACCTCTTAGTGTTAATAGATGCCTTGACACGTTATGCAGAATTAATAGCAATAAAAACAAAAACCGCAATTGAATGCGCTAGGAAATTCTATGAGTGTGCTACATCTGTAAACACGGAATTCCACACATGATAATCTCTGACTCGGGTGGAGAATTCAATAATCATTTCCTCAACTTGTTGTGTGAATTCCTTTGCATTAAGAGAATCAATACCATGAATTATCACCCAGAGTCAAACGGATTGGTAGAAAGGGTAAACAGGAAAGTGTTAAATGTCCTACTAGTTACACTCGGGGGTATGGATCCTAACTGGGATATAGCGATTCCCACGGTTCTAAGTACTCTTAATCATTCATAGCATGTGTCATTAAGCATGTATCTATAAAAATGACACCACATGAGGCCTTATATGGTACGCCCGCTAGAACACCTTTCCACATACTCAAGCCAACCACTAATTTATCAAATCCCCTAAGGGATATTATGGATGCAAGTGTAAGCCAATATAATATACTTCATAAGATTTATAAGAGGCACAAATTATAATGAAAAGGAATCACGATAAAATCTCTAAACAAACAAAACCATATGCAGTAGGTGATCAAATCCATATCCAAAGGCCTGTTCAGTATTTTAGAAATATTAACGGCAAATAGGCTAAAAGTTCAAAACATATCAAAACCTACTGACATACGGGTTATTCCATTGGCTCATGTTCGTAGTGAAAATATGTATACCTATATGAAACTTACAGGGTAAATAATCTAAAATTTGTATGAAAATTTTTTTTATTAGTTTTGAATAAGAAATATCCAATTTAACATGAGTAATTACATATATTTTACTATTTGCAGGTTTCCAACCTGAAACTTATATTGTTCGGATTGGTACTGTTTTTTTTCAGACATTCTTCTTGTGTGGCCGGAGTGTTAAAACAAAAAATATCCAATTTACACATGGCTCTATCATTGAAAGAACTGAGGATGTATTTATTACAGCGAGTAACGTAATTCTTGAAGTTGACTTGCGAGCGATTTTCTTGCCAGAAGATGATGTCATTAACCTTAAAAGCAACTTATCGCATTTTGCTGCATCATTGAATCAATTGCACAAGCGTCATTTTCCATTTAACCCAGAGAATCTGCTTGCACAGACTTTGAGTGTAGCTGAGATGTTGTCTTATGATTTGCAAAACAAGACAGCTGAAGCGGAATGCTTAGCTCGTGAACTTCTTATGTGGACCGTAGGTCACAATAACGTAGAAAGAACATAATACATTCTTATTCATTGTGCTCAATAGATATGCAATATTTACTTGCAACATTAGCATATTACAATTCAAAAGTAGATCATATCCATGGGAAAATTTCACATTTTATTGAAAAATCCAAAGATTATGTAGAAGCAATTACACTAGCTACAAAGGGAGTTCTTTTGTCGCATCTCTTGCCTATTAAAGATTTAACCTTAAACCTAGAGAATGCACATGAGAAACTTGGCTATGCACCTTTGTTAGAGGCACACAAGATTGAATTTTATTACAGCTTAATTTCAGTAAGTGTAGAGAATTACTGAATCATGATTAATATTCCCTTCAATTCTTTTGATGCCTGGAAATCTTACAAAATAGCTCCATTTCCCACTTACATGTCTAATAGCTCACTACCAGTAATATCAAATTTTTCTGGCTACGTATTAATTTCCCCTAATCAGAACGTTTTACGGTCGTCAGAGACCTTGATCGGTTCACTCATTGTTCTAATGCCATGGGTAATAAAGTTTGTACAGCTGACTCTTTTGAATTCCATAATATATCAGGGAATTCATGCGAGTTAGGTCTAGTCCTTAATGGCTCTCTCCCTCACACGCTTGAATGTTGTCCGAATTTACTTTACCCTTTTGACAAGAATAAGTTTGCTTACAGGCTGAATAACGGAACCTGGCTACGCTTCGCAGTCGAACGGATAATCTACAACTTCAAGACTGTTCGTCGCTGCGGACGGCTGCAATGCAGCAACGCCCACCTACAACGTAAGGGGAATAAGAACCATCATAAGAGAGCGGGCTTATTTCGCAACTTTTCCTGGACCAATACCTGTATCCCAGCATTACCTTTGCCTTTTATTGAGAAGGTGGCCCAGCAGCTGTCGAAATTGACTACAATGGACCATACTTACCACGCTTACTATTCTAGGGAGGACATTCGTTTCTACTGCTTACTAGCGGCGACCCTCGCGCTGGTGGTGATTTTAATCATTGCGAACATATTTGTATGGTGTAGGATGAGGAGAACAAGTATGGCTGATCAACAGAACGTCGGACCCCGCCCAGACAATTTTCCAGTGGCCCTTAAGACATTTGACTTTCGAGCCATTTGAAATTGGCCATTTCATTTGACTCAAGGAGGTTGTTTGGAACTGTGGATTGTGTGAAATGCTGTTTGGAACTCTAGCTAAATGTGCAGTAGAAACCTCCTTGACAATGTATTCCATATGAAAAGCATGAGTATCTTAATTGTAATCTACCTTAGCCATTTTATCTATGTGCGTACATAATTGAAGCATATTGAAATTAAACAATGAATCATTATTTTTGTGCGTCTACGCACTGGGAATCTATATAAAGTGCACTTATATTGATCACTTATATTAATCATTTGTATTAATCATTTATTTGAATAAACAAATCAGGTATCTCCTATAATCAATCTGTTACCTTGTATCTTATCACATTTTGGTAACATTAATTACAATTACTATATGATTTTTATCATGTAATCTTTATGTCATGCAATTATCAGAAGTATGTCAGTATTTTCTGTAGTATAGGTATCCTCATGACTAGCAGTATATAACTGTATCATTATATATCACATGTGATCATTATTATTTACTATTATATCATATGCATATGTCTTATACCTTATACGTGCATCTGTATTTGTGTACTCCATGTATTTTTTTTTTTACTTATAAGTATTTTCTATATCAGATTTTTACATATAACCAGTTGTATATCATTTTCTTAAACACTTTGATGGTGGTAATGTGTTTATCACATCTTTGCATTTATATTTTTTAAAAATCACACTGTTACAAGTCAAATCCAAGTCAAACTTTCTGCATACCTATAATCTAATGTTTGATTTTATATAGTGGACCAAGCATTATGTAAGTGATTACACATAAAAACGAATGTATTGTGACATTCTATAAGTTGCAACATGTTGTTGAATTAATATATCATAACTCCAGTGTTCCTGTAGGATCTTGCAGTATTGGAAAACATAAGTTAGTGAATAGCTGACATTGCCTTGACGTTGCTCTGACTACGCTTTGTATACCATCTTAGTTTGTATACACCTGGATCATCAGTTTCAATTTTAAAAAGGTAACCCCAACCGATGCCCCACTGGCAAAATACATGTTGTCGTTCCCATTACAGTCTGTGCCTATGTGACAGACCTAGATTCGTACGTTCATTTGTGCTTATAACATTTGAGCAATGTATTGCTCACCTATGATCTTGTAAACCAAATTGTATATCAGATTTCTATCACACCTCTCCGCTGGAAGAGCTATCCAAATCTTCCTGTAGATATCATTGTGATGTAAGCTTGTTAAATGTAACTTGTTATTTACAACTGACACTTGCTGATATCATCACAGTTCAAACAATTGCAAGGCGACTCCCTTATACGTATTTGCCCAGTGCAAATGGTTTAGCTGTGAGGACTGTTATAACGATGACTGAAATTTTGCGAATGATGAGTAAATGCGGCAATGACTGATATGTATGTAGGATGTGCAGTGTGCATCTATAACGCCACACTGCAGAAGAGTATAGGTATGTCTCCATGTAAATATGTGTTAAATTTTGAAAGGATTAATAGGTCTGTCAGAGAGTGATTGGGATTTGTGGAAGAAAGCGAATGAAAGGTTTGAAAGTTTTAAGATTGGTGATAGAGTGTTGAAAGAGGTGGTTGAGATAGGAAGAATAAATTTGAATAAGGTAAGGGAGAAATCTGAAGGGCCTTTTGAGATTTTGGAAGCGGGACCAAGTGGATTGAGTTATGTTTTGGGGAAATTGCGAGTAGGTGGAGGGATAGATGAAGGTACAGTGCACCATAAATGGAGGGACATGCCACAACATGTTCGGGAGAATGTGATGAGTGAATGGTTAAGGGTGAATAAGTATGAGCCGAGTGTTGGTGAACAAATTGGTCTGGGAGATCAACAATTTAGTGTTGGTTGAGTATGGAAGAGAGCAGAAGAATGTACAGTAAGGGAATGGAAGGATAGAAGTGTGAATGGCAAGATAAGGGTGTTAGTATTAGGGTGCAAACGGTTGATAAAGAGTGTAATACGGATGACTTTGAAGGAATGAATGTTACTTATAGTGTATGTGGGTTTGAATTAAAAGGGATAAGTGAGACTTCAGTGGGAAGGAAACCGAGTAGTAAGGAGGAAGTTGATAGTATGGATAAATCTTTGCAAAAGCTTGACAGAAGTTTGGATGAACTGAGTGGTTTGGTAGCAGAAATAAGGGAGATATTGGGACCAGAGCTCGAAGATGTTGATGAAGTAGTGAATGAGATTTGGGAGGATAGTAGTGAGGGAGATAATGGGAATTAGAATGAAAGTGGTTTAGAAGAAGTGAATGGCGATGTAACTGAGATAGTGTATGAGGGTCCTCAAACAAGATCCAAGGGGGCCTGCATCCATGCGTCTTTTGGGTGTTGCGGAAAGCAATTTAGTGTGGGTGTTGTGATGAGACGTTGTCAAATGTAACGGGGAGGTAATATGGAGGAGTGATAATGGTAGTTACATTTGACAGCATCTTCGAGGGTTGCGTGAGAGAGAGAGAGAGAGAGAGAAAGTGTGTCGTTGTTGGGTTGAGAGTTGAAATGTTTTCTTATGTTTGATATGTCATGTTTCAGGTTTATGAAGTGAGTGAGCGAGCGATCAAGAGAGAGGAGTGGTTTGATGGTGGGTGTAAGCATCTGTTGGAGCAGTCGCTGAAGGAGTCTATGGCGAGAGTCTTGTTACAGAGAGTCATAAGGAGTCAGTAAGTCGGAAAAGATGGTCAGTCAGAAGTAGCCAGTTGTATTGGGTGTTTTCTTGATTGATATTGATATTGTATGGTTGTTGTGCATGTGTCTGTCTGGTGATAGTTGAGCTGAAGAGGTTTGTTGTACTTGATTTTGCATTTTGATGGTTGTGTGAGTTGTCTGTTGGAGACAGTGTTGGTGGTTGTGGTTTGTTGTGCTGGTTTGAGTTGTCGTATGATTTGTCGTATTGTTTTTGAGTTGTTGGTATTTGTTTGCGTAGTGATTGGGGCATTGTTTCTTGAGTTGTTGTATGGTTTTGTTGCTTGTCTGTCATGGGTAGTGAAATTCAGCGGTTGTTGTGTCTCGACGACTTTATCCAGTGGACGGCACAGTGTCTAGCACTGAGTATCTCGAGTGTAAGGTGAGTACATGTGTTTGTGTTTTGTGTGTTCTGTATTTTGGCAAACCAATTGTTATGTGTGTAGTTAGTAACATGAAGAGGAAAGTGTGGCAGAGGGGAAAGTTTGTCAGTCGGAACGGTCAAAGTGGGGGAGATCTTGTTGCTTCATTTGTGATCACCCACAATGTTAACTAAACCTCCAATCCTTAAGATTCCTGATCCTAATAGAATTTTTTGTTTAAGGACCTATGCATCTTCTACTGGACTGGGAGTTGTTCTTTTCCGTAGGTACTATGATGGTTACCAGGATGAGGATATGCAAGATTTGAATGGATTGGAAACAACACTGGGTCATGAGAAAGACGGTGCTTACACTGTGTGAATTTCCTGTGAGCGGGGGATTTTTGGATAATTTGAGTTGTAGCATAGCAGAAAGAAATGAGGGTATGGAAGACATGATAAAAGCCATGTCACGTACTAGTGAGATTGGAGCGGACATAAATCTCCAGAGTTTGAATAAGGGTGGTGTGAATGGTTCGGAACCAAGACAGGGTGAGTCTAGTGCGATTGGAGTAGAAGTGAATGTGAGGCCATGGACCCAAAGTTAAGGTCCAGTTCCAGAGTATGAATGGTTGTTGAGAAGGAGATTTAAAAAAAGAAAAGGAAATGAAATTTTGTTTATTTTAGTAAGGGGGAGTGTGGTGGTAGTATGGAAAATTGGATTTGTGAGAAGAAGTAGTGTTTTTGGAACCATTATGTTGTTCATATGTGTTTTTTAATTTTTTTTATTATATTTGTGTGTTTTAACGACTGTGTTTTGCTAGCGAGTATGTGATTATCTAATTTTTTTTTTTTTACTTTCAGTTTGCTTGAGTGTGTAAGGATAGTGATTGGGCTCCCCTTCACCTGAACTGTGAGAGGCTACATCTGTGATAGGAGATTTACTTTGGCAACTAACTACCAAAGCAATCAAACAGTTAGTGAGACCAAACACATTTTCAAGTTCCACAGTGTGAAGTTTTTACATATATGTCAGTTACTTAAGACAGTATCTGTCCCAAATGGGAGGGGGTTCGAGAAATTCCTTTAATATCTGTATGTTGATTTTGTCGCAAATGAGATCTCAGATTCTCGTTTGTAATGATTGAAGGGCCTTTGTGTAGAAAAGACTGCATGAAGAGATTCCAAAGTAATTTCTGCCCTTAGCTTGCATGCCATAGCTGAACCAAATTCCTTTGGTGTTTGCCCAGATGATGTGTCGACTTTTATGATGACCTTTTGATTATTCTGATATGAAGTGCTTTTCTAGGAAAATGGTTGATTCTGATCTAAGATTTTGTATTAGTTGTTCGTTCCCACACGGTATACAAACCATCATTCCTTTACATTAGGAATATACTTATGGCAAAGCTGGATCACGGCTGCTAAGACTCGTGAACAAGGTGGTTAAGCAGTACCTACTCTCTGGTAGGGAGGGAGACCCGACTGCCTGGATGTAAACATTCCACTTTGCTTTTGGCCGTCATGCAATGCAGACATGTTTTCATGAGCTCTTTCCTGACTGTCGTTAAACTTGCTTTTCCTGGTGATCTTTTATTTTATTATTTCTATACTATATTGAATAAAGGCAGCCCCTGGTAATTGGTTGGAGTTCTGTTCGGACGGCCTGATGATAAGCGAAAATCGCCAATAACCGAAAATTGTTAATAATCAAAAATCTGCAATTCATGACACTTATGGTGCCAATAACTGTTTAATGGCGCCTCTGATAGGTATGTATCAATGCCATAAATATTATTGCCGCCGATAACCAGAAATCGGCACATTATGGACCTAATTTTTGGCTCTAGACAAGCCCGATAAAACCAGATCACCGATAACTGGAGACTGTTTGTACTATGTTTGATATTTACTAATATACTAACCCATGATTTGTGATAGCCTTGCAATCCGCCTTCCCCCAGCATGTGTGTCTTGGATCTGGTATCCAAGGGCATATTATTTGGTCCCTATCACATTTTCACGCCCTTTGCTTTTAAGGGCATGACGGTATATATTTGTTATAATTATTTTTGAGATGGTATTGCTGCTTGCTGTGTTGGAGAGTTTGCCAGGAGATAAACTTTGGAGCTAAACTATGGAACTTTCACCCTCAGTTTTTCTTGCATGGTATTCTTTCCTTATGGCATTTTCTTCTTTTGGAGGGATATCTCCTTTGCTCTCTTCACTTGCTTGTCAGGCAAGGAGAGGGGTTGGTCTTGGCAATTGGGTGATTTAATCTCAGGGGACTCCTCTTGCTTCATAGGGTAGTGCCCTTCGGAACGAGAGGAGTCTCCTTTTAATAATTTTCTTTTTTCTTCAGGTTGATTGTAAGTAGTCGTAGATGGTTAGATATCTCACAGTGTTGATTATCCTAACCTTCATGAGTGTACCTGTGACACTCTGGTGTGCTGTGGCACTGCTTCTTGTGTGTATCTAGTTCCCCTGCTGTGCATTCTGTTAGATTGTTACTGTTGCCCTGACAACCAGTCACTGCTCAGGCTCCATTTGAACTATTATGTCGATCGTCAGACAGGGAATTGACTTTGAAAACAGTTTTCCTCCTGGCCTTGGCTTTCATTATTATAGCTTGAAATGCACCAGGAGTTTGGGCTCCATAGTCTTCAACTTTGTCCCAGAATTTGTGCCTAAGGTTCAAAATCTTTCTGTTTCTAATGAAAAATTTGCCTCTTTTTCTATTCCTTCCCTGAAGGAATTTGTCGACAAAGAACCTGAAGAGTTATTGCTTTGTCTCATCAGAGCACTGCGTTGCTATCTAGAAAGGATTCATCACCTAACACCTTGTTGTCATAGACTTTTCGTTAGCACAAGCCGAGCCAAGAAGGAAGTGTCCAAGAACTCCATTTCTTTGTTTGGTTTTGTGAGGTAATTAGAGAAGCCTACTAATCACTTTCATGTTCTGTCACAAATAATGTACTGTGCATGCAAGAGTACATGACATCAGAGGAATAAGTTCCTCTCTGTCCTTTAAGAAGAATTTGTCTGTTAGTAGGATTTTGAATGCTGGTTCCTGGGTTCAGCAGACTATTTTCACTTCCTTTTACCTGAAGGGTATTGCCCACAGGTCCTTGGACGCTTTTTCCTTTAGTCTGGTGGTGGCTGCCCAATAAGTTGGGACTTTTTGTATCATGCCTAAGATGATTTTTTCCATTCTCCATTCCTACAGACAATTGAAGATTAGATACATCATACACTGGAACTGGCTTGATGCAGGTGAGTACAGCAGTCTTACTGTTATAGCACTTATTTTTATGTCCCATACAACATACAACTCTGCTTCTCTGTAGCATATACTCCTCACTTCAGCAAAGGGAATAAAGAGTTGTGACAAACCCTTTGCTTGTGGTCGGCATAGTTAGTAACTTGAACAGTCGTTGTCTTCCATAAATGCAATGAATCTGGACAGGTCTTATTGTGTTTACTCCCAGTGGATTGAGTTTTAGATACCTGTATATCTGACTCTCACAGGCTTAGACCCCCTTCTTTATAACTCACATTTCTGGAAAGGGTGGTCGAGTGTGCCGAACCTCCAGTCAGTTCAGGATTCTCGCACCTCCCCCCTAGTATAAGTCTATCCTATTGTTAAGTCCAAAGGTTTGTTCTGCATATGTACGAATGAAAAATTTCTAATCGGTTTGTATTTTTCATAGCTAACAAACCTGAGGTCTTAACATTAACTGCCAACCTCTAGCTGCCCCTCTAGTAATCCTGGGTTGGAAGAAAGACTAAATGCATCATGCAGGTCATGCACGGTCGATGACTTCTCTCCACCTCTTCTATGCTTTAGACGACAGATGCCACAGATTCCTTGCATATGCAATCTTTGGTTGTATTTTAACCAGTTTCCAGCTGGTGCCAGAAGATTTATCCTATTATTAAGACCTCAGGTTTGTTGGCTATAAAAAAAAATGCAAATTAATTAAAGATTTGTCATGTTTCTTATAAAAATGCAAATGTGTGGGATATTTGCCTTGGGGAATGGAATTGCCCTGGTGTTTGTTCTTTATAGTTTTTCATAGGTATTGTTAGAAGTGACTACATTTTTTTCTTTCCAAGCCTAGGTCAACAGACAGGGTTGGAGTCAAAACAAATTTTGAACAGAGCCATTTAGTGAGTCTAAAGCCCCGTCCGCACGACGGGCAAATGCCCGGCAGGAAGACACTGTTCCCAATTCTCTGTGGTATGAGGTGAAGTGACGAAGCTATACTGGTAAAATAAAATGTCAGGTTAAAGCAGATCATCTTAATCTTCAGGTCAGAGTGTTATGTACACGACACTTTCCCCTTCCATTTTGTTCTTAGCTTTTCCAAAACTGATGGAGAATCTTGGTTGGGATTGACGAAATATAGTAAGTGTAGTCATTAATTAGGATGTTGTATGGAAAATGCGTATAGTAATGTCTGTTAATGTACATCATCCAATGAACAAGCAGAGAAGCTATATACTTGTAAATTGACAAAACTGGAAAATAATGAAATCCGGATAATTCCGTTGCTTAATGATACACACTTATATGCCTATGTGTATGTTTTGCACACACATGTATGTATGCATATGTGTGTTTTTCTGTCTACGTATGTATGTGTACTATTTGTTCACATGTATAAGGTCAGGGGACTTACTGTAACCCTTCTTATGGAGAAATTATTGACATGGATTAACCAAACCTTTAGCCTTGACACGGAATCCAGAAGCCATCAATGTGTTGTTTACATTTTTCGATGTTACGTAATGTAGAATTATTGAGTGACAGATGACAAACGATTTTGACACGTTCAGGGATGCAAGTGTGCTGGTAACTCTGCTTTTGTTATCTTTTAGTATATTTTTCACTGGAATATATGATAGAACTAGGATTTTGCTAACTGAAGGGAAGGTTATATATATTATCTCTCTCTCTCTCTCTCTCCTTCCTTTAGGTAGAAGCTTGTACAGTAAGTTCCAAAACTGAAGCTACAAATTTCAGAGGATTTCGTTCGAAATTCACTAACTGGCAACTATAACTCGTAGCTGAAAAAATTATTTTTTTCTCTACAGTGAAAGCTCTATCAAGCAAAATAAAGCTAACTATATGCACAAAATATCAAATCTATGATATTTATAACAATCATAAGACAAAAAAATTACGGTAAAAGTAATTATTTTAAAGTATAGTAATTACTTCAAACTAATAGAAACGAAACAATTTGAAATTCTCGTTCAACACAAGATTAACCAACATTACCAATGTATATTTCGAGCAATGTGGAAACAAATATTTAATATCATAGTGTTAATTTCATCAATTATTTTAGCGAAGATGCATAAAAACCATGCAAGTATCAATAGAATGTAAAGGGAAAATCTCCGCGACATTAAACATAATCAACCATGAATGCACCTAGATGCAATAGAGAAGTTGGGTGTGGTTGGTAGTTCTGATTCTAGCTTCTAGACGAGAATAAAAACCACTATCTCGAGAAAGGCTCTAACTGCTGCTGCTACCTTCAGGTGACTAGGCCTAGTTCCGGGCATTGCAAGGCTTACAATGCAGGGCCACTGTCTGTTACTTTAGGCAAAGATAGAACCTTCAGGACCGATACCAGGACCTGTCCTTGCACTTGGGAAAACAGACTCGCTATACAAAAAATAAGAAAGACGGTCACAAGCAACCAGAACACCCGTAATAACCACACTGGTTAAGTAGGGAGACGACAGAACCCAAGCCAACAACCCTACCCCCCCTCCCTCATCTCTACCTATACTCACAATACTATCTCCACCTTTTTCACTTCAACCTTTTACCTCAAATCTTCGAATCATATCCCAACCGTGAAATTTATGACTGAATTTGCGTAAGTGGGCGTATCATACTAAGAGAGTGATATCACCCAAATTCATATTTCCACGGACAACCAGTAATCAGTTCAATCCAGTCAAGCATTATTGTATAACTGAAATTTATGACTTTTTGGGGGATATATATATATATATATATATATATATATATATATATATATATATATATATATATATATATATATATATATATATAAAGAAGCACCCGAGCATGACCAATAGCCTAGTGCTCGATTCTTAAAACAGACCTCTGTTATTCCTGACTATATAAAAAGGTCCTGAGAGAAGAGAGAGAGAGAGAGGAGAGACATAAAAGTAGATACTCGAATAAAATAATGCTCGCCAAACATATTCACACTCCGGATCGTATGGACAAGAACAGTCACTTATGCACTGAAAAAAAAAGTGGAAACCTACGAAAATACTTGTTTGGTGCGACCCTCACATGCAAAAATTTGCACAATTGAGAAATTCGATGAAATTATTAACTAACAAGCTGGAAAATATATTTCCTTGATTCTTGAAATAGGTGTAACCATGTAACCAATGCTAAACGCGCATATAACTTGGATTTCGTTTTTTTGTTTTTACACCAACTTGTGTCTTATTTATATTTCACTTAATCAGATGCTAAACTTCTCTGTGCTTTATCAAAAGAAATCATAATAACTTTTGATATAACGCTATAAAAGTAGAAAGTTGATTCACAAATATTAGGCCAATGCTTATGCACTCGGTTACTGCTGCCACTCTATGGTGAACACTTGATATCACACTTTGAGAGCCGCAGATGTTTCTTTGGGGAAAATTTTTTTTTCTTTTGACAAACAATTATTGAACTAACATTGATCATTCACTGGGGAAATAATTTCTGCGCTTATACAGTTAATCACTGATACGTATTATCAGATAAATAGTATGACAATAATTGGAATAAAACATACTAACTGGCAACCCCACGAGTTTCTAAAGAATTACGATCAATTCTGAGATTTGTCGCTTCACTTCTGGAACTTACTGTACATGAAGTGTAAGAAGTAAAACCAGATTACAAACAGTTGCTAATGGTTACGTAAACTCTCGATTATATTCCTGATCATTTTTTCATTACCAGATGTTGAAGCAAATGTTAATTGGGCTGTTTGATCTGGTAACACAGTTTCAAAGCGAGAGAATTCCGGGCAAATCAGAGTGCCTGCCGGGCATTTGCCCGTCGTGTGGACGGGGCTTTAGAAACATTTAGAAAAGGTTCAGTAAAAAGAGTGACCTCAACAAGGGATTATGCAAACAAGACCTGCTGACCCTGCAGATAGACAAGATGATTGCAGGATAGCCTTGATAAGAGGGGTCTGTCTGCAGGTAATTTTATTATTCACTGTGATTAGTACACTATGGTATAATCCTGTGCTGGTCTGATAATTATTTTTACACTTTGAAAATTGCTCTAAATACTTTATAATATTGCATTTTCATATTAAAGTTGGGACAGTTGGAATGCTTTTTTTTCTCCAGTTTTTCAACCTTTGTTTTATTAGTAGTGCATACCCTTTGGCCCTTCAGATACACAAGATACAGCAGGATAGGACATCTGAGAGGAACTCGTCCCTGATGGAGAGGGGTTTAACTCCAGGTTGTGCCCTTTGGTATCCTTTATAACTACATTGCGTTATAGCTTGTATTTTAACTTAATGTAATTTTACATTCGCACTGAAAATGGTTTTGCATTAATTTTCATTAAAATTATTGGTAGTTTACATTTAAAGTTGAGGTCACTGTAATGCCTTTATTTTTCCACCCTTTGTTTTATTAGTGCTTACTCCATGACCCCTCAGATAGACGAGATACTTGTAGAATGAGAGATGAGAGAGGAACTTTCATTTGACAGGAGAATTCTACCTATCAGTCATTTGGTATGGTATCCATTATGATTACATTGCTCTGTAGTTTCTTGAGAAGGTCTGAAGGAAATTTTACTTAAAAATTTAAACAATCTTTGCATAATATTTTAGCATTAACAAAAGTATTTTGCATCCTCAAATTTAAACTTAAAAGAATGGTCTTAATCATTAGAATAAATGAAATACTTGCTGGATGGGAGACTGGAAAGATAGATGCCCTTAATGAGGGCTTTATAACTACATGTAATTTCCTTTTTGTATCTGTCTTTACTACAGTATGCTATATCCACTTATGATGGTCTGAGAGCAATATTACATACACATTAATTTTAATGCTACTTTATGGCATTAGAACTTTTCAAAGTATTTTGTATGATCACATTTTAAGTGGGGGCACTTTCAACACTCCAATTTGCCACTCTTCAAATAAATGAGGTGCTTGCATTACATCAAATGGAAGAGGAACTTACCTTTGATGAGAGGAAAGTTCCTGCAGGTCATTTCCTTTAGGTATACATTATGACTATGACTACCTATATTGTGTTGGTAATTTTACATATATACACATAAAAGTGTTTTGCATACTTTATAACATCAAAATTATTCTGAATATTTTGCAAGTTCAATTTTCAAAAGGAAGGACCACTGCAACTTCTAATTTTTGCCACTTGTTTTTATTAGTGCATACCATCAGAACTTTCAGATAGATACTTGCAAGATAGCAGATGGTGGAGGAACTATTCCTGTATGAAAGGTGTCTGAATACCTTATGGTATCCATTATGGCAACATTGTGATATAGAAGCTTGTATTCTTCAGACAATAATTTTACATACACAATAACCATTGCTTTGCATACTGTACGTACTTTATATTGACAAAAGATGTTTTGTTTTTGTACATCATGGGTAGTATTTGTATTACTTAATTTACCACCTATTGTTTAAATAGATATTTCCTGTTGACTCTCAGAGAGATGAGATGTTTGCAGGATAGCAGTGGGGGAAATTGCCCATCTTTATAGGGGTCTATAATTTCAGGTAACACACACACACATTGAGTAAAAATCCCAAATATTTTTACGTGGATAAAATTTTCTCATTTTTCTATGGTTGTTTTACATACTCTTATCAGACTTATTGTCAGCATGTCTATACGGCATAGATAAAAATTGTCCTGAATTGAGATTGTACATGAATTGTTTCATTAATTAATTACTGTTAAAAGGTACATGAATTGTTTCATTAATTAATCATTGTTAAAAGCTGTTGCAACCACTTAAATTAGTTTTAGACTTTGTATTAAAACAGTTGTGGAGGTTGCAAAATGCATATTTTTAGTTATTTTCATTTCTTAAATAATTCATTAGGAATTTTGAATCTTTGTAGAGTAGACCTTCAATATCTCGGATGAAATAGCACAACCTCTGGGAGTAAATTCACCGTCACTAATTAAGAATTTCTTATCTTTTATTTTTACACAAGGATGTTTTTTGTATTATTTATTTGGAATTTTGGCCCCTATATTTTCTTTTAAAAATTGTTTGATAGCATTTTTAAGATTATACAGATTTGCTGAATTTTTTGTATATGTAATTACCATCAATGTTGTTTTTGTTCCATTACTTTCATAAATTATACATACTTGCTGTTCATTCAACTTATCCAGTAGATAATGCAATATTGGATCCCTATTTCCAGATGTATGTAGTTAATAGACAGGGTCGGATGTCAGGTAAACCTAGGCATAGAATAAGATATTAGCTTAAATTATGTAGCTGGTACAATTAATCAGTGTATAACTGGACAAAGGCACTACATACCAAGATGTAAAGCACAGAACAATTTTACCTTGTGTAGTTACCTTCTTTCACCTCCATTTAGCCAGCAAAGTGGTGCATTTTTTCAAATCTTCATGAAATATGAAGCCTAAATATATTATTATTCCATGCATTGTTAAAAGTGTTGTTTAAACTTTTTCATTGAAATCTGGTGCCAACACTTGCCTATTGTAGGCTAAGCTTGGGAACTATTAATGATACTCTGCCATTCCCTTAAGAGTTTATGACAAATTTTTAATAATTTGTATTTTTTCTAACTTACAAAACCTGACTTTACATAGGGGATTTACTTTCAGTGCAAGCTGGAGCTGGCCATTTAAGTAAAATCAAAGTGGATATTGGTAATTGGCTACCAATGGTCAGGGAGGAATCCTGGCCATGCAGTTGATACACATTCACTTTTCCTTTTGACCTCGTCTGAGACAGACATGAATGTCTGCTATATCTCTAGGTATAGTAATTCACAAATTAATGTAATTCATTACTTCATAATTGCACCATAAATAATAGTGTAGGCATGCAACCTTTAATTCAAGTTTAGTATAATTATAGTATGAAGTATTGCATAAATTTGTTCCAAACACTGTGCTAATACTGAATGTACAGTGTACAGTAGAATAGAATAGAGTTTATAGCTTTTATCAGTTACTTAAATGTGATAATCTAGCTGCAACTATGCAAAAAAAGTCATAACAGTTTTCAAGTTATGAAACTGTTTTCAAGATAACAAAAAATCAATTTTAGCAATGTGAAAAATTTAAATACTTGTAAAATTGATGTGATTTATATAGTTAATGTTTACTTTTGTTATTCTTTATGCTTATTTGTCAGTCACATTGGCCATTGCAAGTTTTCTCCTAATTAGAAAGGATTAATTTTTCTCCCACTATGTATAAAATTATTTATTTTTCATTTCAGGTATTTTTTTTCAAGAAACCAAACTTATTAGCTTTGTGGCAGCAAGCTAAAGGTAAGAGGGTACACATTAACATTTTTCTGTGTTAATGCTGCAATTTACTTTTATGACCAACTTTTTTTGCATGGCTAATATTAGTTTACTTTGATATGCAGCTATTTAAATATGAATCATTTTTGAGATTTTTCCTTTGTTCACAAGACCAAGGTCAAAATTAATTGACAGCCAATAGTGATCGTAGGTAAACCTAAGAAGTAGGTTCTATAAAAAAATATTAAAAATAAAATAAAAAAAATTCATCTCTTCTTATTTCTGAAGCAAGATAGGAACTATCTGAAAGCATTTATAAAAAGAACAAAGTCATGGCATTATGTTGGTTAAAACTTATATAAATAGACCCATTCCAATTTATAGTTAGTCAAGAATAATTAGTAAGGCTACAATAGGCAAAGGGCCTATAACAGTATTGCTGATTAAAGTCCTGAAAGGTCAAGCATGAAGTAACTTGTCATGCAAATAACTTTTCGGTTCCAAATCTCGGGAAACTTGTTTGATTAGTCAATTAGTAACTCAGGAGGAAGGTAAAGGGAAGAGTTAAACACAGGATTTGTACGAAACATTTTATATTATAGAGATTAGGATATTGTAAAATGAAATACATTCTGCATCTGTGGGATTAAAATGCAAAAGTCTCAACTTGAGTTTTGCGTCAGTAGTCCACCGCCGCAGTTAAACGTTATTCCATTCCCAAGACTGTCAGTAGTAAGCTAATATTTAGTTATCATCAACATCCTGGTTGTTATAAGGTGAATAATCTATACCAATTAATCTTTTTCTGTGAATCAATACATGTTACTTGTGACCTAGTCATAGAAATGAGAGTATGGAAAATTAGTAAAAGTCCTACCTATCTACATTATAGATCTAAAGTGATTGCAGGGTAGAAAGAAGCCAATACAAGAAAAACAAGTGGCATTAAAATTATCTTATATTATGAAATTATTTAATATCTGACATAATTTACATTTCTTCTTTAGAAATAAAATTACTGTATATACTGTACTCTGAGATGAGCAAGGTGATGATGATGATCATGAACACTTACTAGGACAGGTTATCATCATGATTGTTGTACAAAAAAGAAAGAAAAAAATTATTTCCAGACTGAACCTGTCAGCACATAAAGTATTCTCCTTTCAAGTCACAAATGAAAATATAAATAGACTGAATAAAAATGACTTTCTCTTAATAAATAGCATTCCTTTGGAAACCTCCTAAAAAGATTTTCATCACAGATCCACAACAACACTAAACGCAAACCAGACAGGTGGTAGTGACACACTTCTCAGTGAATGACTTTGTGTAGGATAGCACCAACATAAGAGAATAAATTGAAACGACAGATGAAAGATTTTCGTACATATGAAAATAACATCTAAAAAAGAACATTAAATTTCTTAAATAACTCTACACTTAGTTTCACTTACCAGGCTTAAAATTTTTAAGCTAAATCTGAGTATACATTACCGTACATTTTAGTACTCAGTGAATCCAATTGCATGCAAGAAAAATATCAAAAAGAAAATATAGAAACGACTAAAATATGAGCTCAAATACCTTGAGCTATATGGAAGTCACAACCAAGATAAGGCAACAAAAGAAGGAAGATAACTAAATAGGGATAAATTTACATTCTATACAAATTAATTGGCACATGTGCATACAACGGCTTTCTCCTCCAGTGATGAAAAGGAACCTCCACCCTACAATGATTCGATGTTAATGCATTATACATATAACTACTTAGAACTACCTGTGAAATGTCTGGTAAGTACAACTACTTACATTAATATTTGCACGTACTTTGATGAAGGCGAATCTTGGATGCTTTTCAAACATCCAAGTATGGCACAAACAGCAACATTGAGAGAAAAAATATTAAAATAAACTTCGTGCACTTGGCTTTCTAATCCCCAAAAATGCTTCTAATATTTATCGTCATTGCATAGGTTCATGCTTAAGTACAACAATAAATGATTAAGTACAATGAGAGGATGAACAACTATGTACATAAGTGTCAAGCTCTTCAGACATATTAACACCAATCAATAAATCACACAGAAACTGCAAGTCTTTTGAGGTAAACCTAATGAGACTATTCCTCACAACTATGGCTTTTTTTTCTTCTAAGTTTTGAAGACTTACAGTTACCATTATGTCAAAAAAAATTTCAATTCTAAATTGGCACATTAGAACTCAAAATAAGATATATATCTGAGCTTCATAACAGAAGGCACTTCGGGGTACTTCATGGCATCTATCGACAGATTCTCTAAATCACACAATAACGATGTATGGAGTGATTACCCGGCAACCTAAGGCACTAGTTAATGAAGTTACCATGAATAATTGCAACATCCCCTTTAAACTATGTAACTTTTAGTAACAAGAAAATCATGGTAAGAAAATTTACTATTCTTTTGGTTAAAATCTGGCCTAAAATGGCAACTGGTCATAAACTATAGTACTAGTGAATGAAATACTGTAAGCACAGAAACCTAGGACACTTTTATATCCTGTTCCTAAAATCCTCATTATGCTTTAGTTATGAAATGTAAATGTTGTGCCTGTAAATTTTGAAACCTTTTCATACCTAAATATGCTCATACCTTGATTTTGTCCTCTTATCAAACATATATATCAATTCATGAGTAATCACAAGCTGCACCTTTTTACTTCAACCATGGGCTATATGCCACTACAATTATTAATGAATACACACTTGTTTACCCACTTTGCATATTTATAGTCCCAGATCATAGCACTAGGCTTAGAACATGCTTAAGACATGAGCTACATGACACGCTGTGATAGAAGCTATTGAGATTCATTAAACATCTATTATTCACTAATCTAAAAATGATAAAATATAACACCAACAACACAAAGACCCTAAGGATAAAGCTGTGTGACCGAGCTGAACGTTAGCACCATCTCTAAATGCACACTTTGTATAGTACCTGTCTCAAATGACTTTCACTTTTATAACAACATGCTTTGAACAGATTTGACCCATCTTCTCTTTCACTGATTTGTCACCTGTGTCACTGGAAATCCTAAGTAGAAGCTGCCTAAAACTGAGCATCATATATCACCCTAGGAACGATTTTTTGAACTTTTAGATTTTCTGTCCTATTTAGTAGTAGACGTTAAGTTAGTGCAATACAGTACTTTTAAATGTTTAGTTCAGAAAAAAATTATGGCTGCGCCTCAAAAAGGCATACAGGCAGGCAGGCTAGAAGGAAGGTGTAGGCAGCCAAAGCCTTCATTTATATTATGCATGTAGGCTTCCCTATGCCCACCTTCGTTGTACACCCTGCCCTTGTTCACGGGTCGACAGTATGGCCGCCGCCGCAAGACCCTAGGGTCGTAAATCCTGCCCTGATTCAGAGCAAAATTTTGCGGTACTGAAGGCACGTACCAACGATCGTGGAGCCGGGTGGGAGATGCGGCAGCACCCAGAGCGCAGCGAGGTTAGTGGTGTATCCTAGGGTGAATGGTGGTGGTGGTGGTGATGGAGTGGTGGTGGTGGTGCCTCAGTGCTGGTCAGTAGTGACACGAGGGACACAAGAGAAGGAGCCCGGGGCGGGTTAGCAACGCGCCAGGTCGGCTGAGGGACCAGGATCATCCGAGCCAGAGGGGAGTTAACAGAAAAAGAGAAACGAATGTTAGTACATTACACTGGTGCCAGATGCCCCAGCATTAATTCTAAATTATTATTTTGATTATTAATGTGATCTTTACACATGAAGGTGCACTGTATTTACCACCCCTTAATCCACTGGCTTAGGACATAAAGCTGCAGTATATATAAAAAAAGATATATTTACAGTGCTAACCTAAAGATCTGCTCTACAGTGCCCTGCTAGGCAGCATGCATGCGGAACCACCTGCCATTGTAAGTGACAGAGCCAGCAATCAAGGAAGAGAGGAAGAGGAAATAGACTAATAGAAAGCAATACCCTTCAATTTATGGGTACTAAGCAGAAGAGAAGCTTATGAAAAAGATTAAAATGAAGTATGAATGGGCTTTATGGAATATAAAATAGTACAGTAGTGTAATGTACAGTACAAGAAATAAGGATGCAATGCTAATGAAATAAATAAGCAACACTTGCCTACAAGGGATATATGCTTCCAAAATATTAACTGTACTTGAAAATTCCTGTCAAGACCAAGTGTGCAAAAAACTTTAATTTAATCTCTATATAAATATATTCTAGATTCATACTGTACATGGACCATATGGAATTATTTGTAAATTGGACATATACAACACTGACAAATAAATTGTGAAGGAGCTACATGGTTTGTTATAATTTTCAACATGATTAAAACCTTGCAAAAAATTAAGAAATAAAAAAACATTGTTAGAAAGAAATCAAAGTGAAATTAAATAGTGTACTTCAACTTTACAATCGTGTTAATAGCTCAACTGTTTTAATTGATAAACAAGCCAAACAAAGTTTTCATGTACTGTATGTGATGGATGCATCTGACAGAAGCAATGAAAGCAAAATGTAGTTTTCTACATTACCAGATGACCTTAAGCAAAATGATCTAAGATTATTGCGTGTTGAAATCAAACTACCAAAGAAAAATTAGAAAATATTGAGAATTTCTGAAAGAGAAAATTATTTCCATAGGCTTTTAAATTTAAAACTCCAAAGAAGTGGCCATCTCTTGCTGAATTACTGCACATTTTCAGGGGGGCTATGATTAGTTTACTGACTTAATCAAATCTAGTGATATAAAGTGTAAGTTTAATAAAACAAGTGGAAAGGAAAGTTTCCCTATCTTGTAACATGTCGCAATCTGTTAGTTTTCCGTTGTTCCCGAAGTGTACCAAGGATCCATACAATATGTATGACCACAGCCAAACATCCACAATTGCAGATCATTAAAAGCTTGTAATCTCTACACCTTAATAGGCAGTGTAATCTGGAGTCATAAATTATTAATTAAATTTGATACATCTAATACTTTTAAGCTTTGTTGATGGTGAAAATATTACTTTGGAACAATAAATGGCAAGCCTAAAACACAATAAAAGATAACTACATTAAGGTTAATTAAATATTAGTAAGTCTAAATTAATAGTAAAAATATTTTAAAAGGTGAATAATTTAAGATACATATTGCACAGATTAATTAAAGATGCATGAAAAAAGTAAATGTTAAAAGGATTTGATAATATTTAGTGTGAAACAGTTAGAATTCAAAATACAAAAGCTTTAATTCTTCTGAGGACACCATGAGGTAATGATGTGAATGTGTTGATCAGTGTACAAAGCAAAAGCTGTAGCTTTAAGTAGAATGCCGGAACACTAGTGAACTGCACAATGGTACAAAATTTAATGTAGGTGACTGAGAAATATTTTTACTGTGAATGATGATGATGAATGATGGGAATAAATACAATGTAAAGATAAAAAAACACTCCACCAGGAATGAATGGTATGCCTTCTTTTAAATGTGAAGATAGAAAAAGTACATCCAATGATTACTACTACTACGGCTACTGTCCCCAATACTTGTGGCTGGTTCCTCAGGCAAGCACACTTGGCCTTATGACCATTAGTCAGGTTGTACGTTAGTCATGACTACGGCCCAACAAAATTACCTCAGGCTGGTTAGTTTCTTTTTAGGTAGATGGAGATTAATTATTTCAATAACTCTAAGGATGGATTTTTTTTCATTACTCATTATTTACACATGAAAAAGGTGTTGAAGTAACCTTAGTTATTCTTTTTGTTTCTTCTTGGAATGAAAAACATTATTTAATTTTCATCATCAATTTATTTCATGACTTAATGAAAAAATCCAGAGATATACAAATACTTTGGGCTCTTGTAGCTGTGACCTGTACTATTTTTTTTTTTTCCTCAACATGCGACCACAACATATTCTTGGGTCCCAAAACTTCTGTGGTACACACAACCACAGTCCTTATTAACTACCCATTTTAAAGCATAATTTAAGTGACTTAAAAAATACACTATAAACGGGGAAAAAAAAAAAGTGCTCCAGAAATACATGACAGGCAAGTCAAACTGTCAAAATGGTTTCCTTGTGCTTATCAAGTGATTAACTCCAAATTTAATAAAGGGCCTTGTAGTTCCAGTAACCAACCAATCAAGAAAATAACCATAAAGAGATTTCACTAAGAATCTTTTCATTGACCAACCTCTCAACAAGATTCCGGTAGCATTTTTTAATGGTGGAGGACATGGTGAGCCACTTTCAACTGCTTACAGAAATCTCAATGGTGAAATGGAACAAACAGATTTTGTAAAACAGAACAAACAATGATGTCAAGGCCATAATGGAATTGACTAGGGAGTTTCAATGAAAGATGAGATTTATCATAACATAAAAAAAATGGTTAAAAATAATAGAAAAATACACTTTTCATTAAACCGCTAACAAGCAAGATATTCTACAAAATAACTGCAGCATGGACGGAATGTTTAAATAACTAAAGAGTTGACAGGTGCCTCATCATGCCCAACCATTATATATGGTATATATAGATAAAAGATATATATATATATATAATATATACACACATGACTAAAATATATCATTCCCCCACATCAACAGTAACAATCTAAGAACCTAAAAACTTATTTTTCAAGTGTCAAAAAAAATATATATGAAAGTCATCTAGAACAAGAGGAAAGGAATTTGCAAAAAAAAAATAAAAAATAAAATAAAATAAAATAAAAGAAACAAAGAAAGAAAGTATAATAAAAAGCAGAACCTGATAAACATGGATCAACTATTGAGATGGGGGTGGAAAAGGAGGATATGGGTGTGGGGAGCATGAACGAGGGACATGTTGTCTCACCGGACAATAGACTAACCTGGGATGTGGCCTACGAGAGCGTACCCGTCCTTTGATAGGGGTGCTCCCGTGCCTGGCCCAAATGGCGCCGCTGCTTGGCCGCTACACCTGAACAACATAATGTGATGGCATCATGTGGCAACGTACACACCAAACAACGGCTTTAGCTCCAAATAAGTCACCAATTCTAAAGCTTCAGTTGACTTTAAATTAGACCTATGCAGAATTACAATTATAGTGAACTTTTATTTTTGTTTCATTATACTCTTTTCAGTCTTCAAAACACTTAAAAAATGCATTAACCTACATCAATATGAAGAAATAAACTGCATAGTTCTACTTCAAAACTTCTGCTTGAAATTTTCATGCACAAAAATAAAACCAAAATTTTAATAAACTTGAGTACACATTGCTTCATGTGTCAATTCTCATTACACAATTCATTACAAAAATTGCACCATAAAAATGTACACGACTACAACTGCTGCCAAATGACACCTAATCACTGAATCTTGATGTGTAATGTATAGGAAGCTATGGTAGTATCTACAGAACCTACACAAGCTGCTTCAGTACATCAAGTCCTCAATGGTAACTAAAAAGGAAATAACTACAACAGTACAAAAATAAACGATTAAAAAATCACACAAGTTCATATTTAAGCCAGGTTTCACGTGACCAGGCACACAGACAGAAAATCTCTAAGGGAAGAACCTGATTTCAAACAAGTGTATGTACACTGATAGCACCACCGAAATCAGACTGCAGCTGGAAATGATCAAGGCCAAGGCCAGTTAGTTCTGTTAGTAGTACTGTTGTTATTACTATTCTTACATTATTTCATTTCATGTGTGGGTGTGAATGGACAGTGTATTGTGTGTATGTATAAGGGTTCCCAGTTGGGAGAAACACAAGGCCTAAAACAAACTGAGGTAACTTGAAGGGGCTCTACTTCAATATTTAATTCTGCCAACATAATTTATGCACCACGTGACTAGTAATCAAAAGTGAGTACATATATACACAAGTAGTATATATATATATATATTTATAAATACAAAGTGAATTCAGGGATTCCCACCACAGTCACAATCGACTTCATTATCACAAATGGAATCATTCCACTTTTTTCCTTTTGCTAGTTAATCAATGCAGTGTACAGTGGTAACATTAAAAATTACTGTAATATTATACAGTTATTGGTCAGTGCAGGAAAAATGCCCTTTTATTGAAAGTTGAATAATTAAAATTTGCAACTATAATTATCTGACATGTGATTGCAGACCCAAGGAATGTTTTAAAGAAATTATCTGGCACCTCATAAATAAGTAAAGCATGTAAGGGCAAATTCTTTTAACGGGGGAAACCCTGCCACATTAGTGAAAACAACAAATATGTACTGTACTGTATTACATTATTACTAAAGACTAGAGCATTGTAAGTACCTTTGACCAAAAGATCATTTATGATGTTATTAACGACAACAACATATTGTGAATAAGATTTCTTTCTTAAAGATAGCAGATGTATATCTTTGGCAAAACTGTATTCCCTTGAAAATGAAAATTAGACCCTCAATTTACTTATGTCCATCGGCAGAACTCTACAATATTTTTTTCCAGTGTGGTGTGGACTACTCTTTCCACTAAAGCTTTTGTACACTTAATTGAAAATTTCAGTATTGAGAGTACCCCCTTTCAATTGGGGGCTAACTGAGAATTACCAAGATTAGATTGTTAGCTTCTATGTTAATACTAGTTTGTGGTTAATACATTAAGAAATCTAGTATTTATGCAGAGCACCCTTCAATCACCTAACAGGTTTTGTTAATACCCACAGGTGAAGGCCATTGGTTAGTTCTTACTTAGAATAGCCATGATACACACCAGCTAAATAATCAAAACTATATAAATGCATAAACTCTGATGAATGCTGACAAAGACCTAACAGTAAATAACTTACTTCTGGAACATTACAACTACAGTACACAAGGAGAAAGGGAAGAAATAAGAGGAAAACTCGATTATAAAAGCTGGTTTCTACTACGGCTATTAAATCCTTATCGTATTATGATCCTGGCATTTTACAATGCAGTTAGCATGTAACCCGTTTCTTCTCTCTTCAACCTAGGATTGAATGGTGTTAATATTATGGCACAATGGTTAAACCTCTACGAAGAGATTCCTCCATATACAGCTTCTAAAGCAACTGCCTTGCTCTTTTAAAAGATTTATTACTTACTACTGTCTATAGCTACTACTATTAAGTATCTAAAAATCACAATTTAATTATAAAGTTTGCAATAAATATAAAATAATTATTTAATATAGAAGCAGGGTTAAAATTTAACATGCTTACAGCATCATGCATTTCCATTAAGTACATTTTTTAATAATAATCATAGTAAAAACTAGTCAAAATTCAAATTTCCCAGCTAATGACTATTTCTGTATCCAAGGCAATTGCTTTCACTATTCAGGTTATAAGCTGCGTCCTAAGATTCTGGATCACCATACTGAAATATTTTAGGAGACCTCCAATATCTGAAAAGTTTTTCTAAAATAGGTTAACTGCTCTCAAAAATAATTGGAAAAAAAAAAATTATAAAAAATTTAATGAATAACTATGAACGCAGTCTATTGTTAGTGCGGCACAGATATCAACTTATCCAACTGGTGCCACCTGGGTTAGTAAGTTGGTCCCTCGGCAGCTATTATGAAACTGTCACCATTTTGAAAACAAAGCATGAATGAGAATCATATGTCAGCTGGATTTTCTACTCTGGATGGTTCATGAATGCAAAACAGTTTACTTAACCTGTACTATTACTAGTTAAGTGCTTGAAATAACACTGGAAGATACTGTCCAAGTGTTATCTGGGTGTCACAGTCTCAATAAAAGCAACCTTGTTATTCATGAATGTTATTACTACATTCTATTAGATTGCACAAACCAGCTCCTGTATAAAAAGATGTAGTAAATTACTTTGAACTGAAGTATACCAAACTACATTTCTGTTAAATGTACCTGCTTTCAACTAACCTCTGCTTTTGAGATGAAATCCCATTCCAGAAATTATTTACTCTGCTTCCAAGACAGAATGATAAAAATTCAAGAGAAAGGCAATATAAATTTGGAAGTGCATAGCAAACCCCTTTAAAATGATGCTTACTTCTAGTTAGAAACAAATCTCATATGCACATGGTATTTACAAGTGAGCTTATCCTGTAGATGATATCACCATCTATGTTAATAAAAGCAAGCTTTAAACTGGGTGTGGGATGCTTCCTCACTTTAGTCAGAACACCCAACACAGCTCTTATCTACACCTGTATATGATAAAGAATACTAGTTTTTGTGATGCTAAGTTAGCAAAAGTTGACAAGGATTGTATTCAAGTGCCAGTAAAACAAAGACAACTTTTGCTATAAGTAAAAAAAATTTCACAAAAATATATAGTAAATGTTGTACAGGACATCATGCAAAAAGTCTACAAATTCAGGTCAAATGAATCTCCCTAAACTTTATAAAACTAACCAAACAAGATGTCCAAATGAATACAGGTGTGAGCAAGTGTTCCTACAAACATTGTACAAGTACTATAAGCCAAAACCACCCAGCCACTCAATCTAGATGGCATTTATCATGAATCCTGGGCTGCAAAGTGTGCAAACTGTTTTGACATATCTACAAGGATCCTCATTAACCTAAAGCAAAATGATAACTAGGATGTTTGCAGATTTAACACTGATTGATATCCATCCACCTAAAAGTACACAAAGATCAAGGTGAATTTTTCACACCCCTCAATTTGCCTAGTATAATTTATGTAAAAATAATTTTGATACAAATATACTGAAAATTAATCATGTGGAAAACTATACAGCATAGCTTACTATAAGCTCACTTGTAAAGAAAAACATAATGTAAAAACACGAATACCGTGTGCAATAGCATATGTTGGTATGTTTTAATTCCATTTCATTCTAATCTTATTTATTCATTTGATGTGCCAATGGCTACAAAATGCACTATGAACGTTATGTGTACTGTATCAAAGTAAAAGGAAAAAATAAAATAAAATAAAAGCATAAAAATTCAGACCTAATCATATATGATCATTTAAAGGAGCTTAAAAATGTTTCAATATAAAACAAAGGAGTAAAGTTAAATGAAAAGATGTGTATTAAGGTATTACCGAAGAGGAAGTGGGAAATATCAATTAAAATTAGACAATCTTATAATATCTAATGCATGCAAGACATGTCAACCCAAAACCAAGATTAACTATACAGAATTACTGTATCCACCACCATGATCAAGTGACGATTAAGAATACTCATAAATATCTGATAATCTTAATTATGCTAGTTACAACTAAAAAGCTATTATGATAAAAAAAATGGTCGATTTTGACCATTTTAATTTCAATTGAAATAACACTCTTTGCAAAAGAGTTATATCTATCAGCTGATATATATATATATGTATATATAAATAAATATGAAGATAAAAGAGCCATCAAACTCACAACCTCAAACTCTCAACAGAATTAGAATAATTATTATAATTATAATAATTCCATAATTTTCTATTTCATAATGCACAAATTAACAAGCTAAGATTTGGCACTGATTAAAAAAACCGTACAATGACCAGTCCTCTGAGTCCAGATCTGGTAATGGTAACCCTTTTCTTTTCCAGAATAAAAACAAAGATGACCTCAGAGGTAGAGAAAGCACCATACATAAGTAGATTTACAAATGAAAGCACTGGCCACAAAATGGAATGCAATAAAAAAATCACTGGGCTTTATGCACGCTGAATGAGCAACATTTGATTATTGGAGGACTGAATCAGAAAAAATAAAAACCATGAAGCTCAACCAATGTTAAGTTTTGTTTTCCGCAAACATCAACAACTAATGAACAAGGTATGTACTTTGTTTTATATCTATTAATTCCCCTAACACTGTAGAAAGTGTTAAGCCAGAGCCGATTTCCCTAGCGCAACTGAGTCAGTTCTTGGCTATCATGGCAACACACCACCGCACACTCTGCAAATGCTGTGGTGGCAACATATGACCTGATAGTAGTACAGTGGCTAACCCTTGGGTGGGCACGTATGTGAGCGGTGCGTAGGTGCGGTGGTGTGGGTGACTAGTACATAGTTCATCTGGCAAACAACCCACCAGCAGCATCCGGGGGGTATTCAGTCAGGAGTGGTGAGGTGATGGCAGCATAGTTGGCAGCAGCATACTCCGCAGCAGCAGCATATGGAGCGTAGAGGAGACCAGCTGAGGCATCACTTGCAGCAATCAATGGTGGAGGTATGCCAGCACTTCCAGTTCCATTGATCAGCGATGTGGAGGTGGGTACATGAATTCTGGCTGGCATGATAAGAGGCGGGCCTCCCAGTGGCGTAGTGGTGCGTATAGGGGACTGAAGTCCCATTCCT
The DNA here is from genome assembly GCF_015104395.2 of Macrobrachium nipponense. Classification (NCBI taxonomy): domain Eukaryota; kingdom Metazoa; phylum Arthropoda; class Malacostraca; order Decapoda; family Palaemonidae; genus Macrobrachium; species Macrobrachium nipponense. The sequence continues at coordinate 118,562,954 of NC_087201.1, forward strand.
GGGGTAAGCAGGCGTGGAACCTCCCCTGTAAGATGACCCAGAGCCTCAATTTCTGGCAAGGGACAGAGAAGGCTGGGTTAGTAAGTCAGTTCACCACCACCAAGACAAAAAAAATTAGTGAATGATAAAACACCAATAAATTGCACTGAAATCTACTCAAAATCAATATCCATTAAAAATTTATTGAAACAAAATAAATTAACTGCCCAACACCACATTCATTACCTCAGGTTAAACAGCCAATCTTTTACAGCTGATTATGTGTACTATAAAGTTGAAGCTAATAAGTTCTTCAATAGCCACACACACTGTTAGTCAAATCCCTTAGGATGGTTACTCATTTAATTTGGATTTCTATTTCAGCAAAAAAGCTAAAGCCTTCTAATGGTAAGTATCATACCATAGAAATAAATTTTTGTGGCTACATATAATCATAATTTTAAATTTATTTTGGTGGCTATAGAGTATCCTAAAACACCAAAACTTCTCTTGTACATAATTATATTACTCCGTAACAGAATAATTAGCCTTTCACAGGTCAGATGGCATATACTCTGCAATTTAATTTATATGGCTAGAGCAATCTCGTATAGCATATATCTATCACATACAAGCAACCCCACTTTCAAAACTGATTACGGTATGGAAGCATATTGATCTACAGTTAACTAAACTCAAGTTACATATGAAAAATTCAATAACAATTATTAGGCACCTATATATTCTACCTTTATTTTACTAATCATCCATTTTAAAATCAGGCTGCAAGTGTTCTCAACTATATTTGAGTTTAATGATAAACATGGTCAAGTGGGAAAGGAAAGAAATACCATTTATTAACTTCATAAACTCTAGAAATTACTAGATACATATTCATTAAAAGTGTAAAAAATGGAACTTTTATGATAAAATGAAATTTTATTGCATAATTTCCAAACAATTATATACAGGCGTAGGGAACCTACAGCTGTATAACTGTTTGGTTAGACAGTACAATAAAAATTAATTTTACCCGATATTTCAAACTAAATTAAGTGTAATGATTCAAAACCATTCCTCAAAACTTATCCTGAAAATACTTTTTATTGAAATAACAAACATATTGGAATGTATTCATAATTTATTACACACCCACATACATCATACCTTAAAAGTGTCAAAACCCAACTGGACATTCCAGCACAACAAAACCTTTACGACAAAGAATGCCAAAAACCTAAATTACCAAGTTTTATTTTAATTTATAAAATTACCAGATTAATAATTCTACCAAGTTTTCCAATTATTCACCAAATCGGTTTTCAATATACATAAGACTGCTATGCTAAGTGATTGCAGAGAAGACTGCAGAGCATGAATCATAATCACACACCCATCTAACTAATCTGCTGTACGAGAATATTTCCAAGAAAATAGTTCTGGGCTACTTCAGTAACAGAACTATAATAGAGAAACTTCAAATCATTTGCTATGATATGGGTGGTCTATAAAGGGTCTTATGAATTATGTTCCAATAAATTACTTAAGAAGCTGTTTAGCCAAACAAACAGTCATTTTTGTAGCCTCCGAGATAATAAACCCAGAGAATCGGTTCTAAAAATTGGTAAAAATTGGTGTAAAGTACATCATCTGGAGGGATACTGCAAAGATCCTTTCATAGTACCTACGCAATGCCATTTATAGCACAATGTATGCAGTACCACACTATCATATTCAGGCCTTCCATATTATAACAATATATAAGCATCAACTTCAATGCACCATAAAAAACCAAATTTTAGACATTTTCTTTCATTAAAAGACCTTTCGTTTCCTGAATTGAATTGGCAAGTTACCTTCTTCCTTTAGATATTTCATGGAATGTAAAATTTAGGCAAATGGACAAGTTCTGGGACCTAAGTAGTCATTCAGCTCTTTTAAGATGCTGTAATTCTGCACTGGGATACATTCACAACTCAAATGTAAAAGATGACCTAATTTGAAAGGATCCATTCAACATAAATTCAGCATCAAAATTTCAATTTTATCTGCTTCACAGGAGATTTATGCCAATTTTAATAAGTGTGTTCTAATCTACAGAATCAGGGTTAAGAAGCAGAAGGAAAATAACTTTAATGCTGTATTTAGATCATGATAAAAGTCTTATTATAAAAAAATCCATTCTAAACATTAAATTTTTCAATATTGAAACCTAGCTCAATAAGTTGTAAGTATTAGGAGCCAAGATTTCACCTGATTAGTGAGCATTATATCAGAGAAGTTTGAATGCTTAATGATGACATTAGGATATAAGTAAAGACTACTCTACTTTGAACCCCAAAACTGAAGATGGGACAGCTGGATAAACAACGTGATGTTGGAAATGTCAGAACATGAGATAACAGATACAAGAGTAAGCATTAAAACACTTGGGTTGAAAAATTTACTTAACATAACTTTAACAGAATACAAAATAATTATTCCACAGGAAACAATCATTCCTCACTCTAATGTGATCTCAAGTTTAGAATAAACTAATCTGAAAAACAAAACCCAACTGAAATAAAGTATATTTATAAAAAAAAAAAAAAATAGCTTCATGTCCCTAAAACACTAAATTCCTCAGAAAACAACTATGAAACACAAATTTCCTCTGCAAAAACTATCATATTCAGGGCTTGTAAACAAGTAGCCATCAGAAAGAAGAATGAATGTTTTCTAAAGTTATTAGTATAAATAACTGAACAATCTATACTAGATAACTTCAAAAAAGAAGAATAATTACTTAAAATGGCCACAGTACTATACCGTTCACTGGGTACAGTCGACCCCCATTAAAGTGGCTGCTCTGGGCAGAGGCAAAAAAGGCCACTGTAAGGAAATAGCCAGAACAAAAATGCAATATTAAGTCATTGTAATGAATGTTATCAAAAAGGGGTTAATGAGCTGGGATGCCTTAACTCCAGTGGCCAATGTTAGGGTGTGGCCACTGTAATGAGTCGACTGTTTTAAACCAGTACAGAAGTAAGAACTGACAATAAATTTGCATAGCAGAGTACATCATGGAATTTGGACTATGCTTAATGCTTTCTTTATTTCCATTCAGTACTAAATTGCCAACAATATATCAGTTCTTACCAGGTAAAATCAAAACTTTAGAATTTAAGCAAACTGACAAGCTAGGATTCAACTCATGACAGTCATAAATAAGGCTAAAATAATTAAAGGAAAAAAATGCACATCAAAGTTTCAATACAACTCACCTGCATTTTTGCTGGAAGAATCTCTATAGGTGCCATTTATAATTGCAAGTTCCATTAACTGCCGCTTCTTGAGCTCATCCTCCCCATCCGCCTATTGGATAAGAGTTTAAATTGAATTCATTTCAAAGTGTACTGAATGGCATCTAACAAAACTAATTTTGCTGAGCTCATATGATAAAGTAAACTAATAAATTGTAAAAAGTCACTTCATAAAACACAACCAAAATCCAAACATAGCAAAAATAAAGAACATGGATACATATTTGATCTTAGTTCATCATGACTAATTCTTACCCTTTAAATTAAAATACACCGTAAATACAAAATAAATAGCAAAATAACAGCAACACAGTACTTTACTTACTACCAATTCTTACTCTTTTAATTAAATCAGTGCAAAGTACATAAGAAAATAATAACAAAAAACAACATCTCACCGATGGAACCAAGAGCTTTCTGATTTCTTCAATGGCTCTCTGAATCTTGATCTTGGCTCTGTTGTCAGTGTCTTCTACTGTGATGAGCACATGCAAGTCTTCATTTAGGTGCTCCCAATTTGGTTTGCCACGATTTTGTTCCTCCTGCAACATGTTCCTTGGTCAATACATGTATAAATTCCTTCTTTATCACAGGACCATTAGGTAACATTCATGTTTGGTATGTACATCAGCATAAAACAATGTTTTAGAACAAACCGAGTTTTAAATTTTATGACTAGGGTAGCTGATAAAGTGCATATTTTTACCTGCAGTTTATTTTTGTGAAAACTTTTTCTTACAATAAGTACACAGATAATGTTCTCAAGTTTATCTGATTTCACACAAACATAACATCCAACTTTCAATAAAAAAAAAAAGGCAAATTACAGTAAATCTTATTCCAAATTTGTTTTTATTAAATTACTGTTGGTTAAAATTATAATCTAAAAGGCAACTTATTTACCCTACTTTCTTTTTCCTGATCTTAATACAGTATCTATTTTTGGCAACATCGTTGGCTAAACTTACTATGCATGTTGTATAAAATCTATCATATTTTGACCAACTTTGTATTCAGACCTTCCAAGACTATCCAGTTCAACTCGTAGTACTACTTTTGTTTCAGTAATGAATTATTATGAATGATCTTCTTGGTAATTTAGTTGAATAATTTGAAATTCAGATGTTCAAATGATAAATAAATGCCAAATATACCAGAGAAAAAAGCCATATGGAATGCTGGAGTTACTACCTCCAGCTCGCTCACCCTCAGTGGAAGCCACTATTACAGATGCTTTGCCAATTAGAAGTCTCCTCTCTCAAAATCCCACACACAAACTATCTCTTCCGCCAAAGAAGTGCAGAGAGATAGCAAAAGCTACAAGACAATTCCTCAAGAACAAATGGGCTTCTCGTCGTACCCAAGAGAGAATCTTAGGTTCACTTCAGTTTGCTTCAATAACAGATGTTCTATTGAAAGCCAGACTGAAGGATATCAATTGGGTTTGGCAGAAAAGAGCCAACAACAAGTTCACAGACAAAATCTCCAATATTAAGGAAAAGACTCCACCCATGGACAGAAGTCTGGAGTCTTTCCAAATCAGTCCCACTACAATTTCCCCCGCCGTCTCTAATAGTCCACACGGACGGCTCTCTGAGCGGATGGGGTGGGGGGGGCTACTCTCAGTACAAGAAAGTTCAAGAAACAGGGTCGACAACATTCCGCTAGTTCCACATCAACGTACTAGAGGCAATGGCCATTTGTATGACCTTGAAACGACTAGCTCCGGCCAGGAATATTCATATTAGACTAGTCTCGGACAGCGCAGTGATAGTTTATTGCATAAACAGAGGAGGCTCCAAGTCGAGCCAAATAAATCATGTGATGATTGCAATTTTTTCGTTGGCAATGAAACCTCATTGGCACCTGTCAGCTACTCACCTGGCTGGAGTATGGAATGTCATTGCGGACTCACTATCCAGAACAACTCCTCTGGAGTCGGAGTGGTCCTTGGACACAAAATCATTCCATTGGATTTGCAAACAAATCCCGGGCCTTCAGGTAGACCTGTTCGCCACGGAGTCCAATCACAAGCTTCCGTGTTATGTGGCTCCCAATCTGGATCCTCTGGATCACGCCACAGATGCGATGTCCATAGACTGAAACAATTGGCAGAAGATTTACCTATTTCCCCAATAAACCTCTTGCTGAAAGTTCTACACAAACTCAGATCTTTCAGAGGACAGAGAGCATTAGAAGCACCCAACTGGCCAAAGAGCAATTGGTTTCCTCTTCTACTAGAGTTGAAACTCCGTCCCAGATGGATTCCCAACCCAAAACTGACTCAAATAGTACAAACTCGGACTGTGTCAGCTTCCTCAAGAATTCTGAATGCCCTAACTTTATGGACTTCATGAAGTTTGCGGCACAGAAGGATGCTAGTATTGACCAACTAAACAACCTGTTCATGGAGTAAGACAAAAGAGAATCAACACTCAGGTAGTATAATTCGGCAGTAAGGAAGCTAGCCATCTTTCTAAAAGATCAAATGTCCAGAAGATGACTACAAATCTGACAGTTTCATTTTTTAGAACTCTGTTCGAAAAGGCCTAGCTGCTAGTACCATTACTACGACTAAATCTGCTTTGAGGAAGATATTTCAGTTTGGCTTTAATATTGATTTAACAGATTCGTACTTCTCGTCTATCCCTAGAGCATGTGCTCGTCTGAGACCAGTAGACTGCCCTCACACGGTCTCCTGGTTTTTGAATGACGTACTCAGGTTGGCTTCAGATACTGATAACGAATCATGCTCATATATAACCCTTCTCAGGAAAACATTATTTTTAATGAGTCTGGCCTCAGGTGCCAGAATATCTGAACTGTCGGCTCTCTAGAGAACCAAATCATACTGATTTCCTCCCGTCAGGAGAATTTCTGCTCTCCCCAGATCGGAAATTCTTAGCAAAGAATGAAGACCCACAAAACAGGTGGTCTCCATGGAAGATTGTTCTTCTTCCACAGACCCATCATTATGTCCTATTATTACATTAAAATCTTATCTGGGCAGAACTTATAAAAAGTCTTCGGTCCTCTTTTTATTAGAGAGAAAGGTGGAACCATATCCTTGAAGGCAATCAGACAATAAATTCTTTATTTAATTAAACAAGCCAATCCGGATTCAGTCCCTCATGTCCATGATATCCGGGCAGTGGCTACCTCAGTTAATTATTTTCATCATATGAACTTCGAAGATCTTAAAAAATATACGGGTTGGAAATCCCCGACAGTATTTAAATGCCACTATCTGAAAAATCTAGAGGCCCTTAAATATTTGGCAGTGGCTGCAGGGAACATTGTCTCCCCTGATACGGCCTAGTTGTAACTCTATATCTGTATTTTATTATTTTGCTATTAATTATCTTTTAGTACTCACTCTCACCTACCTGCCTCGCTTGTAATCCCTGCCTTTCTGCCTTTTGTTCCGGACTGGATTGCTCATCAACCCACTCCTGTACATGTACATAGTTCATTATTATATTTGTTTTTATGTTCATTACCTGTTGCTTTTTCCCATAATAGTATGGATTTGGTCATATTAGGTGCTTTTTACCATTTATAATTGGTTATTAAAACAATAATTTTAAGGAAATTTTTATTTTCCTTTCATATAAATTTTTTGTTTACCAAGCTTGTATGGCCAATTCTCTGCTACTATTTCACCGGCCGACACAGGTCGAGCCCAGAAAAGGGATTTTGACAAAGGAAAAATCTATTTCTGGGGGAAGACCTGTGTCGCACGGTGAACCCATCCCTCTCTTTTTCCTTTTCCCCACCCTTTAGCTGGCCCAAGCTTGGGTGTGTATTTCAGGAATGAGGGTTTCTGGCAGAGGTAGTAGTAGCGAGTGGAAGGTAGACGTTGTAACGGCACCTCTCTAGAGGGGGATTTTGAGAGAGGAGACTTCTAATTGGCAAAGCATCTGTGATAGTGGCTTTCACTCGCCCCTGTGCTATACTGACACCCTATGAGGGTGAGTGAGCTGGAGGTAGTAACTCCAGCATTCCATATGGCTTTTTTCTCTGGTATATTTAGCATTTATTTATACCTAGAAATGAACACTATAGGGACACTTCACCGGGCAACACAGGTCTTCCCCTAGAAATATATTTTTCGTTTGCCAAATCCCTTTTTTTTACTGAGCTGGTACAAATGAGTGTCACTATAATTTGTGATTTTTTTTACTTGCTTTTGACATTTCTTTTATATATTTTATTCTTTACTTTCCTACTTATTTTTCTATAGTGGGCTGCTTTCCATATTGGAGCCCTTAGGCATGCAGCATTCTGCCTTTCCAACTAAGGTTGCTGCCTGGCTATAACAACAACACTGTAGTACAGTAATAATAAAATTATTACAATTTACCAAAATTCAATAGTAAATGTGCAAAGTAATTCAACCTGGGAAACAATGATACACTACTGCGGCTTTTTTGGTTGGTAACTTGAAGTATTAGGTATCATTTTTAAGTATAATAAAACAAATCAAAGTCAACTCCAAAAACCCTGATGCCGTAGAAAATAAAAACTGCTTACTAAATTTAGAAATATGGCTCCAGTGACATATTTCAAGGCATTGGGTATTCAAAATATAAATACTTACATAATGATACCTCAGCTTATCAGACTTCTTTACTTATCAGCTACATCATAAGGATGGTTTAATTGTATGACAACATTTCAGACCGATACATTTTCGGATTCAAAATATTCAGATGAAAAAGAAATTAAACGAATTATGGACATTTTAATTTCAAATACAGTATAACAGAAAAAAATTATATGCTGAAGCATATAAAAATTACTCTGTATATGTAAACTGGATGTTAAATGTACAATTAAATTGAAACTATGACGCATGGTTGCTTGACTCACAAGCTGTGTAAGAATTTCCAATGCCCACTGGAAGAAGATTATTTCAAGATCTGAGAACTAATGGTCATCATCACCAACATCACAGGTTGATCTGGGTGTTACTTGGTTGGTATTCAAGTATTGCAATTCGTTGGATACACTACACTACAGGGTCTTTGTTCTTAATCACACTTCATTATTATATAACCCCAGACCCATGAAGCATTTACGTTAAGGACTAATATAATTCCTATTGAATTGTGAACTTCAATTTGAAAGTTTTTAAACCTTACCTTATAAGTGAAGAGTTCATCTGCAGCTTGCAAATATTTCAAACTTATTACCACACATTATGTAAACGCCAGAGAGAGAGAGAGAGAGAGAGAGAGAGAGAGAGAGAGAGAGAGAGAGAGAGAGAGAGAGAGAGAGAGAGAGAGTCCATCTCACTAAAATGTATAAATAAAGAATATTAGGACAGTACTAACAGGGCCTCCAGCCTCCAACATCAAGTATATACTCTAATGAAAGTATTACATAATCCCTCACATTACGCATCATCGACTACTCTTCCTTGCTAGACTTTAGAGGTGTTAAGGATGTATTCCTAATGTGGAATAATGTTTAGTATTCCTAGTTCTAAAAAAAAGTAATTTAAAAATTCATGATCTTTTCAACAACAGAGTTCATGTGCATTTCCATTGAAGGTGACTACTTCAAAAAATTTGAGAGAAAAAGAAAATTCATAAAATCTCTCCCATTTAACAAAAGCGCACAGTTCCTGCATTCCTACAAAAAATGCAAGAGATGGAAAAATAAAAGAGCACCAATATTCAAAGAAAGAGGCAAAACACATGAGATATTCTAATCAGAAGCAGCAAAGCCTCCAAAGGCAACTTTCAGCAGTTAGAAAGAAAGAAGTGTGAGTCCCTTACCTTTTTCTTATCTCTCATGGACCCCTTTCCGCGTACCATTATTTTACAGCCAGTCTCATTCTCCAACTGTTTGGCTGTCATGCCCCGAGGCCCAAGTATCCGGCCCACGAAGTTGAACTGAAAATAAAAAAAAGTAGACAAATACTACATCATTGAAAGAAAAGAAACCATAACTATAAGCTTAAACAACAATTAAAAACAAATTACAATTATGCAAAACAACATAAAAAGTTTCACTAAGCAAACAAAATACAATATTAAGTAAAATTAATGTACCATGTCATGAAAGCTCCTAAGAATATAGGTAGCTGATGCAACCCACAGTAAAATAATTCATTAATGAATTTAAATATTCAAATATTTCCAATGACAAAAATTTTTTTCTAGATCTGACTGCAGTTTCTCCAAAGAAAAGCGTCCTGCAGTACAAAAACGACTCTTTCCAGTTTGTAATCCATAGTTATAAGTCCTTAGAAAGGCAGATTCAAACATGTTCCTATAACTCCATTCACCATTGAGGAAAATTACTGTCAACTTTTGAAGAAAATTACTATCAACTTGCTCATGTGGCAGAAAACTGCGTTCTCTTTATATACACACCATCCTCTCTCTCAAACACGGCAGCCATTATAAGTTTTCATATTTGTCACAGTAATTAACTGAACCAGAAAAAAAAGTATCCTGACTAGGCAAACAAAAGCAAGTAAAAAGCAGAGAGAGAGAGAGAGAGAGAGAGATAATGCCATGACCATCCATCCCGTTGCTAAATTGGAAACCTCTATTTCCATCACTTTATTTCTGTTCTGAGGAAGGGGTGACGTGACAAACTCACTTATGCAATGGCAAGAAGATAGTCAAAATCTAACTGTTCCTTTGCAATACAGCATGATATGCCATGTGAGAGCAAATTAGAGTACATGACTAACGCACATTACGTACCACCTCTTAAATATGTATATAAAAACCTTGCACCATACACAGAATCAAACCAGATGATGTCCAAAGATGAACATGCACCACATGCACATTATAAATGGTGTTGGGGAGACAGAAGGGAGGGAAGGAGGGAGGGAGGGGGAAGGTGAATTGAGCGTTTGTCCATCTGTGCGTTAGGGAAGTGTTGAGGTGGGGGTAGGGGTGGAACCAGAGCAAGACACAAGTGGGTGGATAGGTGGGGGTTATTAATACCTATGGTGCCGTTTGAGAGCAACTCTGCATCTACTATATTTAGCCACTTCACCTCAACCCGCCCACACCCATCCACCCATTTCATACTCGCATACATACTTATCTACCGCCATCAATTATTCAATGCAATATATTTTCCACAATGCTTTCAGCTGGTCTTCATGAATGACTTCGCTTGAAACATTCACTGACATCCGTCTCTATAAACTGGAACAATATCTTCAAATATTTCTGACAGACTTCATGCCAGGCCGTTTTACACCTTCGGCTTCTTTCCTAATTCCTCCTTACTCACTCTTATTGCTTATTCACCTAATTGAATCTTTACCAGTTAGCCATTCATATTTTCAATGAAAAGGTCACTGTAGTCCTAAAGGTACGTTTCTAATTACGATTCACTTTAAAAGGGAATGCCAGTGACCCCCGTCATTCAATTCTCCCCTTGTATCTGATACTCAAGGAGTAATGAAACTACAGTATTAAAGCCATTCCATATGAGAGAGAGAGAGAGAGAGAGAGAGAGAGAGAGAGAGAGAGAGAGAGAGAGAGAGAGAGAGAGAGAGAGAGAGAGAGAATAATTTTACCCAGAATCTAACTAAAATTTTATGCAGATAACATTTTTGATCTTGAAAGGTGGAGCAAAGTTTGGCCAGCTTTAACTTGCCCAATAAATTCTTATGAGAAATAAACTGTCTCCCTATGGACTTTATCAATTTAACTAACCACTCTAATTGTCCTAATAATGCAGAGGAATCATAATTAAGTTTGATATACATATGCATACATGAAATTTATTCAGTGACTTACAGCCCTCATTACCCACTTGCTCTGCATTACTCGCAGCAATGAATTTGAATAAGATACACTTCAGTACAGTACTACAAAGCTGTTACATATGACTAACTGAGCTCGTAAACAAACAGGCACCTTAAAAACTGTACTTCCGCAAGGCTTACAAGTAAGGTATTCAGGAACACTGTCAAAAGGAGTCAACCCATAAAATTCCTCACATCGAGTCTGATGACATTTACTTAAGTTAGTGAGTACAGATTCAATGAACTCTTACTTACATATGGCCCACTTCATGTGAGAGAGAGAGAGAGAGAGAGAGAGAGAGAGAGAGAGAGAGATGAACAGGATGAGGAGAGAGAGAGAGAGAGAGAGAGAGCATTCTTGGAAGACCACCAAACAAAACATAACTACCACCAACTCCTCATCTCTCAGTCTTCAACCAAAACCACGAAATGGCAGCATCCACCGTCATCTAGTTCTAAAAACACTGCCACAAAAATAAAAAGGTTCAAGAGGAGTCGAATAATTGCATCATCAGCAGTAATGGCCAATCATTCCAATTCATCATGTTGTTCAATCAGAGGACACATACTTATTTGGATCTATATATTAAGTGAAGATCATGATGACAAAAAGACTATTATATAATTATAGTATTCTTTAACTAAGGATATGGAAATACTACAGTCATGATTTTAGAACTGTATTTCTATTTCTGTAATAATGGTTAGCATTATAATGATGATCATAATATTTCTATGATAATGATTAAGTAATATTATAACCAAGAGTATAGCACTTCTACATTAATGTTACTAAAAATACTAAAAGTGTGATCATATAAAGATACAAGAAAGAATGAAACAGGATAAACCAACTAGAATGTATTTGCTAGTAAAAAAATAAAACTTTTTATAACCACTAATTAAGACATTTTATATATATATATAATATATATATATATATATATATATATATATACACATAAATTTACATATACATACATACATAAATACAAACACGCACACACATAAATATATATATATATATATATAATATATATATATATATATAAAATAAAGCAGAAGCCAAGTGTTTCCACCACTCCCAGGTGCAGATGAAACACCAAGAACACAGTCCGCAGAAGTGCCAAGTTCAACTTTATGACGACAAGCTCGTGGCAGAACCAACAAGTAAGACAAAGGCCTCCCTTTAACAGAAACTCTGGACTGGAGATAAGAGAGAGAGAGAGAGAGAGAGAGAGAGAGAGAGAGAGAGAGAGAGAGAGAGAGAGAGACTGCATAGGGTAACAAATTATGTCAGAGGCAAGAAAGGTCACCCTCAAACCAATTTTGGTATTAATGAAGGCACTGTATGAATCAATGTGTGTGTGAGAGAGAGAGAGAGAGAGAGAGAGAGAGAGAGAGAGAGAGAGAGAGAGAGAGAGAGAGAGAGAAAACATTTAATAAGACTACTCAGACTGCATTTGAAATCTACATTATCTACGTATCTGTTCGTTTTGGCACTGTATCCAGCAGCAAAGCAAGGCTAAGTGATCTGAAGGTAAAGTGGGTGGGTGGCACCAACTATGAAGAGAAGATACAATCAGCTATTGCCTCTATTTTAGTGAAAGAAGCCAAAAACTTGTGAATCAAAATAAATTTCGAAAAACTAGTCATTCATGAGAATATCTATGAAAAATCTTAAATATATGGCACAACAGGAGGAAGACGGATATAGAAATACATGAAAGCAACCGATATTACATTATAAGTGGCTTCAAGCGAAGGCAATTCCATTAGATATTTACATATACATATGAAGTACAAAAAATATTCAAATGTGTAAGACCTTGCCTTATAAAACCTCCAGCTATATAAAAAAGCAAAGTACCTTGAGCCCAGCCCCTTGAAAACAAAATCCTCTTTTATTCTTAACGACAGCAAAGATTGGTTTTACTTTAAACATTTCGTTCTCCGGTGTACTTCAAAGCCCTGCACTCATTGATTGAAAGCATCTGCACTTTCACTATACTACATCACACATGAGGCTGTACGAAAACTACAAAGCAATGACACTGCAACTCAAATTCGAATATGTAATCAGCCTGGAAAGGAAAATGAAATCTCTAAATACTAACATATGGAGGAAATAATGTCAGTCATATTAGAAAAATCCTTTTGAACAATTTTGCATATAGATATTTCAGTCATCATATTACTTATAAATAGGATTCGCCATCGCTGCAAATAAATACATTTTGCATATAAAACACTGCTAGTCTGCAAGTGGCGTTTACAAAACTCGTACGCGAATAGACAATTAGGGAAAACGCCCTTGTTTTGTAAATCCTTTCAAGCCTTCCACCAACGACAACTGCTAAGAAATTCCAAGCCCAAATACGATATAAGGTTTACATGTTCTCCACAACAGCTGATCATAACATCGGTAAGAAACTGGCACTCAAGTTTCCTAATAAAATAAGCAGGAGATGGTCTTTGGATACAAGGCGTCGTTTCTTTCCTTGGCGTCCTGAATCACGATCGGCGGAAACCAAGAGAAGGAAGCTGTGCATAACTAAATACTTCCAATAGTGATTGGAAGGCACCTTCAAACATAAAGGTCGCCAGTCTTCTCCCATTTCTGAAATGCGTCTTTGGGATCTGACCGCATTAGAAAACCACTGCCAACCGATTTCTCATCCATGTCCTACATAACCATGAGACTGAAATGTCTATGTAAATAATACACATGATGTGAGAATTAAACGAAACCTCTTACGTGAAGACGACGTTATGTTCTTATAGGAATCCTTCTTCTCGATAGCGATATGGAACGCACTGAATAAAACAAAATAAGTTCATCTAAATTTGCGCATATTTGAGTTCTTCTGTCGAATGGGCAGAAAATTCAAAATGTCCGCGATTATTATCACCTTCCGCACGGGATGAAAGAACCTGAAGGGCAACAGAGAATATGAATACTGGCTAACGCATCACGACTTGGAAATCCGCCTGAATGTGACAAACGCCAGTCTGTCAATGAAACCTACTTAAACTATAAAATTCGATAAGTTGTCTTCACATTCAAGGTGGTTTAATGCCAAATCATTTTATACTGGTTGTAATATTATGAACAAATAGTTACCTAAAGAAGTATAATTAAAATATACTTAAAGCAGGAAGAAGTATCAATTAAACAGCCTGATCTACTTCGAGGACTAACTGTGACTGATAGTATAGACTACCAATAGTGCGCGCATCTGAAGAAATGAAACAAGACGAAAATACTTCTATCAATGGCGTTAGAATAATGAGCTATATCCACAACCTGTCTCAATTCTTCAAAAGCAGCAAAGGTAAAAGGGGTGTTACTTGAGCGAACTAATCCCAACTCTTTTCCCCTTATATTTACAAAGCCATGCTTTCCCTATATTGGAGACTACGTTCAGTCGTGTTTTCGTTATTAAGGGTCTCTCTGCGGCATTTAAAAAAGAAAAAAAAAAAAAAAAAAAATCAAATGGATGCGAAGACCACCCAAGAGCGAATTCATATGACTTTCTTTCCGTGAGCCAACACGGCAGAGGATAGATAGATAGATAGATATATTATATATATATATATATATATATATATATATATCTATATATATATATATATAGTGACACATAATTACCTAACGACAGTGAAAGACATTCGACCCTCACACACAGAAATGTTACTTAAAAAAGTTATTGCGCCTTTCTTGACGTCAAGACATAATTTAATAAATAAATGTCCAGGATAAACATTTTTCAGACACTGGAACAGTTCATTACGCACAGAAAAAACAGACTGGGTCTCAGAATCACACAAAGACCCTAACATATGGAAGGAAATCTTACTCCCGACTATCCGACCCTCCATCCGTCCGTAAATATTTCCGATGGAGCTGATAACGATAGTGGAGGACATGGACAGAGAGAGAGAGAGAGAGAGAGAGGAGAGAGAGAGAGAGAGAGAGAGAGAGAGAGAGAGAAGAAGAGAGAGAGAGAGAGAGAGAGAGCCTCGTTCCAACAGAATTCATCAGTTCACTATATACTATCGAAACCGATAGTGTATAGTGAAGTTAACAATCTGACGTATGTTGTCATGAAAAACAGTAAATTCCTATTTAAAACGTTTGTGGGTATGATCTAAAAAATAATAATAATTAAAAAACCTGATGCGTATCTTGTAACTCGTCTACTTCTCTATAGGAATGCCACTGAGTAATACAGTATTCTCTTCTAATACAACATAACATATACATATCCTTTTGGTACAGCAAAGGTCGACTCTATGTTTAAATAATTTAGAGGTAACCATACGCCACCTACACAGGGAAACAAGTATGAAAATAACATGTACACTAATATTTTTGTTTCACAAACACAGAAATGAATTCCTTTACAAGACGCTGCTGGAATTCTAAATAGTACATTCAATCATCTTTTGAATACATATTCCTCTTGCTCATAATTCAGTTCTGGATTACACTGTATAAAAAATATACAAGTACTAAATTTTCCTTTGGCTTCATAAGGAACACAGGGATTTAGTAATAGTGATGTTTACATAATGTATATAAACAAAGGTCTTTCGAGGTCAGAAATCAAACTTTGTCTTTCGATTTTCCTGTTCTTCTAAGGGTTACAAGTCTCGGCTTCTCTCCTCTGACAATCTGCTTGGATAAAGAAAGGCTATAATGCAGACGAATCTGAGCCAACAAGCAGCTTAAACCAACTTGTCAATGCAACTGCCATCTAACTAAGGTGTACAATTATCTATTTTATGAATGAACTTATACCTGAGGATGACACGTGACAGACAACTGATACTCCAGAGGTAGAAGAATGCAACGCCCCAACGAATCCCTTATTCACTTCCGAAAATAAGTTATCAAAACTTCTATCAAGAACGCGTATTCAATGAAAAAAAATAAACAAAAAATTTGATTACATTAGTCACCGTTCGAGCTTGGACGATGGACATGGTCCCTTATAGTATCAAACAACTGGCAACATTCCACTATCTTCCCCCCCCCCCCCCCTTCCCCAACAACAAAAAAGAAAAAGAAAAAGAAAAAACAAACAAACAAAACTAAGAAAAAATTCTATCTCAATTGTAAATTCTCATGACAAATGACTGTCAGTTACAAATCCACCCAACATGTGAAGCACAAGCAATATTCGTACATGAAGGAAACACTAAGATAATTCACGTCTACTAATTAAAAAGAATTTACAGACAACTGACTTTTCTCCAGCACGTTGTGGATGCACTGACACACGAAACACATGCCGTGTGTGTGTATGTATGTATGTATGTATGAGTATGTATGTATGTATGTATGTATGTATGTATGTATGTATGTATATATATATATATATATATTTTTTTTTTTTTTTAAAGAAACTGGGAAGCGAGACAGAGAGGACTGAATGTTGAATCTATTAGATGAAAAGAGACAATTTCGCTACTAGAAAAACAGAAATGAAAAATCACACCAAATAACTCTCTCTTCTCTGCTTAACTTGCATTAGATTCGGGTAAATATAAGCATATTTTCCTAATATATATACATATATATATGTCTGCAGTATTAATCGGCTTATAAACCTAACCTAAAATAGAACGGATTTTTAAATTAAAATGAAACATCAGAACTCTATACACACAAAGCTTTAGATTCCCAAGGAAATCTCATCACAAGCTCCAACTTAACTTACTGTGAACGAAAATTTCCGCAGCCAACTTCATAATACCAAAGGTAAAATATGAAAAGAACAGAAGGGCCGGGGGGGGGGGGGTGGGGGTGGGGGGGGGGGGGGGGGGGGGGGGGGGGGGGGGGGGATGGGGGGGGGGGGGGGGGGGGGGGGGGGGGGGGGGGGGGGGGGGTTAGAACAAGAGCTCCTGGTGGAGAAGGCGATGCTAGAAGGGCGGAGAAAAGATAATATTTATCTTGAACTGGTGTAAACACCCAGGGGAAGGCGTCGACGTAGAAAATGCGACAGACCACACACTCTTGGGGCAGCTGCGTTGGACGTTAACATACAAACGGGCTAAAGGCAACTTCAACAAACTTTACGACAAAATTGATAGAAATGTCAGATAAAGACCCGCGTTCAAGAATCATCGAACTTCAACCAATGTCAACCTTCTCTCGCGCGCAACGGTTGATGCTCATACGAGATACAAATATACGATAGGGAAAACGAGGAAAGCCCGCAAAGTCCGAAGTAAATAACACTGACTATCAAAAAAAAAAAAAAAAAAAAAAAAAAAAAAAAAAAAAAAAAAAAAAAAAAAAGAAAAAAAAAAAAAAAAAAAAAAAAAAAAAAAAAAAAGGAAACATCCCCATTCTCACGTCTTGCCAGTATGTAATCATTGCATTATACTCTGTTTTTTTTTTTTTTTTCATCTGTCCACCAGCCTGTGGTGTTTGCGTATGGTAACACTCGTCCTGGGCTTTAGATAGTTACGCTATGTATAAGTTTTAGGCAAATAATAGGATATCTGGGTGTACATTTGCATCTGAAAAGTGCTTAAAAATATACTGTATGCGAATTACACCGTTAATATTCGAATTAGGATATTATTATAATTGTTGAATGTAACTATCTAAAGCCCGGGACGCAGTGTTACCATACGCAAACCCCACAGGCGGGTGGACAGATGGGAAAAAACCGAGTATAGCTTCCTAGCTCCCGCTGGAGCTGACGAAGAACAAAGGAAATCAATCTACCGATTTATCCGGCTGTGGGGGAAAGTAAAACACATTGCACTCATTTCAAAGATATGATGGAATCAACAAATAAATATCTCATGGATATGTTGGAATCACTACAAGAAAGAAATCTGATGGTTATTATGGTAATACTAAAAGTAATTTGATGGTTAAAATGGAATCACTAGAAGAAAATGATGGTTATAATGGCATCACTAGAAGAAATCTGACAGATATAATGGAATTACTTGAAGATAAGCTGGTGGTTATAATGGAATCACTTAAAAGAAATCTGAGGGATATAAAAAAATTAAGAGATAATCTGATGGCTATAATGGAATCACTAAAGAAATCTGCCGTATATAATGGAATTATTAAAAGATAATCTGATGGCTATAATGGAATCACTAAAAGAAATTAGTTGGTTATAATGCAATCACTCTAAACATTCTGATGGATATAACAGTATTATTAGAAGATAATCTGATAGTTATAATGGAATCACAGAGTAATCTGATGGATATAATGAAATTATTAAAAGATAATTTGATGGCTATAAAGGAATCACTAAAAGAAATCTGGTGGCTATAATCGAATCATTAAAATAAATCTGGATATAATGGAATCCACTAAAAGAAACCCAATGACTACAATGTAATTCCTACAAAGAAATCTAAAGGCTACATTGATTCACTAAAAGAAATCTAAAGGCTACAATGACTCGCTCAAAGAAATCTAATGGCTACAATGACTCACTAAAAGAAATCTAATGGCTACAATGACTCACTAAAAGAAATCTAATAGCTACAATGACTCACTAAAAGATATCTGGTGCTTACAATGAACTCACTAAAACGATTCTGATGGCTATAAACGAACCCACTAAAAGAAATCTGATGGCTACAATGACTCACTACAAGAAATCTGCTGGCTATAATGAAATCATTAAAGAAACCTGCTAGTTCAAATTAAATTACTAGAAAGAAATCTGATGGCCACAGTGAAACTACTAGAACAGCGCTGAAGTATGTTATAGTCCAAAATACCATAATCTTTTCGCGTTTTTATAACTAAGCGAACATTTTTTAACATTTCCTTCTGGATGCGAATGGTTTTCTATTAACCTGTAAATCAAAGATGTCTGTGACATTTGCTCCTATCGAGATGGACCCGGAGAACTGCCAAAAGGGAATTATACAAAAATCTACAGAAAATTCAAGTCGAGAGAGCGCATGAACATTTGTCAACCAGAACAACACTTGGTATAAAGAAACCGTTAAATGTTATGTATCATATCGTAGATCTTTTACCCTTAGGCTGCCTACCTTAAGTTAGTCGGATTACGTGAATATTAATACAGATACAGGCAACATCAATATACTTGCAACCTAACGGCACTGTAGCATGTAGCCCTATGTCGACAGCGTCAAACTGATCTTATGGACTGACAAACTAGTCTGTTGACATTCACAACCTGCGACTCGGAGACGGAAATGAAATCTGTTGAAATGACTAAGATGAAATGCCACCTTTTCCACCCTCGTACCCCTCCCCCACCCACAACAAACACACACAGACACACACACATTCCAGGATTCTTTGGATGGTCAGAATTTCCAGTGTGATGTTTAACAAACCTGAGAATATTTTAGCTAAAAAAGAAAAATTTTCGTCACTAAAGCAACCCAGTAAACGATACATACTTCATTTATGGTTTATAGAACTGTGCAAAAGAGAATTATTGAACAAATGGAATTAGCATGAGAGAGAGAGAGAGAGAGAGAGAGAGAGAGAGAGAGAGAGAGAATCTATTCTAGCAGCCTGGTAAACTCATCATCGTATCTCGCCGAGACCTCCCGACCTCCTCCCGGGGTCCTTCCCACCCCCTATCCTCCAAGGGGAAGAGTAACGGTTAAGCAGAGGTATGCACTAGGTTCGTGTAAGCATCCTTGCCGTCATAAAGACGTCACAATATTAAGTTATGAAAACGACAAACGTCACAGTGAATGAAGTTCGTTAACAAACAGACAAGAGGTGTGATATATGCAATCGAGGGCCACGGTATAAGCTCTGGGACGCTATGACGCGGCCACACGCCTCCGTGTGGGGACAGCATTTAACCTCAAACATTCTCTAAAGCAAAGCTCAAGAGACTGCCTTCTTTTGGCCCTAATTGCTTAACATTTTCATTTAAAAGTGTTCAAAACGCTTTACATGGTTTGAAAATAAGGTCCCAAATAAAATAAAAACTAAAATCCCATCTTACCTACCTGCCACTTCCCAAAACATGGCTTTTCGCAAACACACTATATAAAAACTTATAAAAATCACACAACAGTAACCCTAATCATTAAATAAACCTTTCAAACGATCAGATTTGCGACAAAAAATGATTTACAGGAATTTGGGATTTACTACAGAAACAATCATCAAACTTAGGTTATCTTAAAGTAAGTCATCCAAAGTTATGGTAAAAACATTCAAATCCAACAATCACAGCACACGCTACTGGGTCAATAATGGGGCACCTGACGGATGGATGTAAGATATTTAGGGCAAAAGCCCCGGCACTGGGGCCAAGAAGGCCACTCAGGCACCTGACGGACAGATAGAAAAGACAGGAATATAGCTGAGATACAGACAGAGACTGAGGTGTGTCTCCGAAGCTTCCGAACAGTGTCACTGCGACATCCACCTGGCTGTCATTATTTCCGAACACCCCAGTCCCCGGCCCCGACATTCTTAAATGGTTTTTTAATTGCAATCGTTTTACTCGAAGACAAAAAGACTCCGCGTTTTATAATTCCACCGATTATATTGCAAGCGCGTCAGCAACGGTACCGTCTATAAATCAACGGAAAGCCGCCGTAATAAAAATAAAGAAAAACGCGAACACATCTAAAAACTGAATGAACTATACCCATTACTCACACGTGAGAACGTAGAAGTAGTAAAATATAATTTTGACTCTTCTCATCGCGAAGTCCGGTGACCGGCACTCACTCAAGCGCACAATACTGGAAACTGTCGAGTTGGTCATGAATGAACGTCATCCCGCCATTAATTGGAAAGCTCTTCAAATCTAATTACATTCAATATTCCTCCTTTACATTATTTTAAAACATACTCTGAATTATAATTATACATATGCAGAAAGCGGTTTAAAAAAAGGTCTGATACAATATCAGTAAAATATACTGAGATCTTTTAACATACTGAGCAGTTCTCTCCCATATGTTACAATCTAATGGTAAAGAAATGATAAGGCATTTATTCTTAAATACCCATAATATTCAACATGGCTCTAGACACATTACAATTACAATTAAACCGAACAATTCATTTTTACCTCAAAACTTAATATTTGACAAAGAATGCGATTTTTAAGGTGGACTATCTAATTAAAAGTCTGGAATTAATCCGTTTACATACATACATAACCCAGCTCTCTCTCTCTCTCTCTCTCTCTCTCTCTCTCTCTCTCTCTCTCTCTCTCTCTCTCTCTCTCTTAGAAAACGCCTTTTGCACTGCCAACAACAACAATAGGATCTCTTGTTATATTTCCATCACTGAATCCCAAATGGAAATTGTCCTACACACCCAACCGAACGAAAGCCATACAACCGATGTTCGTGGGGCATCCAAAGAAGCACCTTTGGGAAGCTGGGCGATCCTCTTAGTGCCTCTCCTAACCAACCACATACTTGACCAGCGATTCCTTATTCCCTGGAGATTCCGAGAGGAGGAGGATGGGGAAGAGGCTTCGTATGTGGTAGGCACATCATGTGCGTGTTCAGGCTATAAAAGCGGTGGCGGGAGAGGGAGAGGATGGGGGTAGAGAGGAAAGGGCATGCCACAAGGATGAGTGGAGAGGGGGGGTGGGGGATGGGGAGAGGAGGGGAGAGGAGGGGAGAGGAAGGGAAGGGAGGAGAGGGTCGGCAAGCGTCTCCTCTGTGAGCTCACTACAGACTTGGCACCGCGGATGGCAAAAGGCGGTCCAAGAAGCGCTTCAAGACCAATGTTGGCACTCAAAGAGATACTGTGCAAACAAACGCACGAACACTCAAAAACGAATGTGTGTGAATTACACGTACATAAGTACGGCGCGTGTGTTTGTGCCTGGAAGTATTCGACCGACAGTTTTTACTAGACTCCGGTAAAGCCAATTAGCTGGGGTGCGTTAAAAATAATCTAGACATTCAACTTTCAACGCGCAATATCAGGAAAGCGACTGTTGACTTCAAGCTTTTATCACAGTTTTCTTGGTCTTCAACAGATAGAAATGGCAGTAAGAGACAAACAAGTTGCTCAACAAACGAAAGAACGTGTGAAAACATAACAGGGCCTAATATCCCACACTAACTAATGCCAAGAAAGTACCCTCTTCAACTGACACCAATTCTTACAATATAAAACTAACAGTCTAACCCCCCCCCCCCAACACACACACACACACACACACACACACACACACACAGAGAGAGAGAGAGAGAGAGACCCAAATTATATTTTAAAAGACAAAGGACATTTAAATTAACGTTTTTGGAAAGAAAAAACAATTCTAAACGAGCGGGGAAAAAAAAGATGATGGTCAAGAAATCAAGTCTGCTACAAATGCCACTATCTTTAGCATGCAACTTAACAAATTTTACATGCTCATACTTCGAGCACGACAGAGTTTCCGAAGTATGTTTATTTTGAGGAAAACACAGACACACACACACACACACACACACACACACACACACGCCGGTTAAGGCTACATTGCCAAAATCAATATCTTGACAAGGAATTATACAAAACTGAAATACATAATCGTTAACATGAATGATGGGGTGATAACGGTAGCTAAGTGACGAATGTATGGAGGGGCTAGGAATGGCTAAGATTTACCGATTTTTATTGATATATTATCAATTTTACGTAATTAAGCTCAAAAGACGTTTCCCGGTGAAACTATCACGCCACTTCACACGATACGACTTTGAGACAATGCTTATTAAATAGCCCTAACATCAGCAGCACGAGATATCAACGAAGTAAAGAAATCTACAGTGCCACTAGAGGTGGATCCTAGGGGGAGAAGAAAATGTACCCATTCTCCCCCTAGGATCCACCTCTAGTGGCACTGTAGATTTCTTTACTTCGTTGATATCTCGTGCTGCTGATGTTAGGGCTATTTAATAAGCATTGTCTCAAAGTCGTATCGTGTGAAGTGGCGTGATAGTTTCACCGGAAACGTCTTTTGAGCTTAATTACGTAAAATTGATAATATATCAATAAAAATCGGTAAATCTTAGCCATTCCTAGCCCCTCCATACATTCGTCACTTAGCTACCGTTATCACCCCATCATTCATGTTAACGATTATGTATTTCAGTTTTGTATAATTCCTTGTCAACGATATTGATTTTGGCAATGTAGCCTTAACCGGCGTGTGTGTGTGCTATTCAAATAGCCCTAACATCAGCAGCACGAGATATCAACGAAGTAAAGAAATCTACAGTGCCACTAGAGGTGGATCCTAGGGGAGAAGAAAATGTACCCACTATAGGAGCCACTCCATTTCATATACAGACTCACGGCTCCTAAGAGTAGTAATTATTCTCTCTTCGGCCTTATCTTCCGTGAATAAGCTGTTCATTTCCCTTTAATCATTATGCAATGCATGTCATAATTCTTTAGTAAAATTAAATAACTATATTTCGAATCGACGGCTATGTAAATTATGTGTGTGAGAGAGAGAGAGAGAGAGAGAGAGAGAGAGAGAGAGAGAGAGAGAGAGAGAGAGAATGATAACGCCTCTTACAACTGAAAAACTCATGAATAGAAGGGGTATACGCGCCCTTTCACTACTAAGAGACTCAAACTCCCTCGGAAAGCGAGACCTACAGCAACTACAGTTCCCTTGCGAAGAGCCACTATAATAGTACGGCCCCCGTGGAACCACGTCTTCCAAGCGACTGACATGACACCTCATTCAGTTGGCCCGGGTGAATGATAAAGCAATTTGACTTGCGGAAATGAAAATACGGGAACTGAAACGGATTGGGATCAAGGAGAGTACAAAGAATACAATCATGACAAGATGGGAAAGCATCGGACGATTTAGAGCAAAGGGTCCACCAGGCCCTTCACTGCTACATAAGAAACTCAACAAGATAATGCTCGAGCATGACTTTAATAAGATAATTTAATCTAATTGCATGATGACTGAGGCGTAACTGTTCTTAAACTGACTTACAAGTGCTCTACACGTAAACCTAGCGAGCTCTTTTTTTTCTCTCTATCTCTCTCCCAGATTCTTAAATGTTTTTCAATTAAAATGAACAGATCTTAACATAATATGATCCATGTGATTCTCTCTCTCTCTCTCTCTCTCTCTCTCTCTCTCTCTCTCTCTCTCTCTCTCTCTCTCTAGAGCTGCAAAAACTCCTCTCAGCCCTTTTCGAACCGGTGAAAAACGTTTCCAAATTCTAGGTGACGATCTTTAACCAACTACAAAGAGAAAGAAATTATGAACAAAACAACGGGCAAGAATCTAATTCTGATGAATGAGTGGCTCTCTCACAAACATCCTTATAGCTACTACAGCTCATTTCTAGTACTAATATGAGTACATGAAATACCAGGATATAGAGACCGAATTTCAGCCAATGTCTCCGGAAAGGTGCTACTCTCATCATCAGCATCATCATTTGACGACATTTAGGAAATTTATTGTTAACTGAAGGTACCGTAACGAACGTTAACACAAGACAAAACTGCATTCCCAATGCAATCATAAACCAATATGCAATTATAACAACTAAAATTCACACACAACTAACGAAACTGTTTTAGTCATAACTCTCGTGTGTGTGTTTGAGAGAGAGAGAGAGAGAGAGAGAGAGAGAGAGAGAGAGAGAGAGAGAGAGAGAGAGAGAGAGAGAGAGCGAACTTTCACAACTTCCCACGCAGTATCACTAGTGCAAACCTAGACGGAGAGGCTAATGCCGACGTAGGCATTCTCAATTGCTCAATTAGAGCACATGACTCATGCCAACTTTTCTATCGGGGCTATTCACTATTGTGTGTGTATTAATCCGAATTCATTACAGAGTTTTCCAGTCCCCTCTATCCTGTTGGGACTATCGAGCTTCCAACCGAACCCTTTTTGTCTCCTGCAACTTTTGAATATCACAGCATCTCCACCAACCCATCTCTCCCAGCCTCAGCACGTGACTAAGGCACCTCAAACCAAGTTGTAGCTCTCCTGTTTTACACCAATGTCATCTATTTAGTTGAACGCTCCTCCTGTCTCCTGGAAGTGATGGCTCGTTCGTCTCGAGTGCACCATGGTTTGAACCTCGAACCGGACGAGGAAATGAATGCCATGAACGAGTTTCTTCCGAAATTAAGTTTATCTCTGTTGGCCAATATCTGAATGTTGTACCTAGTAGTTAATCAGCTACTGTGCATCGCTACTACAGAGGGGGGAGTAAGGCAGGGAGATAAGAAGAAGTGTGATTCTTACTCCGTCATAATAAATAAATCATTATTTATCTGAGAACAGGGGGGGGGGCACTGCCTTCACGAGGTAATCCCCCACCCCTAGGGTGGAACCCACTACTGTCAAATCTATAATTATAACTCATTCTCTACATGCATTATATGCGCGTACATAAATACTTAAAAGTAGACCCGAGCAGCCTGCCAGAGGAAAAACATTATTGTTTCTGGCAATGAAAATGTGCTTGGATCAACCGCACAGACATGTTCATTATCATAATGTAGGTTGTCCGCAATTGATGTCGTTTTGGCAATGACGGAGAGGAAAAGTCACAACTAGGAATAGCATGAGAGAGAGAGAGAGATGACGAGAGAGAGAGATTCGAGAGAAGAGAAGATCGAGGAGGATGAGAGACAGGGAGAGAGAGCGCCTTCCTGTAGATCGTTTCCACTGGGGTAATTACACCGTCTTGGGCCCTTCTCTGAGAACTCTGTCAGCTCCTGTAAACATTATTGTTGTAACTGATTTCGGGAATGAATAGAAGGGACCACATCGTATTGGAACTACGCCCCTTGAAACATCCGATGACACAGCCAGGAACAGGTTGAACTTACGCCTGAAATGTGCGCTGTCTGATTGGTGACTTGAAAACAGGAAAAACAGTTCCGTACGTTGAAGGCCGTGAGTGCAACTCAGGATGTGCAAGCAATATCGACTGGGATGTGATACAGATTACGTCGGGGTGGAAGTCATCTGACACCAATTCTGAGACTGGGGAAACTTCAGGTCAAAAGCGCATGATTTGACAGGACTATTGGAGAATTCGGAAAAAATCCCTCTAGTTTCATAATTTCATACTATTTCTACATTTCACTATGCTGGATATTGAGAGAGAGAGAGAGAGAGAGAGAGAGAGAGAGAGAGAGACCTTACCTTACAGACCTTACAGTTCGTTCGGGTTGCCCAGGTCCCTCAGTGTGAGGCGCCTCTAATGTCTACCAGAGAGTTGCTAGTACATCTTCCGGTATATTTTGCATCTTCCAATCTTGGATGGTCTGGATTGGAAGATGCAAAATATACCGAGAGAGAGAGTAAAATTAAGAATGAATTACACCGAGCCCCCAAATGAAAGGATGAGGGAGCAGGTGTTGGGGAGGGGAGAAGTGGGGGGGGGGGGGGGATGAGTATGTTGACGTAAAGGGCCTTTCCCCTGTTTAGCGTAATGACAATATGGCGCCATGCCACTTACTGCTGCATTCACCATATGTTGAGGAGGGGGCGCAAGTGATGGGTGGGAATGACTGAGTTTGGAGGACATGCAGACCATAACACTACCTAAAACTGCGAGGGGGACGACTTTCCCTCCTACGAAATCTCGATGACGCAAGTGAACTCCATATAACCACAAGTCGCCTCTATGACTTCATTCACATCGACTGCCTAGTAAATGGTGAAAGGCACTCAATATATAATGTAAAATATAATATATATATATATATATATATATATATATATATATATATATATATATATATATATAAATATTCATAACAAAAAAGCTTGATGATGCCATACAGTACCAGGCTATTCTCACACTTCACAACAGAAAATAAATATATAGATAAATTAATAATAAATATATTGTGTATATTAAGAATTTTTTTAAATTAATTAATTAATAACACAAGCTAACAAGCCCTCACAAGAAAACTGTTGACTAAGCCCCTTTACCTTCAGTCATGCCACTTTCAAGCATATATGACGAACATGTATCCTTAATATCCCGATCACAGGAACATTTTGTTACCATTGAAGCCTTGAGCGAGACTCGGTTATGCATTGTCCTATCTAAATTAATAACTTGCCTCAAATTCTGGATTTTTAAAAGAAATTTTATGAAATTAAAATATGAAAAGAAAATACAAATTAATGAAGTCTTTTGCACAAAAATGAATGAATTATCTGCAAAATGACCAACTAAAAATGAAGATTTTTACGTCACACCAAAATGAACGTGGGTCTTATTTTCCCTTGTGTAAGGTTTTTCTCTAAGCCTGTTGTTATAGCCTCCTTTCACACGCGTCCACGTTTTCGATGCCAGGTGTTTTTCCTAGGCGTCCAAACTGCCTACAGCCGATTCAGTGAGTAGTAGACACCTCGGGGCTTTCTCTCTCTCTCTCTTCACTCGAAAGGCCTACGTGATGACACCAGCAGAAACCCGGAAAGATTACAGGTTTAGTCTGTCTTTCTCATGAAACGAGACAACCTTTTCTCTTGCCTAAAAGTTAACAGCCTCGTTGCCCTTTCGCTTTATGACACAGGTTTCATACACAAATCCTTAATAAGTTCACAGATCACTGACCTTTTAAGTCGCTACTTCAATACCCAAGCGCTCTCTCTCTCTCTCTCTCTCTCTCTCTCTCTCTCTCTCTCTCTCTCTCTCTCTCAAATTAAACGAAAAAATCGTTCGCAAAAGATGAGACCGAAACATAAGAAGAATTAATTCTCCAAAAGACATAACCGCAGGCTCCCTTGCAGTGACATACCTGCAACCACTAACACCGAGATGAAAAAACACGGAGACAATGCCCTGCTACAGGTACGGTCCAAAGACCATGGGCAGGGGAGTGGTGGGACTAGGAAGCAGGGTGAATGAGATGCCGAGGTCAGTGGTGACTGAGTCCAGGTGAATGAAGAGGCTATAATAATTCATTGAACCGAGAGAGAGAGAGAGAGAGAGAGAGAGAGAGAGAGAGAGAGAGAGAGAGAGAGAGAGAGAGAGCCAAGAACTACTGTAACTGTTAAGACGATTTTCATATTTACATGCATCAAAGTATAAAATAAAAATTGGGTTAGGGTAAATGAGATATTTTGGATAAGAAGTACCTCTAAATTGTATTTCTAAATCCTGGGTAAACAATACACTAAAGCCTACAAAAAGATAACAAAAGAGAAATAACGAAGTGGAGGGAGAAGGAGTTATAGGAGATAACGTCTGAATGTCGTAATTAACATGGGTGAGTCAGATCTTGGGGCGCTGGAGGAACATTAGGGGGGAGGGGGGAGAGAGGAGGAGGAAGAGGAGCAGTAGGGGGAGAGTGTGTGTGAGAGAGAGACAGACAGACAGAGAAGTTTGATCATTCTTTCTCTCTTTAACAATGTTACAATGTTGAAATTGTTCTTTAATGGATCCTTTCGATCTTCTTGTGTTTCGAAGTATTTGAAACCTTCAACTTGGTCAGTTGAAGGCGGACAGGGGACCTAGGAACGCGAAAGGGGCGGAGGAGTCCTAGGAGAAAGAAAAAGATACTGTACTGGAGGTAGCGAGTCTTCGTCGTTATCCCGCATCTCCCCACCCCCTTCCCCCGCCAGGAGGTATAGACTCCCCCCTGGGGGAAGTATATGGCCCGTTCTGTGCCATATGAGGCCAACGGAGGTCACAGGGGTCACCACGCACCTCCAACTCAACATCGAGTTGACTCAACGCATATTTCACATCCAGAAGGTGGCCGGAACACCCGAACCAAACTCACGGAGGAACACAGCTCCCCACCAGCTGGGTTTTCATGACCAGCTGCGAAAGGGCAAGACACTACAGCACCGCGGCTGCTGGGCACTTCCTCCCTCCCGCCCTCCCTCCCTTCATCTGTTCTCCCCCTTCCTCTTCCCTCCTAGACGCCCCCACCCCCAACTCATCTACCTCACTCAGCACCGCCTCCAGCATCCCGTTCTAAGTCTCCTCCTCCTCCTCCTCCTCCTCCTCCTCCTACAGTTATCGCCAATTCCAGACGAATACCCTCACTCAGTCAACCGCTCTAAATCTGGCCGCCCTAACAACAGCTCCAAGGAGCCGCACATTTGACGTCATGCACGTCAAAGCAGCCCCCACAAACGCTCAATGGCGACAACGAAACACTTTTTTCTTTTCTCCTCATCTGGAAAAACAATTTTCACCCATCGACAATCAGCAGCATGAGAGACTTTCAGATTTCCCCACGACAGGCACAATGAGAACACAATCACAGATATAAAAGACGAGAAAATGAAGGCATTGCAAGGGACAGGGCCCCAGTGATGGAAGAAGGCAGAAAGGGGGGAGGGGGAGGAAACGGGGGGTCGACCTTGTAGAAGTTCGACAAGGTAAGCAGCAAGTGGATATTGGAGGGGTGAAGGGGTGGGATTGGGGTAGTGGGGGGGGGGGGGGGGGGGGGGGGGTCTTAGGGGATGTTGTCCGTGGGTGTACTCAACTCACTGGGACGGGAGGAGGAGATAGAACAGCACAGCAGGAGAGACTAAGGTGGGTGGGGTAGATACACAACATTCCTGCAGTCATCAACACAACACACCACCGACCACGTAATAGCAGTAACCAACCATCATAGTTGCTCATACAAACATAGGTGGCCAATGGGCCATCGCTATTTAACTTCAGAGCCTGTCAATTTCTTTGACTCTCTCCCTCATGAATTACATTACCAAGCTTACGTCTTCGTAAGTCAGAACTTCGGACTTCTTGTGAACTACTTATAGTAATCTCCCCTTTATTAATTAAACGTTCAAGTCCGGACAAGAAGATGCAAGTTCCCCAAGTCTTAAGAAAAGAAACAAAACCACAAATTACGTGAAGCTCTTCTACAACCGCCGAAGTAACGACTCGCCGATATACATACAATAACGAATGCCACAAGAAAATAACCCTCGGTTCCAAGTTCTTTCATATGTAATCACTAGCACTGCGAGTCAAACAATCGTCCGTATTCAGTAAGAACTGACTAGATATCTGATCCTATAAACTGGGGCGAGGAGTAGTCCATGGTGCCGTGCACAAGGATCATCAATGACTCTTGCTTTATCATTAGACGGTTTCATTTGACCTGTGGCGGCTTCATAGAAGCTCAAAAGGGCACCACAATATTCATACTGTAATTGTTAAACAAACCAATAATGAAAGTTGAAACTATAAAGCCCAGCAATGAGAATTTCAATGACTTAGCAATGAGGGCAATGAAAAAGAGTAGCTGAACAACATGAAAAAGAGATCCAGCAAAAGTACAAGACCTTCAGGTGAAACTGGGAGAGACCGCCAGTTTCACTCAGATGCAAAAGTTTGGAGAAACTTGACAGCAAGATGGAAGAGGGAATGGATGTAAAGTAAAAGGCAATATGTGGATGCAGTTAAAAGCCAAAGGGCCTCTGCAGATTTCCTTTCATAATGTATACTGTACCCAAAGGGGAGGCACTGACGGCACTACTCCTCCAACAAGGACGGTTGAATCTAGTAGAATTAACCTAGTGCAAAAAAAATTTTTCACCACATCAACTGCTTCATACACCTACAAAGATGCAAATCTAACACCACCATACATTGTCCCCTTCACCTCGACCGTCCTTTCTAAAACCATTTTCCTTTCATCCATCCTCCACTTAAGTTCTAGGTCTTCCTCTCCTCCTCAATTCCAACACTTGCAAGTTCTTTCATAAGCTTCTATAGTTTCTCTTCACTGTTCCCAATTGATACCGTAACATTTTCTTTATAGGAACTTAGCCTCTTCGCCTGGTAATAGTTCGTTTAACTCACGAGGAGACGACCCGTGTTTGACCAGAAGGAACAAGTGGGCACATTCCCTGACCTAAGCAATAAACAAGAAGAGAAGAAGAGAGAAAAACTAGACTTGAGTGAGTGTTCGTTGCTCCGTCAAAATGTATACCGTGTACCATCAAAACGGAGGGGCTCCATGAAGATATTCATAAAATCCAACCAATCTCCTTTCACGACTCCCTTTTTTATTTCACAACCCTGACCCTAGGTCTAACATCTTATAGCACTTCATAGAACCAATTAATCACGCATAACCCACTCATTTCTATACTTTACATCGTCAAACCACACGTCACATGAAAGACTTGGGGCACTGTAGTTTCCTTTGAACACTTCCTACAGGAAGTGTTCAAAGGAAACTACAGTGCCCCAAGTCTTTTCGTGTGTTTAACACACCTTTGGGGCACAAAGTACTTTTCATATACATATACATATACACACACACACACACACACACACATATATATATATATATAATATATAATATATATATATATATACACACACATATATGTGTGTGTGTGTAAGTAAAATGTGTTAAAGTAAACAGGAGACTGGCTGGTTTGGTGTAAATGAGCGCTTGAGATAATGGTATGTTGTGTCTACATTGCTGTTCAATATCGTTATTTCATGTGAGTGATTATAGGCATATATAAATAAATATAAGCGAATAACACATGAAAATGACGGGCAGAAGTTCAGTACCAAGCGCTTTCACGTTTATTCATTCATTCATTTATTCATTTTTTCCAGACGATCCATTCATAAACGTCAGTTTTTGTGGTATTTGCTGTTACTGAAGTCATGTGCACCTACTGTGATTTATTGTGCATGCATATATATATATATATATATATATATATATATATATATATATATATATATACACACACACTTTCAGAAAGACCACTGAGAATACTGGATTGCCCGTTTTGGTAACGCCAATTTTATTGCATGCAAGGCGGCCAGGGGAACCTGAAGTGGAAAGAGAAGCACAGCTGAAAATGAAAGTAATGCTATGCAGAAGAACTGTGAAACGGAAGGGCTTCTAGTTATTCTATTTCCATTCTATTACAAACAAATGAGCGATGTCAAGGCTAGGACTTAATAAACCCAAATTCGAGTGGGACTCCCTCTTAAACAGACCACCCTCGAGTTGAGACTTTTGACTCACTGTTCATATGGAAGAGGCTAATACTAACACTTCCTTTGCAAAGTGGCCCTGTTACAACAGACCTTACGACAGTCCACTATACCAGGAGACCTAGAAGAAAGCCTCGGTCCATTCTCTCAACGAAATACATCTTCGGGCCTAAAGGGAGGTCCCAGTGACGTCAGTATGTGCCGTGAGCTGGAAGGCGTCGGCGCATCTGGCAGGCCACAAATTCGCCCCATCACCTTATATGGCCACATTTCAACACACACCTGATGCCGATACAGACACCTGCCCTCGACAACACATAGAAATACCACCCTTACGAATCTCGTCGCATAACCTGCCTTCCCTTAAATACTGTAATGGCGTACACCCATAAATTTGTCTCCCACGCACGTTAAAAAATAAAAAACCAGCGAACGCACGCGGACACGCACCTCCGTACTCGATTCCAAAGAAGGCCAAGTCTGAAAAGGCTGGAACTATAGATATAGCCTGCGTTGTTTAAACAGAATAGGGAAGCAGCCTATGGTTCACCTGAAGATGTTCCAAATTCTGGCTTGACTCGAACATGTTTACATATCTTGATGGTATACCTTTAGCCTCGAACAGTTTCGGTGTCTAATTTCTGCTTTTCCTCTTCTTCTTACTCATGGATGGGGGATGGTTTGGTCTGTTTCGTCTGCCGTCTTAGTTTTGAAATCACACTTTCCTTTCACTCATAGTAAATGTCTTCATTTTAACCATTTTAGAAAAATATACTTTCAAGCTACCCAGCGAATGGAAAAAGCCAACGCCCATTATTAGTAGTTATCACGATATGAATTCATCATAATCATGCCCAAGACGAATAGATTGTACTAAAAAATTGTGGCTATAAATGCAGATGCTTATTCATCTGTGTTTCCTTTAAGCTTCCATTTTGAACCGATCCACTTAACATCAAATCCGCTTTCTCTGGTTTTCCTTAACAGAAGACTATCGGTGAGTCAAATCCACTTTCTCTTCCTTTCTTCATCGACTAGCTGGCTATTCACATCACTCCTACTTTCTCGAGTTTTCCTTATCAAGAGACAAAATAATACCACTTTCCATGTCCTTTCTTATCAGCAAATGTGATAGCCCTCAGTCAATTCTCTTTCCCTCGCTTTGCTCAGCCAGTCGACCCTTTACTCCTTTCCAGGGGAAAATCAGCATGGCGGTGATCACGGCCTGCTTGTCCTCTTTCAAGAGTCACGTCGCGTTCCCCAAAGGAATCATCGGGTCAGCTGCCTTTGCAATACGCGATAAAACACAGAGGTTCCCGAACACGAAATATGAGGTGCAATACAAAGTAAAAGTAGATTTTCAAAAAGTATTCATTAATTGATTACTTCTACACGATATGGTTACCGTGTCCAAGACATATGAGAGAGAGAGAGAGAGAGAGAGAGAGAGAGAGAGAGAGAGAGAGAGAGAGAGAGAGAGAGAGAGAGAGAGAGAGAGAGAATGCGCTGGTCAGATTTACATCACATATCGTTAATAAAATTACCTAGGCTTTTAATTTTCACCAATTACTAGAACAGAAGACATAAAAGTAACATATCTTTGGAACTCATAATGAATTAAGCGTATCATGAAATATAAAACTTAAAACAATTACGATATTACTGAACATAAAAAGTCCAGTGCTACATAGCTTCATTTCTATCTGGAAAAATTCTGCGCTTCAACTATTTTACCATTTTGTTTCAATTTCTTTCAAAAATATTTTTATCTACTTCATAATAATAGTTTGGGAAAATTAACAAGACCCATGTAAAAAAAAGGTTAAATATACTATGTCTCCTCTCATTTCCCACCAACAGCACCTATGCATAATCATCTGTTTACTCGAGAATCTTCTTCATAATACGTTATACAGAAAAAGGCTTTAAATTTCATATTTTCGTTTTCCAAAGTACACGATATGAAACATATCTACCTTTCACCACATTTTGAACTTTTTAAAATTTACTTCAAGAGGGAGCTTGGTGGAAACTTACACCAATTTCTTATCAGCTGCAATTAAAAAACTTTTGAGTTTTTTCTTTTTGAAGTGCATCGTGAAAGCGTTTCTATCTGGAAGTACTCTTGTTCTTAAGAAAACCCCTAGGAAACCAGAGACGCCTCACAGCCTTCATTTTATCTCTGACCTGCCCGAATATACAATATAAATGGAGGGTTTCAAGCTCATCCTCCGACGGTCAATGGCCGATGAATAAATTCTGAAGTTGGCACAACGTAGTAAAAGCAAGACACAGAGATACAAGTTTAAAGAACTGGTTTGCCAAAGGTGTTCCAAGTGCCGTCGTTCTTAGAACAACAACAGCAATGAGGGCACAGCACACCACATGCAACCTCCGGCAAGTTTCTACACAACTCCCCTGTAAGCTGCTCAATAAAACCCAATATGACAGACATACAAAATGACACATTTCATTATTCATCCAAGTTGTTGCAAAATAATCACGCTATGTTTTCATACAAAGTCCTAAGGTGATTTTCATGAAAGATAATGGATAACCATCTTCACTAGTGCCTACCGGTCAGCAAAACCGCTACTGATCTCAAACCAACACCTTCGAGATATGACACGAAATTAGACATTTTATTTTACGTCTCCATCTTTCTTTCTTTCTCTCTCCCCCTCCCCCTCTCTTCCAAACCTATAAATCCAGCTTGGTTCAGGTGTCCTCACACCGATGTTAAACAAATCAAGTCTCGATAAAGAGAGCAATTATCCCGAAATGAATCATGCACCACCAACCATTAAGCTTCACTTTGCCGTTCTTTCCATCAGCGTTGTCCAGAAAATACTCCCATTCATTCGTTGATATATTCAGTAGATATACGATTAAAAATGCCAAAACCTGGCCGCCCACATGCCTCCGCCTCAGCAGGAGCAATTCCATTCCACTGCACGCCCATCCCTTCCCTGGAGGCGTAAGGTCGTGAGGTGAACCCATGGGCGTCGTCCAGTAAGTCAGCCCATACCATTCTTGCATATCCTTGTAAGGTCACTTACCGTCCGCCTACACTCATCGCAAAGGCGTCATCTCTCTCTCTCTCTCTCTCTCTCTCTCTCTCTCTCTCTCTCTCTCTCTCTATATGACGTCATAACAATCCTTCGGTATCTTTCATACGCCCAAAGCTCGACCAACAGGTGGAGGAATGAGTCTGCACTGGGGCAAGAGAAGGTCCCCAATGCATCATGATTTCAAGTTCCTAAACGTTCCTCTTCTCGCGTCTTCACCATCCTCAGATTCTTCCATTTTTTTTTTTAGATGCTTCTCTTCTACTTCAGATAATGCAATCCTACATATTTAACGCAAGTCTTGGATATTTAATTGTA
This sequence comes from Macrobrachium nipponense, assembly GCF_015104395.2. NCBI lineage: Eukaryota > Metazoa > Arthropoda > Malacostraca > Decapoda > Palaemonidae > Macrobrachium > Macrobrachium nipponense. The sequence goes on from NC_087201.1 coordinate 118,598,365, forward strand.
GTAAGTCTAAATCTTAAATAAATAAATAAATAAAAAGCTTGCACTTTAGGACTGTGTGTTCGCCAAGAAAGTTTCAGTGACAGAAAAATATTACTTTCACAGTTATATTCTACATTTGGCTTCTGCATAGCAGTACCATTAGGAGCGTTTGAACAAAACATACAATAATTCACTCTTGACCTCAACTTACTATATATCAAGGAGGCAAAATCTGACAAGAATGCGCCATAACTAGAACTCCCGTACAATTTCTGAATATCCAATGCGCACCTGAATATCACTCTTTACTAACGAATACTGCTTGCCAGTCCGCTGACATGAACCGTGGCACCCTCACTTCCTCCCCTTTCTCATTATTGGCGTTAGTCATAAGTTTCATTAGGGCATAGGCTGCCTTCTCGTCGATCCTAGCACACAAAATCTAAAATCTGGTCACGTTAAGAATTTATAATTAAAGGACACACCTCAAAAACTCCTAAAATAATCATAGAGGTATACGCACTAGAGACCGTCTGCACTCTGAGGTCATGCTACGGAAGGTCAGTGGTAAGGTCAGTGCTAGCGGGGGGAGGAGGCATGTGCTGAATACCCAACCTCGCACGTTCCCCCAGCCTCCCGCCGTCATTCCAATCCTGAGGCGAGTCACCCACCAAATCCCCCGACAAACACAGAAGGCTGAAGATGCTATCGGACGAACGAACGAAGTCTCAGCAGCCTCTTGTCTAGCGCCATTATCCCTTCTATGTTCACTTGCCAAGAGACAAACAATGAGAAATTTGCACTCATCGCATATCTGATACTAAAGCGACGCTATGGAAGTATAAACGTCATTTCTGTGTGCATTTTCAAGTCATGAAATACACCACTATGACAGACAAAACTCATTATCTTCAGTCATTGCTCGTTGCTGCTGTGAGAGCCAATGAACTTGTCAGTGACACTGAGGTTTAACTAATAAAACGCTAACACCACATCAGTTACTCAAAAATACTATGAATATAGGCATAAGTAATACTAATATCCTATGGAATTACCATACAATGACTGCCAATACCAAATCTGTAAAATAATCTGTTTTTCTCCGGCAAAACTGTACACAAAACCTCTAAATTTTCACAGTCAAGACTATAGTAATTTGAAAACAGCTTACATTTATCAGGTAAACATATCATAAAAATTCCAGAATAAAATTATAGCCACCATTATACAAACACGACAAACTAACGAGAAAGTTCGAAAGAAAAAACACATCCAGGCCTCAGGCAACTAAAACAGCAGTATGCAGCATTAAGCACTACAGAGGAGGATAGAGAGAGAGAGAGAGAGAGATAGAGAGAGAGTGCCGAAGGGAAGACTAGAGGAGGAGGAGGGGAGAGGGAGGGAGGGTGATGAGGAGTCACGAAGGGAGAATTTGGAGAGAATTGAGGAAGAGAGCGAGAGGGACGAGGAGGGGGTGGATAGGAGGAGGAGTGAGGACAAGAAGAATGACGTGAGGAAAGCGAGTGTTAGAGGGGAGGTTGGACTGTGAGGAGGAGAGCCAGGAGAGGAGCGAAGAGAGGAAGGACGGAGAGGAGAGGAGGGCTGAGGGAAGAGGTGGACGAGGGCGAGGGAGGGAAGATGATACGAGCCAGGGAGGTTGACGAGAGCAGGAGGAGGATGAGAGAGAGGAGGGACGAGAGACGATACGACGACGAAAGGAGGGAGAAGAGAAGAGAGAGAAAAGGAGAGAGAGAGAATTCTATAAAAGCATATTGTATTACGATCTCCCTCACCTAGCTGTAATGTTGTGGTTTCATTCTCTCCCCTTTCATGTTTTAAGTTAGTGCGTGCTGCTTGCTTGCTTGCTTCCTCTCTCTCTCTCTCTCTCTCTCTCTCTCCTCCTCTTCTCTCTCTGCTTGATCTCTCTCTCTCTCTCTCTCTCTCTCTCTCTCTCATTAATTCTTACCTGGTGAACGGATTAAAACAAGATTCTTACATGTGACGTACACAGCCTACAAATCAAATTCATGATTATGTAATCATTTCACCTCAGGAGGAGATCGAATGAAAGCATTCATTCAAAATTTTCTTAAAATCAGGCAATAACACGTGTTTGAGTAAAGCTACTTACGCAAAATTTGTAAGACGACAATATTTTCAGATACGATCATTTCCGATTCAGGAGAGTGACAGTCTCCTTAACAAACAAACTAATACTATAATCTTACTTTAAAATACATCTCCATCAATAAACCGGTTTCTTTTTCATTAGATAAGAAGCTCTTGTCCATCTCTGCCTCTCTCTCTTTCTCTCTCCCTCACCCCGCCATCAAACACTGTCTCCTCCCCTCGGCAACCTGGAGAAATCATTAAGGATTATCACTCCTTTAATCGGCTCCATTAAAGTCGGGTCACACGGCTGTAAAATGTGTTATCCCTTATGTGGAGAAACAAAAAAGGTCTTCTTTCCATTTTTGTACAATAAGAACTCATAAGAGTGAAATTTCCTTGAAACAAACAACAAAATAACACAATTAAAGAGAAATACTGAAACAACTTTAACGATATCATTTTGAGGACAAAAACCAGTTTCTGGATAAGGCCTCGAAACACATTCCCGCGAGGAAGCAGAATAAAAATAAATATATAAATACAAAACGAGATAAGACAGCACTTAATGATTTAAATGGAGGAAAGAACTGTAAAATGTCAGGTATGGTAAATCTTAAAAAAAAAAAACCAGGTCCATTTTTGATCATGAAGCGATGAAGACCTATATAATTGCACACGCAAACGTTTTGATAAGAGTTAGGGAGCCAAAGGATTTTCGTACTATTACTTGGCAGCAGAAGTAGCAGAAACGGATTTTGTAGATTTACAGAATTTTTAGCGTTCATGGCTAAACTAGTAGCCTCAACGTTTTCAGTCTAGCAAAGTACGAAAGATTACGCTTGTTCTCAACTTTTTTTGTTTTTTTCTTCAATACAACAGTTTTTTATGATTCTGTCTATATGAACCGACCATGTTGAACGTCCGAGATGATAATTCGAAGATCTTTTACTTGAGGCTTTATCGTAATGACATTAACATCTGGATCAAGTTAATGGTATAATTTACGTTTCCTTACCGAGTGTATGCGGTCGATTTTGTCAATGTCAAAGGTCTCATAGGGTCAAAACATGGACATAGTCGGCACATCAGACACTAATGAATTTTTCAGGTGGTTGTGCGTATGGCTACTCACTATAAAAAAAAAAAAGTGAGAACAGTTCCCTGCAAGACACCTGATACGACTAGATCTGGTTTGGATAACGCTCCACTAACTAATACTTGAAATATTCGACTTGAGAGAAAATTGTGTACAGTCGCCTGTCTGTCCACTTATGCCTTTTTCTCTGAGCTGGTTGCACAGTACTATGTGACTGACTTTGTCAAAGGCCTTGGCGAAGTCGGAATAATATCAGTGCTGTTTAGTATGGACGAAATCACATTGGTCAAATGTTTGCCAGCTGATCACTTACAATTTTCGGAAAGGTTTGTGTAACGAAGGAGTCTGTTGATATAGGTTGGTAAGGTTTCGGCAGATCGGCTTCTTTGCTTCATTTTGCCGCAAGTTGAATTCAACGGCATTGCCGTGAACTGCAGGTCGGGATGCATTGTTAATTCTAAAAGGGCCAATTTCCTCTAATGTCAGTCCTTGAGGTCAAGCAACATTTTGTTGTGATCGGAGTTCACTGCCTCGTGTCCTCATCTTGTCCTTGGGGTTCGACAGGCATCCATCCATCTGTCTGGTGATGTGATAAAGATCCATTGACTGAGAGAAACCAATTCCACTCATCACTCTTCGATGTTGACACACGAGGAGAATTTCGGGTTACTTCGTATCTTCTAAACCACCTAGGTTTCCGGCTTCAAGACCATTCAACAGATTTTGTACGATCTGAAGTGTTTCAGCTGTACCGGCTTGACATTTTCCACCTTCCTTCCTCTTTGTCGAAGTAAGACGCTGGTCTCTCGGAATTAAATAGGTTTTCCTACCAAGAAGAATCTTTTATCTAGGGTACAGTTTGTCTACCATTGCGCACACATTCGATCAATAGTGAGGGATTTCAGTGTTCGAGTCGTTTCCTAGTCATTCATCCCAATCCATCGACGATCAGAAGCGCTTTTCTGTGGAGGCTAAGGACTGAGAGGAAGAGACTCTTGGGTGGTGTTGTGGATGAAGTTCAGTGGAGCATCAGATGCAGCGTCACATGTTATTAGGTGGCGATCAGACTCGAGCTGTGGGTTACCAGAGATGTGCCTTAGGTTACGATCATTTGTGATCATTAGACACTGTGCGTTGGTCTCGCTTTTTCGTAGGTGATTATTGTCACATCCATGTTTCCAGTGAGAGAGAAGGGCCAAAATAAAAACAAACAAAACATGTTCGTAAACCCATCCCCAAGCGATCGGCGTGGAGAAAACCCACCCTTAGCGAGGTGCGACCCGGTGCAACGGCTTCAGATGCTTTGTTGGGCACAGCCGCGGGATAATAGCACGTACGGATCCTACCGTAGCGTCCAAGAATCCGTCCCTTATAAGGAGGTGGTAACACCATCCTGAGGTACACTCACTCGAGAGGGATTACACTTCGAACGAGCCATATACGGCGCCTGTCGATGATTCCGCGTCCTGTGGGAGGTGGGCGACTACCTTCGCTATTCCCTACGAGGGATCGTGGAACGGGTGGGCATGAAGAGAAGGAAGAACGACACATCAGCTGATTTTGTCCAAAATGCCAAAGCATCGTACAAGAAATTCAAGTTTGCCATCATAAGTTCGTTTCATCTTCGTGACAACGTCAAAATGTGTTAGTTAAGAGGCAGAAATAAAAGGGGCGGTCGATAACCTAACATACAACTATTTATGAAAACATTTTAGTCGTGTTTTGGTAGAATATAATATGGTGATCAACACAACTTTAAGAACATCAAACAATTAAAGGTACTTACTAACAAACACCTCTCCCTTTCAATGCACCTACAGGTGTATCATACTTAGGCTAAAGCCTGGTTTCAAAAGGCAAGTGGGATAAAAAAAAAAAAAAAAAAAAAACAAAAAAAAAAAAAAAAAAAAAAAAAGCGCCTACACATAATGGTAAAAAATATAGATACCAAAGGTGAGAGAGAGAGAGAGAGAGAGAGAGAGAGAGAGAGAGAGGAGAGAGAGAGAGAGAGAGAGATTTATATTATGTAAACAATGATTAGCACAAGTTGAGATCTGGTTTTAGGCAAAATAAGATAAAAAATAAAAACTACAGGAACCGCATAGACCTTCCACCCACAAACCCAATACCACCTACACACTCGTATACCCAAGACAAGTCATTTCTCCCCTTGGCATGGCACATCCCCGCCCAGCCCCAACCACAAGAGTGCGTATGGGATATGAAACGGGCATAAATTATAGGGCGTCTCCCATCATCCCCCATTTCATGGGCGGGCATCATTTACATAGCAGAATGGGCGTGCACAACTTACTTGTGGGCGGACCCTGCCATATGCGGTAACCCAAATGGAGGCGGAAAAAAAAAACACGACCTGTGAAGGTAACACCACCACCAGGTCAGATGCGAGACGATCGCTTCTAAAAATCATAATCAAGCCGGACTCAAAGATGGCCAACGCTTGCACTGCTTTCAAGAAATCTTACCGAAGAAAACATCATCTCTTAAACGGCAGTAACGTTGTCCCTACCAACACCTCTGTCCTTGTGATGTACAAACGCAATTTACTCTCTCCTGCAGGAAGACTTCTTTCTGATCACCTCAACAAACATTTTCACTGCTTAGAAACTACTATAACAATATCTAGAAAATAAGTACAGTATTGTAACTTCATTAAAAATCCACAGTCACTTACAACTTAAAGTTGTGCTAATATTTTCAACATTTAAGAACAAAATAGTCTGTTTTCTGCATGACCTCATGTGTTTTATGTTTGATCTATTTAGATTTATGCATATACACTATTAACAACAAGCTTTCATAAAAAGGAAACTTCTCCCTAACTCTAAACACTGGATATTATACCAACGATCTAATAACATCGATATCCAAACTCAAAATATTCTCGTTAAAAGAATAATACTAACAATCCAAAAAGATTTCATCGAAAGAAAAAAATCAGTCATAAAAAAATTTAAGATGAAATGTAGTCGATATCTGGGGAGCTTTCTCAACAACTGCCTCAAGTAGAGAAACATTCCTGTATGTCTCACAAGCGCGGTTCGCATCCCCGGGCTATTTCGCTAAATCGCACAGGGATCTTGTTGCGGGTTGCAAACCTCTCTGATGCAACAGCAGCATTAACTAATGCTGTTAGTTACTCGGCGCGTGGGAGTTTTATCTTTGTTGCAACCAAAGGCTTGAGGGAAATTTCAACACACGGCCGAAAGCGATCTTACCAAAGGAAGGAAGACTACGCGAAGCAGCTCAACTTGAAGTCACCGCAAACAATTTCATCAGGGAGTTCCATTGCTAACAACAAACTTTAGATGGAAATGATGCCGGATGTCCAGAAAGCCAACATAAAGAATGACAGGAATTGCTGACCAAATGTTTAGGGCAAATAGAGTAATGCATGCGAGGTAAACTGCTAATTTACCAATAAGCACGTTCAAAACAAAGACCGAAAGACCGAATTTTACTTGAACGTATCTCCAAGGAGACAGTCCTTTCCTACGAGCCTCTTCAGGACATTTGCTTCACGAAGTTATGTGACAGGTTCCTGTACAACACCTGCCACTTGAAAGCCTGAATACCGATGATCACCTTACTAAGCACTTCTCTGCATCCTTATATTTGGTTAAGGTATATAATCTTTATCAAATAAAAATATTATGAAAAAATCATAAATATAAAAAAAAACGTAAATATGCGATGAACATTTTATAAACAATACAAACAAACACCGACTGATGCACACAGGTGACCAAGCCATTATGGCAAGAAAAACTCCAAGACGGTCCACTCCAAAATTCATCTACACTTGAAGTCCGACAGTCAAAACCACTTTAGCCAGTCATCATAAACAAACAGATTGTATCTTTCGTTGAATATTAAACCAGGAAACATGAACAGGTGTACCAGTACCCTGTTTGCGGCAGTGAAGTTCTCCCCCTCTCCCTTCGAAAAACCATTTACTGTCAAAGCAGAACATACATACCAATGCCACCTGCTCGTCCACACCCCCCTGTCCAAGCCCCACCCCCAATCATAGGGATTGCTTGACCCAAACAAACAAAACTCTCCAAGTATGCGGACATCCCAGACTACCTTACCCCATAAACCATAATGACATTAGGCACCCGGCCTTGCTCACCTATCCACCTCCCTCATACAGGGATGTGGATGTCATTCGGGGAGGAGGTGGATGGCAACAACTTGTCACACGCAATCAGCGACGCCGACCCCAACCCACCCCTTTCTCTTAATTTGTTTTATTGTTATTCTAGACTGTTGGTAAGATTACAAAAAATATGTATATTTATTTATATATAAAATACATATACAAATAATTTTTAGTAGTGTTGTGCCAGGACATAAAATGTTATACAATCCAATACTTATGTCTTCGAAATTATACTCTGCTATTCTTTCTCTGGTAATGTAAATACGTCAAAATGCAGTACACTGCAGTTTGATGTATTTCCGATATATAAATTTAGAATTTTATAATATTTATTGTCCTGGCGCAACAATGCCAAACATCAACGAGAGAGAGAGAGAGAGAGAGAGAGAGAGAGAGAGAGAGAGAGAGAGAGAGAGAGAGAGAGGGGGGGGGGGGGGTAAAATTAGCTAACACATTAGGTACTGCCCTTCTTTTTCAAAACCTTTCAATCAATCTTCAATTTTTTCTGCCTGAATATAATTGAGCTGAAAAAAAACGCACTGACATAAACAAAGCCATCTTTGCTGGTCAAATATCCCAAGGGGAAAGAATGGAGTCTTTTAAAACAAACACACACCAGTTTGCGAAAGAAAAAAATTATCCTATGTAAACTGAAAATGGCAGATTATAAGAACCTCTCTCTCTCTCTCTCTCTCTCTCTCTCTCTCTCTCTCTCTCTCTCTCTCTTCTCATCTCCTTTCATCTCTCTCCTTCCTTCCTAGCTTGACATCCCAGCCACGCCTTGTCGAATGCCACTACTACTTGTCAAATGATCCATCACTAGTATGAAGGATCAGCTTGAATAAAGACAGCATTGCCACCTAATGCATTGTGAATTAATAACTCCACGTAAACAGAGGGTAAATTCAATATCGCTCTCTTAAAAAGTCGAACGAGCAAAATTTCTGTACTTTATCACGGAATAATTTCTGGAAATATCTATCCACGATCAAACCCGCCTATACTTCATATCAATGCTTATAAATAAAATAGCTTCAATCACAACATTCTTTTCAATTGCAATTGCTAACTCATTAAAGAAAGCGGTGCCAAGAATTGCCCTAGGGTTTGAATGGATGAAAAGAAACACCCGACGGTGTATATTACGTACATATACACACACACACACACACACACACACACACACATATATATATATATATATATATATATATATATATATATATATGTATGTATGTATAAATGTACATAATTACCTGAACAAAAGGAAGTTCTGACAAAAATCAAAAGATCAAAGCCAAAAAAGGAACAACTGATGTGCTCTTGTCTAAAAAAAATAAATACACCAAAAGTAAAATACTGCCAGGTAGAGGGAAAAACTACTCCAAAGCGACACCGAAAAGTTCAAAATAGAAATCCAACGGGCGCACGGACGAAATGTCTACGAGTATACATAAAATCCGGCGTCCAACCGCAGACAAGGGGAGGGGGGTACTTACATCTGGATGGTCCTTGACAGGGACGTAGACCTTGTCAGATAAAGTGACAGGGGGACCCACTGGGTCAGGGAGCGTGAGGGGCTCCTTCACGCCACCATTGATGTGAAAGAGATTGGCTCGCACTTTGTTGATCTCTGAAAAAAAAGACAAAAACATCAAGATGAGACAAAGTACTATAGAAAAACAATGTACATAGTTAAAATGAATTGGATATATATATATATATATATATATATATATATATATATATACTATATATATATATATAATTAACTGATCTTTTTACCAGACAAATAAAAAACCAGAGAATTTGAGAAATGGCTATTACATTTAGCCACACACACACACACACACACACACACACACACACACACACATATATATATATATATATATATATATATATATAGAAAGCAACAAATTTATCACGTCACGCCAGTAAGTTCAATTATCAGAAGATTTTCTAACTTTCAATCAGTCACAGATACCAAACCTACTACCTCTCGCTCTCTCTCTCTCCTGTGGTGTGTGTGTGTGTGTGTGTGTGTGTGTGTGTGTGTGTGTGTGTGTGTGTGTGTACAAGCAAACCTTGTCACTGTTGGCGTAAGATAACTACGGCTTTAATTAAGCGTATTTCACCTAAACCAGATGGGTATATAGCATATATTTAGACGATCTTTCAAGTGACGGCGTTAGCACCGTCAGCGCCGTGTGTGTGTGACATGGAGGCCCCGAAAATAAACTTGCTCCTATAAACAGCCAACAGCAAAGCCTTAGCGAGTCTTCTCTAATAGCCAGCACAAACATCCTTTGAGTACTCCTCCCCCCAACATACGCACTAAAATTTATTTAGCAGGCCTACTTATTATTTAAAGACCTACCTCTTGTGGCTCGAACACCCAGCCCTCTATCTACTTTTTCTTCGCTCAACTAATTTGTTAGCAAAACACATTTGTTTAAACAATCCCGATGTGTGTGTGAATCACGTCTAAAAGCTAGCCAGAAAAGGCCCCACCTCCGTGGCCATAAAGCCACGCTTTGGCCGACACTCCGTGTCGATTTATGGGTAGGAAGTGGGACGATGGCGTTAAGTTTTGGGAAAAAAAAAAAAAAAAAAAAAAAAAAAAAAAAAAAAAAAAAAAAAAAAAAAAAAAAAAAAAAAAAAAAAAAAAAAAAAAAAAAAAAAACAAGTCTCCAAAGACGCGATTTGAAACGATAAATCACAATGGACGTCGGACTATAAAAGACAAACTTTGAAGACGAAGAGTGTCACGACAGATGGGGGAAAAGAAATTCAGAAACGAGAGAGAGAGAGAGAGAGAGAGAGAGAGAGAGAGAGAGAGAGAGAGAGAGAGAGGACGTGCCAACACTTCTTTTATACTCTTCGACAAGCATCGATGCACCACTTCTAAAAACGTAAGGAGGAAAACAGCTGTCCTCTTTCATGTCACTAACTCATACCATATACTGAGAATCTTGAAGAAGTTGTCTGTGATGAAGTGGGAGGTGGCTTAGTCATTAATCTCGCTTAAACTTTGCCAAGCAGTTGCACGCTGGATAACGCAGTCATACCTAAACATGGTTTACTTCGCTTCGTGAGGTTAATCGACAGAAAGGGACGCAAGACAAGTTTGTGTGGGCTGCTTGGACGCTGAATGAGGCTTTTCAGGGGAACAGTGAATAACAAGATTTCGAACACGGGTCTAACTTCACGAGGCGCACTTCATTCGCCGCGAAATTACAATAACGAGACAATGATATTGAAGAACAAACAGTTTCACAGCCTACCAAGCTGATTTACAAACATCAGCAAATGTATATTCGAAAAGTGACTCTCCAACACGAACTTCTCGCCACATAATATTAAATTCATTACAAGGGAGCACATGAAAGTACCGAATCGCAAACGAGACAATTCGAACTCAAATCTGAATGAAAATGACTATCTCATTTGAGAAGTAAAAGTCAACAACAAAACTAATTGAACAAAGACAATTATTAGCGAAACTGTGAAAAGGAAAAGTTCTACCATCTTAGAAACTATTGGCAACCGCATTCAACGTTAAATTTCTATAGCCACATGACGAACGTTCACATCCATCCGAGGAAAACACTTTTCCGGGAAACTTACGGAAAAGAAAAGGGGATGAGAATTTCTACGGCCACCACAACAGAGCCACAAGATTTTTCGCAAAAATGAGCAGCCAACCAGAGGATTATCAATCACCTGCCGTGTCTATCTAGGTAGGCCCCTACAATGCATCCTTGGGGCCATTGAAATTCCTCGTACGAATCGCTCCGTCTAGCAAGTTTCTTCGAGCGATTTCGACCTCTAACGTTACATAAGATATTACGTCTCTCAACATCACCAAACATATAATGAAAAAACAAATCTGAAACAATACGTAATTCAGTACTTTAAGCGGCAATTTCGACTAAAATTAGAAGTTAAAACCTTCTTGATGTTTCATTATTACAAAAGTCAAGACTCGCATAACACTGAATCGATACAACAATATTTCCTTCAATACTACCATTCTATTATTGACATTTAAACCAGGATTCACTACTCTCTTGTCGTTAGGTTTTCCAAATTTCCTATATTTGAATAATAAATGAACAATTAAGCTCAAATTCTAACACTTTAAACCAGATTAACGTAATGTATTGTAGTTGTCTAAAAAGGGGAATGTGTGAATAAACCTAATGAAAGATGTTTCCGGTCCCTTGGTGGCTTTGTCCCTCATTCTTTCAGGGGGGGGGGGGGGGGGGGGGGGGGGGGGGGGGGGGGGTGGGGGGGGGGGGGGGGGGGGGGGGGGGGGGTGGGGGGGGGGGGGGGGGGGGGGCCCTAGGCGCACACATGAATTTATTTTAAACGATAACAACGAAGATTGTGCCGAGTGCAGCCTATGGTCAAAATATGACTGAAATAAAGTCATAATTATGTAACTTAACCACACTTGCATAATGCCTGTTTGAGCTTAGAATTTATCAATAGCATTTGAGATACTATTCAGAAACAAAAAAAGATATGGCCGAGAAACGAGAAAAAGACTAACTAGGCCTAAAATTCTATGCTCTCATAAGTTTATGAATCTCTCTCTCTCTCTCTCTCTCTCTCTCTCTCTCTCTCTCTCTCTCTCTCTCTCCATCTGGGGTAGCGGTAAGGCAACCATGCTAAAGCCCACAATCTGAAGGACAAGTGTTCGACTACCGAACTTGATCATTAGAGTCGAATGAGGACTTTAGGATTCCTAAAATGCAGTGACCGCCCTTGACCTACTAAATTAATTATTTACTTAGTTGTTAGTCGACTGTTGTGAGTTGCAGCTATCTAATACATATGAATAAAAATATCAAACACAAACTGGAAAAAATGAAAACCGGTTGTCGATCCTGAACAGAGTCGGTTTATTGCTAACTACGCCATCTTTAGAGGATTAATATAAAAAGGTAGAAATTTATAACATACATGCTATATAGCAGGACATTGCTAACGACTGGAAACCAAGTATTTGCAGCTGACAGTGACTGTACGCGGAAGCCTGTCGTCATTACAGAGGTCAAATCCTCCCGGACTACAGCTTCCCTTTTCCCCGTCTTCGAAGAACCTTCCCTAAAACTAAACTTCTTGCATTTTTCTTTTGAGATTAATGGACCAAGTATATACATGCCACGACTCATGTTCACGTTGCTACAGAAACTTTCCTTCATAACTTTCTTTTATAAAACTAAACTTGACGAATTTCTCTACAGAGCATTAATAGAATAAAATAAATTTTCTTTGCTCCTGCCCAGTTGATTGCATGATTGTTTTGTACCTAAGTGAAAACAGCCCAAATCTCTCTCTCTCTCTCTCTCTCTCTCTCTCTCTCTCTCTCTCTCTCTCTCTCTCTCTCTCTCTCTGATGACATCTCCAGTGAAGGCATTCCAACATATATATTCAAAACAATAAAAAAAAATTTCATACAACATATCAATAAATAGTTTGACCAGACCAGGATGAGCATTCTTAACTATCGTGGTGCTAGTCCGATGGGTTTGCTATTAATTATTGGGTCTTATTTCATATACAAAAACGTTAATAAAATAAACGATTCTAAAAACAATCCTAGAAGGCTGGTAAACGCCGTTGCTTGAAATCTTGACTAAGTTTAACGAAGTGTTGTTCTCTCCGTTCCTAGACTGGCTAATGTGGGTAATACATAAAAGTTATCCACGGGTCAGGCGAGTGTGACCAATTACAAGACGGAATGACAATATGTACTTCAATTTGGCATTCTTTACAGAATGAAACATTACGATCAATTACTTCATTTAATCCATTCGCATTTATTTGACCCGATACTAAGTTTTTATCCTCATTTTGTTATAAGCATATATTTTCCGAGACCCAACAGCTTCCAACAATTTGGTGGAATGAAAGTATACTTTGATTAGCAAAAGGATTTTTAGGACAATTCTGAATGGCTTCTAAAGCGACTCCGATGTCACAGAAAATTACGAATTTCGGTCGTAACATCTTAACCGCAGACTACCTTTATTGCAATTCTGCTGTGAAAACATGCACCCCTGAGCGAAAAAAGAACCGACTTTTTCAATCATACTATATATATTAGTAAATCCCACAATGGAGGAACTTAGGATACGTCCGTATAGGATGTTGAAAAATCCCTTAACGTCTTACAAGTTCTATTGTATCTTGCTGATGATGTTCAGGGTATAGCAAGAGAGTATAATCCTACCCAAACATTACTACCACGGAATGTTTCAACGTAAGCGTACATGTGTGAAAAAGTTATGTGGAGTGAGCGAAGCTTGTGATATTTTGGGTTGTAGCACCTGGCACTGGCACCCGGCTTTGTCTATTTGTTAACACTTGACATAATATAAGGGGTGTTTATACATGTACATTATATATATAGATATAATATTATATATATATAATATATTATCTATATATATGATATATATATATATATATTATAGATATATATATATTTATATATAATATATATATATATAATATATATATATATATATATACTATAATATACATACATACATATGTCGCTCATTATTCTCTCTATTCTTCTCCAACCAATGTTAAGGAACATATCATACCACAGAAATCATATTCTAAAAAAAAAAATCGCATCGAAGTGTTTCACAAATCATGACGACGCAACAGCCAATGAACTAAATGACGGAGACAAAGTGTGATGACCAAAAGGCGCAACTGAAAAGAGGCGCCGAAGAATGAGAAGAGAACGATACTTCCTCATCATTAAGTAACTATCTTATCACCATTATTATTATTGTTCCGATGATGCCCACAGTTTTCGTAACATCATCACCGTCTTATCATCATCGAGTCTCCTTATTTGTTTCATTCATATCGCTAAGATACAACTTCATTAGTTCTCAATTCATGCCCTAAGGTCAAACTAAAAGCAGGTGGCATCTGAAACATAATCTCAAGGGCATTGAAATACTCCACCATAATTGAGGACTTCACTCTCCTAAGCTGGTTCCTCATAAAGGGACTGAAGATGGCTTGGGATGAGCCATTAATGAGGGAAAGAAGGGGGAGGGGGTTAGTTGGCATTAGGAGTGGCATGGAGGGTATTACTGAGCGTCAACGAATGCACATACATGACCGTGAGTGAAAATCCATAACATGGCACTTAAGTTTCTCCAGAATACAATGCTTCTGTGGCAGAAAAATAAAATAGAATCAAGTATCTTGTGGTAATAACAAATAACAATCATGCTAGAAGACAGTTCTATCCATCCTACCAAAAGAACTTGAAAGTCTATAAAAGTCGACAGTAAACTTCCGCGAGCCAACAACGATAAAACTGCCAGGAAACTCAGCGACCGTTCGAACAAACTGGGTACATCAAGAAATCCACAGATACATTCTTCGATCGGCCTAGGTTCCTACGAGCACTCGATTCGGGGGAGAGAGAGAGAGAGAGAGAGACTGCATCTTAAACTCAACTGTTACTTAAACATATACAAAACCAGATGAAATTCAAAACCCAGCCATTATTTGTCTAACTACACATGAAGGACTTCCCAAACATGTCATCACTCCAACATCGCCATCCACGCAACGGGGCAACAGCCATTCACAGACATTTTCAGAAACCCGTCTGTAAAGTGGCAACCGAATAATTAAGGATTTAAATGTGATGGACACGCCACGCACTGGATAAGTAAGTACGCCTCTGCCATATAAGGAGCACACAGACCCAGAAGGTAGGACAGCCCTGGGACGCAGCACCCAGGAACTACAGGGTCACGGGGGGTGGAGGACCCCTGGTGAAGGAGGGGAGTCTTAGATCTGAATGGAACTAAATTAGGTATGGAGGAAGGAATCGTCGTCTCCTTCACGGCGGAGGAAGACTCGAAAGACTGCGTGGTCGAGTGGTTAGTCATTTGAGGGAGGGACTCCTCCGGCCAATCTCTTTTGGCCTGCCTCCCAGTATTGGTGTTGCATGCACATTCATGATTAACCTTTCTACCTTTTGGCTATCACGAAAGAAAACTTTTCATCAAATTTAAACCGTTGAAATATCTCATTTCTACCGCCAAATTTACAGATTCTAATTGATATTCGAGCTCCCTAGGAGGTCAGAATGATATATAAATGTTACCAATTCCCCAGGTCATGCATATAGCAACGGCAATTACTATAAGTTTAATTTCCCATGGGCGCACTATTGAGTCACATTGCCGAACAAATGACCTCCTTCCACAGGCACAACATTAACTACCACTACATATATCCTTCGCCATTTTTCGAGGATAAAGATATACGCGAGAATATACTTCTTCACCAAACGATGAATTAAGATTATGGAAATACACTTCACATTCGCGTTACTTCAATTAGGCAACTTAGAATCCAGGGCAATATTGATGGATTTTACTTGGCATGTCCACTCATGAGATGTCTGTCTGCTCAGTTTAAAAATAAAAACTAATAGTAACCTTGGTATCTTAAAAGAGAGAGAGAGAGAGAGAGAGAGAGAGAGAGAGAGAGAGAGAGAGAGAGAGAGAGAGAGAGAGGCTACAACCTTCTCGTACCAAAGCCACATAGCAGCCGAAGCCCTTCAGTAAGCATTAGAACTAAATTATTCTATGACAAAATATACAAAAGAACTCGGTACTTCTTGTGCCCTCGGAATAGAAGGTCGACCTTTTACTTAACTATTTTTGCAACTCAAAAATAAACTAAAACTCTAGCGACAACCAATAAGGTAGATATCCAAATTTCGGGATAAAAAATATACACTAAAAAATCTATCGTACAAGACTTTAACGTTAAAAAACCTGTAACCTTGAATAACACGAGTGTCAATAACACAACAAGCAACAAGCCTTAAGCCTTAATGCCACAATGTTATGAAACTAGGAGAGCCAACAGCAAGGCAAACACATAGGATCAACAGCAAAATCAATAAAAGAAGAACGAAAATAAACCTGCAAGATATGAACTGGTATCGGACATATACAATATTTTCCAACCTCTGTCTTCCACCTTCTTCATGAAAGAAAAATGGAGACACTCCCACACCACCTTCTGACAAGACAACAGCCACCACTCCCGTATGAGATCATATGACCGATCTTGAGCCATTAACCACCCCAAAGAACCTCACGATAAAGAAAAAACTGCAGTGGTGAGATAAAAATGCCAGCAGCAAAACTAAAGCAAAATAAGCAAGGGTAGCAAGGCTCCTCTAATATTACATCCTTTCCTAATACAACATCGAACACTGCGCCCACCACCATAACTTGCTTCTCTGGAGAGGGAACGATGCAATTTACCTTTCCTGATACGGGATGCAATGTCTTTCGGAAAAAATAGCATAACCATTTAATAACCACGCTGCTCAAACACTTCTCTGGGTACAAAACAATCCTTGTACAACCCTCCTCATCCCCCCCTCCCCCTCCCCCAAGCGCTCAAATCCTTCCTCCATGTTTCCTTTAATGTACCTTCTTTAAGACCCAACCCATTTAAGGACCGGCAGATTACAACAATCCAGCACTCTCTTTTTTTCTTTCTTATGATGAACTGCAGACGATTAACCTCTCTCTCTCTCGTAGGCGATGGATTTTGCCCATCAATGTGAGTCACTTTTTTTGCTTCTTCTTCTTGAGTCACTCTGGCATCGCAACGTGGGCTTTTGGTTATTATGGTTCGCATAATAAGCAAAAGGAGATTCCATACGTAGCCTGTGTGAGAAGGGTGGTCACTGCCACCTCCACGCGCAGTGTTGCCCGTAACGACGCAAATTCCAGGACAGGGTTCGTGGAGGGTGATCAATCGATATACGAAGCCGACACAAAGCATTCGGACAAATATTTCTAAAAAAAAAAAAAACACAAATATCAACAATAAAAAAAAAGTGAAAACGCGCCACTTCTGTTACCTTTCAGAAAAGTTTCTAAAATAATAATAATAATAATAATAATGATGATAATAAAAATGCAATAATTTTCAGTTATAGTGAATGAGGGACGTTTAACGTAATCCAAACCTGCTGGAAAACAACAATGGATGACGCTGCTGCTTGATTAGGCTGCCATCATGCTAGCCGGACTCTTCCTTTTAAAAGCAGCCAGTACAATGAAAGAGGAAATAAAGAGTGTGGGGTCTAAACTGAAATACGATACGAGATTAACAGCTTCAACCATGAAGCAAGTTCATAAGGATCGAGTAAAATAAGAAGCAACACCAGAGGACTGTTCAGTCTAGCAAAGCAAACAAAACATGGACGGCAATTTCCTGTACCTCTTTACCTGTACATCACGAACACCAATAATTCCCCAATAAATAGTCCGCATCTGTTATTTTCGCAATCCTCTCAGTTATTTATTACCTCGAAATACGCAGTTACAAGTATAAACTCCAAAATACACACGATTCTCGATCATTTACTATCAATATTTACCTGTATTCGCTCTACGTCAATACAAGAGGCATTAACTTCAAAAAACCTATTGCACTGAAGAACTACACAAATACGCATTTTTTTTCGTAAGCAAGACTACGTTGCACACTTTGATTCTATTGCTAAAATAAATTGTATATAAAACCAATTTCTCCTTTGGAAAAGAGCATTAAAACGACACCAATAACACGGAACTGTGCAAAGAACAAAATGTTACATCCCCCAGACAAGCCTCGTTCCGGATACTGCTCTCGTCGGCTCCAACAACCACAAAGTAAATGTCAAAATTTCCATTTAAAACTAAACAAGACAAGACGCAATCAATGTGTGCTGACGTAACAACAGTGCAAACAGCAGTAAAATACGCTATTTACGAAGACCAGCATCTCCTGAGCTTTAACGCTAAATCAGACACTTTATGTCAAAGCTAGCTACTCGACATACGACTTAACAATACATGTACAATGTGCATGGATAAACCCCCAAGCCCATTCTTTCTCTCTCTCTCTCTCTCTCTCGTCAGCGAGACGACCACATCACCTCTTCAGAATGGACTCCAGCCGGACTCGCAAAGGGAACTTAGGCGCAACAATGACAATCTCCCACAATCACCTTTTATGGAAGCTGTTCTACTTCCCTGGCCTCCTCTTACCTTACTTTGATTCGCTTTCCCTTTCTTTGGCATTTCAATTTTTATCAGTTCTACTTCCACGACACATTAAGTCGGCCGACGGAAAGTACGAGTACTGTAAGTTACTGTTTTTGTTCAAATTACCATTTTTAGTTTTCTATAAAAAAAAACTATTGAGATTGCTATTTGTCTGTCAATCCGCCCTCACATAAAAACTACTGAGCCTAGAGGACTGCAAATTGCTATTTACATACCAAATTGTAGTCCACTAGCCTCAGTAGTTTCTTATCTTATTTAAGATTAAAGTTAGCCATACTCGTGCGTCTGTCACCGCTATAGCAACAAACAACACAGACCACCACCGTGCCGTTGATGAGTTTCATGGCCGGCTGCAGGGAAGTTTGATGGGCCGAGGCAGAGAGTTTCATAGAGCATTACACGCTGTACAGATAACTCGATTACGCCGAAAACAATTCGGCGAATAGTTTACTTTTTAAGAGATCATCATACATGGATATTTCGAGAAAAGTGTGCCCATATCAACTGTACCTGAGAAAAAAAATCCCCTATCAACTGAGTATTTAAACAAGAAAGTATGGCCCTTGCCCTGTCAATTGCGTATTTAAAATTAAGTAAGCACGCACACTGGTTCATGAAAATATCAGAGGTGGAGAAAAATGAAATTAGGACCAACACCCATACCGATATACCTATTTCAATTTACGACACTATAGCTCCATGAGTATTATACCAAGTATTCTTTACATACATAAGAAAATTTATGGCATCACTTAGTCCATTCGCCGGTTTTAAACTATAGTTGGACTAAATGTATTTTAAGTCACTTCCCATAGAAAAAGCGATAACCAAGACAATAATACGTAATGTCAACGATAAATAAAGAATTTCTGATAAATTGAAATCTTGACAAATATTATGCCTGGCTATAACTTTCTGAAGTCTACGCACCCATCATGAATACTCATGTAAAGGAGGAAAGAGTAAATAATCCTCAATAATAAGTCTTTTCGCTTCTAATATTAAAATTTCCCAAAGTGTTCCCCTTAGAAAAAGAAGAAGACGAAAAAAATACAGCTCAGTTCGACCCAAATACCGAAGTACAAGACCGATATCGGTATTCAATCTGGCTTCAAGCGATCGAGGATCATCATCTGCAAGAATAGGTGCGCGATACGAGTTCCTAAAGAAGTATTTACAATTAGATTAAAAAAACACATCAAACTAAAATTCACGAAACAGGGGAGAAACATTGATCAGCCTAATCTTCAACTGACATTCCTTTGTATCTAAAACATACAATAAACGTTCAGTTGAAATCTAACCAAAAGTCCACTCTTTTCCACAATATTTAATCCGTGGCTGTCAGCAAAACCATCCTATTTCGCAATCGCCATTCCTCGCCGCTATCAGGAACATGGACGTACAATGGACTTGAATGATCACATAACCCCGACAGTTTCCGAATCACGTAGGAGGAAATAGCTTCTCTTGAGAGTGAAGATTCGGTCACCTCCTCTTTCACGAGGTCTCCAGAGAAGAGGCATGCCTTGACCGAGAGAGAGAGAGAGAGAGAGAGAGAGAGAGAGAGAGAGAGAGAGAGAGAGAGAGAGAGAGGCTATTACTATTGCGTTTAAATATCCGAGCTGTTGGGATGTACCATAAACGCCATGCCACCTTCGCCAACCGCATTCCTAGGAACCGAAGTCTCCATGTGAAACACTTCATACAAACAAACAAAGATACGCACACAGGCAGACAGACGGACAAAATATCTTAGGGATTGGTATTCTTGAAATGTCACGAGATTAACTATATTCCCGAGGTGAAAGTCGGAAATCGATGTCAACAAAGGGTTGACTAGAATTTTAAAGGAGAATCCTACAACAGCAACGATAAGAAAAGTACCAGCAATGGGCACAATACCGTAATAATTCTGTGTTGGGAAAGATAAGGATATTGTTGAAAGCTCAGCATACAACATACACCATATATATATATATATATATATATATATATATATATATATATATATATATATATATATATATATATATATATATATATCATACAACCGCAACGTGGTGTTTACCATAATCTAAGAGTGTCTCAATGGCGTGGTTGGTATGGTCTTTGCCTGTCACCTCGGTGGCCGCGAGTTCGATTCTCGGCCATTCCACCGAGGTGTGAGAGATGTGTATTTCTGGTGATAGAAGTTCACTCTCGACGTGGTTCGGAAGTCACGTAAAGCCGTTGGTCCCGTTGCTGAATAACCACTGGTCCCATGCAACGTAAAAACACCATACAAACAAACAAACCATCATCTAGGCTTACCTACCTATTGTTTCTCTGGCTTCACAGCTCACATATTTTTGTTAATTTTTGTGTCGTAGTTATGGGATCTTAAAATTCCCTTCTGATAGCGTCTGTTGATCACGAGAAGGCGTAATCCAAGTGAATTTGCAGTTAAAGTAGACTGCCATCTTCGTAGATTTTGTCATGAAAAAAGTGGTCAAGGATGGAAGAGGAAGATTAGAAGGGAGTAACAAGAGAAAGTTGACAGACTTGGAATATGTTTGTTTGTTTTTTTTTTTTTTTTTTTTTCCAGTCAATAAAACACCGCAGAACTCTCAATCTTGATTAACCGAACACAATATATATCCAAGAAGGGACTCAGAATATACGAAAAACAAGTGATATCGACAGAGTATTCACAAGCTGAAAAATAACATTATTAAAGCTGAATCAAGACTAGGACCATTAACATCCAGTATGGGTTCTGTGAGTTAGTCCAAGACTCAAAAAGGCTTTTCAAACATTGGGCGCACTTCGTGGGTGCTAGAGTTCACTTTTGCCTAACAACAACAGTCAGTGCTGAATTAGTGGCGGCCCCTCTCGCCTCAAAGACATTTCGGTAAACTTACAAGAGGACACAACCCTTATTTCCCCTCTGGAAAATCTATACACGGATTGTAAGTAGTCTCTCAACTTCTGTCCATCTTGTGCCAAGCTCTGGAATTCTCTCCCTTGTATTTTGCCCAATTTCCTGGAAATTTCCATTTCACAGTCACAATGTGAAGTTGTCCTGAGCAATAACAGTTCTGCACTGGGTTTAGGAGGCCTTCTTTGAGGGTAGCCATTCGTTTTGCCTACCCAGCTCTTATAGGACATTTTTATTTCAAAATGTCGCCCCCATAACAATAATCGTGTTGATACCTTGATACCAATGCTTAGTGGAATACATCAGTATTACCAACAGACAGACCACCACGGATCCAGGAGAGGTCGTCCAATACAAACCCCCTCCTCCAACCCCAACCCCCTCATCTACCATTCGCGTCTTCGCCAAAAACAAGCAGGAGGCCCGGAGGTCCTTTTAAGTCCAACAAAGGCCGCCCGCACACACCGCCCACACTAGTCCTCCAGAGCAGTAAAAGTCGGTCCTGGCTCTCCCCTGTTTGGGCGTCAAACAAGATAGTGATGGGTGGGAGGGGAGACAGATGGGGATGGAAGGGGGTAGAACTCCACCTCGAGAATTGCACCCTCCAGCAGGTCTGGCTAATGATCATGCAACAGCAATGGCCCATTCGACAAGGCCCTCTCCCTCCTACAGACCATCCACTAAAAAATCATAATTCTTGGCTTTTAACTCTTACACGTGAGGTAGGGGATTCTTTAGCACTGTGCAATAGCTACGCCTATCATTCTCTCCGCTAATGCGAAGTAATCTCGAAAATTGCCGCAGTGCACGTCACTGATGTTTATTTTTTAATCATTTGCAAAAAATTTACCATAACGGGAGAATTCCGGTATATTCCATTAAGAACGTTAGGTATAGCAAGAAAAATCCAAAATTATGGCGGCTGCTATTTTCTAAGAACTCCTTTATAAGTGAATTTTTTTTTCAAAACCATGGATAAAAACACTATCAATAACAGACCAATAACAATTTGCCGGCATTGTTCTTGCCACGTCTACATCATGGCGTAATAAAGACACTTTATTCAAGGGCACTGCAATTCTTACCAGTTTACAAGTCAAGGAACTTTTTTTCGGGTTAACTTTAGTCGTCAATAACAATATACAAAAATCCTTTCCGTTAGATCATTTTAGAACCACTGATTAAATCAGAAATCAGATATAAACTTCACATAGTATATCTTAAGAAGTTGTGCACACAGTACAAGGGTATTTTGAATTATCATATTCATACCATATAAATAGGGCATCTTCATAATCACTAATCATTCTTCTATCCCCACCGACAATTTTAACCCGCAATATTTCCAAAATGAAACGGCAGGGAAGTCCCCCCCCCCCCCCAGCCCATCCCCCAACCCCATTTTAAAAAGTCTCACGGGACGTTTTATGCCTCTCGCACTTTTGCCATTCCTCTCCACGAAGATATTCGGTGACTCAGGGATGGATACTTCAGCGCACCAGCTTGACCAGTTAATCCAGTCTATCTCTCTCGGCTACAAAGAATACTTTTCTTGGCGAGTTAAAAGCACCATTTGGATATTTCTAAGCTGTTCGGTCGAATCGTTTTCAAACCTGCCCAATGTTTCTCGCCTGGCTGATGATTTATTTCTATCAACTGCATTGGATATAACAAGGAGGGCTGCTTTTATCTGTACCCCTCAGAGAAACAGATGTGAAAGGAGCATAAATAACAAAAGAAGTCTTTACTCTACCAACATTCGAACTACTACTCAAAATTACCAAAGCCAAGCAGTTACAAAGACTCAAAAATAGAAAATCAAATACAACTTCAAAAGTGTAATATTTAGATATATAATTTCAAAATAATTCATCGAGTTGAAACAGTCTTAATCATATGCATGATAGATATTACAAGATCTTTTTCGGAAATTGCCAATATGCGAAATCTTCATGTTCAACGCTTCGACATTACTTCTATAAAACTATGGTACACTGGCATACATCATGCTCGGAACCGAGAATACAAATCACTATTTACATTCAATAACTGCAAACCCCTATAGCAAACTTTGGTACACAAACATTAACAACATATAACATGACTTTAGTCTTATTCATTCTGACTATATTATTAATTATAAACAATCAAACACACACACACACAGAGAGAGAGAGAGAGAGAGAGAGAGAGAGAGAGAGAGAGAGAGAGAGAGAGAGAGAGAGGCGTTGCCCGAAAAAAGTATAGGTTTAATGGGCGTCTGTGAGTGCACGCGTGTGTACGTCGAAGGGTCGACTGAAGGGAAAGGTGGGCGTACGGGCGTGGTGGCAATGAAGTTCGGTTCTTTTTTTTGGAGGAGGAGGAGAACGCCCGTGGTCACTGAACGTATGAGTCAGAATCGCAAGTTTTGCTTGAGCTACGAAGAAGAAAAACAAGCATCATAGTACCAAGTTCGTTCAAAATCTCAACAAAATTCTGTAAATCTTGAATCAGTTCAGTAGCATTACTCAGCTTGAATCCACTTTAAAAAATAGTAAAATACAAAGCTTAATCATCTTTTCCAATAGCCTTCATAAATCTTTTACTAGATGTATTAGTCCCGAGGCCTATTTGATCAAATCGTTTGCAATCAACGGACAAAAGTTTAAATGAACAAAATCAGCATGTATTACTTGTTTGAAACAAAAGGACCCACACACACTATATATTATAATTATTATATATATAATAATTATATAAACATATATATATGATATATATTTATATATATAATATATATTATTGAATAAATCATATAATATTAATATATACTGATAACATTTTATATATTATATATTAGAAATATATATCTATATATATACATATATATATATATATATATATATATATATATATATATATATATATATATATATCATATATAAATTTAATCAAGGTTGACAAATCCACTAAGCACCCTAATAAGACAAAAGTGGTTGAATAAGGTAAGGTATTTAATGATCAAGAGGGAAAAAAAAAAAAAAAACTCTAACACTTCCCCCCACTTAAATGGAAAGTCTCGTCACCTGTCCGAAAGGAAATGGGAAGCAAGAAGTGTATAAAGAAGGAGGGCGACTCATTTTCAAGTCCTTCATGACAACCAGTCAGAAAATACGTATAGTGAAGACGCAACAGAAACATGCTCATGCAGTTCAAACCCGTAAAAAATATCAATGCGAAAATTTGTCGCCCCGACTGCGCAAGTCACATGCACTGCCCACCAATGACAACAGGAAGAAAGGCTGCCATTGAAAGCCAGTTCGTGGCGATGAATTGCGGTTAGTCACTCTTCGTCATTAGCATACTTCATGCTGCGAAGTAGGACTGTCTAATTGGGGTTACAGGTGCTACCGAGTTTGTTGCGGTCCCCTTAACAAAACCCCACGCCTATGGAGGGACCTCCAGCTAGTACGTCTGCGTAACGCCTTCGCGGGAGACCAGTCTACCGCAGTAACAGATGCACCAACGTGGTAAGGAAACTGAAAAGGGGGGGTGGGGGGCACCTTTTGGGTGCTCATTTCCAGGGAATGAGACATCAAACGACTGAACACAAGGCCAAAAAATTATTGGCAAAGGGTAAACCAAACACTCTATGAAATAGGTAATAAGTTCTGCCAGTCAAATCGCTCATGTTGCACATGCAACACCGAGTCTACATCTGAAAGCCGAGTTCTTCAACTGGCGCATGAAGCGATAGCCGGAGAAAGCCAGGATGTCAAGACGCCTTGTAGGCGACAATACGGCGAAGGAACCAGGAATGCCTATTGCTTCTCAACACTGTGCCTCACTATTTTGACGACCTAGGCTGCACCACTTTCAAAGGAAACATATTCAAAGCCAATTCAACCGTTAGCAGCACTGATAAAAGATTATACAGCCCATATATGAGAAAACTCTACCAAGAGAAAAGAAAGTAAATACATCATTTGTCATGGGTGTATCCTTATCATCAATAATAATAACCGAAATACTCATGACTTGTTGAAGTCACAAGCATAGTTTGACTGTTGAAAAAAGCAGATCGCTTTGCAACACTTATTCCTTCAACAAGATAAACATTAAAGTGTCTCCTTTAAAGAAGTAAGGGTCGATCTAAATAATGGTAGTAATTAACACTGAGTGTGACATTCGGCTCTAATTATAGAAACAGTCAAAGGCATAAAGGATTTCACGCGTGATCTGAATACATCAGCAAAAAGTTATCATTCCCTCGTCACACGGAACTTGAATAAAACTAAATTCATCAAGAAAGAATTGTCCTCTTTCATCCTTGACGGAACGAGACAGTCTGCTGATATTTTCACTTAGAGAGAGAGAGAGAGAGAGAGAGAGAGAGAGAGAGAGAGAGAGAGATCCAATACATTCTTGCACATACATGCGCAGATAGAGAACGTTGAAGGTCCAAGCGTCGCCTTCGATCACTCCCACACGACCATAAAAAGGAGACGAAAGCCCTCTCTCTCATTTGGGCCTCAGTCAACAGAAGACCTGTACAATTTCAGCGATCGCCTGACCAACATAAAACAATCTACGAAATACTGAACAACGAAGTAAGCAATGTCCTATGGGCAGAGGCTGTTAGCTTCTCCCCCATGCCGTAAACACAAACCTTAACTACGTTTATCAACACTGAAAAAATAAGAAAGCCAAAAATGATGTTAATTCTGTAAGTAAAGCTAAAAAATTAATTTGAAGTCCCCATTAGAAATATGCATAGTTAAAAGTAAAAATGAAACGAATGCTGCTAAATAATGAAACCAACAGGTGCTTAATTTCTCTGGGGTTAGTTCTTAGAACGGACAGGGTTGAAGCAGAGAGAGAGAGAGAGAGAGAGAGAGAGAGAGAGAGAGAGAGAGAGAGAGAGAGGAAAACCATATAGCACGATGACCGGAAGGATAAGCTACATGAAAGAAATTGTAAGAAAGGAACCGGGAAAGACGGATGGACCTCAACACAACTGAGAACATAAATTAAAGGACATCAAGAACAGGGAAGGGCAATTTTTGGCAATATAGTGTGTTTGTCTCTGTTTCTCGCTCTCTCGTCACGGTGCCAAGGAGTCCTAGCGGATATGAAAAATGCTTTATCGCGCAAGAGGAGAAAAGAAAGAGAAGAGAGATGTTAGACCCACGCGAAGCAGATGACAAACGGCTGACACCTCAAGTATTCACTTCTTTACTGAAGGAGGTCTCTTTGCTGAATACAAATTTTCAAAGCACTCATGTGGCATAAAATGCTAATTTCGTTGAGAGAGAGAGAGAGAGAGAGAGAGAGAGAGAGAGAGAGAGAGAGAGAGAGAGAGAGAATTGGCCTAGTATCCAAAGAATTTCTCCAGACATATATTTTCTTTCAAAATATTCATTTTACCAAATCTGCGATGTTTCTTTGGTATATTAAAAGCCACATTATGTTGTCAACCAACCGAAATGACAAACTCAGGTTACCTTTAGCAGAAAGCCCTGATATTTCGCGGGTCATGTAAAACTCAAATCCACTACAGTTATACCTGAGAGCACAAAGACACAAGGTCGGTCGAAATCATTTAAACTGGGTGAGTATTGTCATCATCATTCGATCTGATCAACAGCTAAGTAACAAAAATTGTGTTTTGCTGATGATGTCTGCTACCAAAACAAAGGCGAATTCCTGGAAACCGTCAAGTTTTGGGGACAAAAATGAAAGAAAGCTTGACAACAAGACTCAATCATCGGTCACATATTAAATTCATATCTCTTAAAAATGTCCCAATCAATTATATTTATACATCATTTGAAACGTAGTGTGTTGTTCATCATCCTGAAACTATCAATTGTCCTTTACCGTCGAAATACTCCTTTACCAAAACCTAGTCGAGGTTCTTCATGCTTCATTATTCGCACTCATGACTTCTCGTCAGACCAGCCTTCGTTATCATTGCACTTCAGGGACACCAATGTTTGTAATTACTAAAAAAAATAAACGAAATCACACCAGATAGACCACTGAGACTGTTTCCCTCACCGAGAGGAGACACATCATGGAGCTACAACCGAATCAAGAAGTTATTACTTGGAATAATGATTGGCTGTGACTTTAAAAAGAAACTGCATCTTGCGCTTCTCAATTTCTCTGACCCTTTGTAAATCAAAATGCTCTGTTAAACAACTAGGAACCCCATCAAAACTAAAACTGACCAAGAACATACATTATAGTCAAATGACCAATCATGCGCAGCATGCGGGACGAACTCAAGTGCAAAATTTTAATTTTATGAAAATAATATAAAACACAGGCACATTTCCTAATTTCCAATCTTAAATGGTAAAGTTGTAAGTGCAATTACACAGAAAACCTATTAAATTAGAAAGACTGTAAAGTATCAGTTAATCAAACGTAATTCCAATAAAGAGCAAAGCTAATTAGTGTTTTAATAAGTGTTCTGCCATCATTAAGGGCCCGTAAATATCACGAGAACTCAAGATTTTACCAACTCCGATTAACAACAACAACAATAACAACAAAATTTGGTTTTCGAAGAGAACAATGTGGATCTTCTCTGCCTTCTTGAATGGGAAAATTTTGGGAAAAATTTAGCAGTATTTCATCCCCCCCCCCCCCCCCCTCCAAAGACACTGCAAAAATACTTTAAAATTTTCTGGCATGTGAACAGGTCTCAAATTGAGCCCCTTCCTATAATCATAAAACAAAATGAAAAGGAGAATAGTACAGAATCAAGTGAGTAGACAGCAGATATCGGTGAGAGAGATTGTATGAACTGAAGGACCGATTAGAATACTGATTCAGTGCGCTTCAATTTGCATCTTAAATAATATGCGGTCATAAAACAAATCACAAATACGAAAATGAAAGTATAAATAACACCAAAAAAAGGGCATTACAATACAACATCACCTTCTGAGAGAATGAACCCACTCAGAATCAAACACACTAGAGAGAGAAAATGGCAGAAACTGTCAAAATGACACAGCTAAGAACAAAGGTAAATATGAAAATAAACACATACAGGAGAGAGAGAGAGAGAGAGAGAGAGAGAGAGAGAGAGAGAGTTACATCGTAACAAATTTATGGAATAAATTTGTTGGAGAAATGGATACTCTCGAAGGTACCTCCAGCTACAGTAGAGCATAATGGAATTTTGGGGAAACACCCATACCGTCCCTCCTCGCACGGTTCGCAGAGAGAGAGAGAGAGAGAGAGAGAGAGAGAGAGAGAGAGAGAGAGAGAGAGAGAGAGAGAAGGGGGGGGGGGGGTGGGGGGGGGGGGGGGGGGGGGGGGGGGGGGGGGGGTGTTGTAAATGAATGCGTTTCCACTGCTACAGCCTCGTAACACCAGACTAGGAGTGAAAGGGATATGAGGGCTATAACGTGGGCCGAGTAACATACGAGCTTAAATACACCGTGGCCACTTCAACTACTTGAAAATTTACCCTTGACACGTATTGCCAGGCTTACCTTGTGTGTGTGCGTGTGCGCGCAAAGTATACGTGAAGCGTGTTTATATATACGCATATTTATGAAAATCAGTAACTTATGTTCTACATCCACATATATGTATATCCTTCTGTTAAGTGTTTTCTTATTTTTTCTTCTTCTATGCCATACTGATTTAACACCGTTATTATTTTCAACCGCATTTTTATATTTCTCCGAGATTGGTTTTCTTCACACGAAGCCACTATTATATCGAACTGAATCTTGGTTAATGACCTCCACATATTTCCAAATAGATGAGCAAAATCTCAATAAAGTTTTTTTTTTTTCCTTTTCATTCGAAATTGTGTACGTATGATTATATGAACTAAACATTAATAAATATAAAACATTGATCCTTCAGTCGTATCTTTTAACCCTAACACACCGGACCAACAAAAGGGCCATATTGGCTGGCTCCACCTAACAAAAAATGTATACCGGTTATTCTACACGAAACTGAACAGCAACGCCCTCAAAGCTCACGCCCACATGAGTCTACTGCCCACGCGTGGACAGGAGCACCAGCAAGTTTGAAGGGTCACCTGCAACACGAACACTTTCAAGTTACTTGAACGAGTAATGGTAGCAGACCCATCTCCCGATGAACAACACAATTGACATCATATACACCATCTTCTTTAACACGGCAGAACAACCTGGCAATTTGATTGGCCTCTTCTGAAAATTCTTACTGTAATAACAGGTGGGGAAGCAGGCGCCACCTCACCTGAGGAAAGTAACAAAGGGTCACCACTTTCATCAGAAAACAAAATATACAAAACATCGTAACAAATACGTCACAAGTCTTCTTATTTTATGTAATTCATCAGGATATCACAATGACTTTAATTACTTTCATTTTCATTTTGACAAGACAATGATAATTCAACAGGCATGTTCACTACGTTACACTGACATGATATAAATGCCATACGGTATATGATATTGAGTCAAACCACCATTACTTCAGGATGCATTAACTATTCTGCAACATGTTCGAAATGTAGACCGCTTCCTAGTTCTATATATAACACGACGACCCACACAATCTGAAGTATAGGAAAGAACTACAAATGCAGGCTTGACATCAGCAAGAAATGAGAAACTATCACCTATACTTGTATGAAGTGGATGCATGTATGTATATATGTATATAGGTGTGTGTATGTATGTTTGTATATATACAAACACTCTCCAATTCATGGTGGTGGGCGTTCAGGGAAAGGCACTATACAATTTGAAGTTTATTAGTTAGTAAGGTCAACGTGTTACAACTACTTCGTTGCATTTTAATGCCTGAAAATTGCATGTAATGAGTAGGCTATCGAATAATTAGACATAAAAGCAGTCCTCAAATCACTAATTAATACCATTAAACACATTGTAGTAATAAAACACCATGACACTAAAGAATGAACCAAGTCTTTTTGTGTGCCCCGCATAATTCACAAATATTTCTGTATTCTAAATATAGTATCTGTTTTGCATATTTTCGCATTATTTTTAATATTTGATTTTTATGGTTTAAACAATATTCTACAAGTTCTAAATGGGCGTCTATACGTAATTTCTGCCTTTTTTTTTCGGTGTGTGTGTGTGTGTGTGAACACACACACATACATACATAAACTCATACATACATGTATATTTATATGATATTTATCCAATAAAAGTGGCAAGCTTTAAAAGATTTACAGTCCTGATGGCCATGTATCCGTAGATTGTACGGATACTTGACAATGAGCACTGTTAATCCTAGAAAGCTTGTACAGTAACCTTTCTTGAATAAATATCTCCGCTAGATACCATCAACTTTTAATGAGGTCCTGTTAGTAATGGTATTACCACAGAATAATAAACTACTGTGTAAGTGGTAGTTTACAATGTCCTTTAACATCTAATTCGCTCTACCTCCAAATTAATATATTTTCATATATGCTTACCCGAAGGGGAATTTTTTCTCGATAACAGACTTGCCTGGACCGGGGCGCGAACCCATGGATCCTTTCAAATCCAGGAACGTCAGTGAAGCTTTTACCTACTACACCACCGCGAGGAAGAGCGAATTAGAAATTAAAGGACATTGTAACTCGATATATGTATGTGAATCACGGAAATGTGATATGACTTATATAGATATACACACACACACACACAAAATGCGGAAACATCAATTGGTACCACAGTATAACCCAAAGCATCATGAGGCCAACATATCACACCATTTGCCCACATTTCTCCTTAAGTTATCCATATTTCCAATACCACTCCATTACTGAATTGCCCGTACCGTCAGCCTCCGTACAAATAAAATGGAGGCAGGATATGACTCGGCAAATATTGTGAAAATATGAAGGCCGATTACTGAACAACTCGACAAAACGCCCACGTACATAATCAAATGAGCTATTACTGTACTGCGTGTGTGCATGTATATATATATATATATATATATATATATATATATATATATATATTATGTATATAAACAAGATTCAAGTATACAAAATTAATAAAAAAAATGCACTTCTTTTTAATGAAGAGAGCAAAGTTATGTTTAAAGATAATACTGAAATCTCATAACAGATAACCAGGCCAAACTCGTCGACAACAAAGGCAGCTTAGAAACTTACAACTTGATTGACAGAAAGTACAGTCCGTTACGCGAAAAGGAAGAGGAAAAAAAAGAGGAGGAGAACTCGCATAAACACTCATTCACGACAAGTTAAAAAGATAAAACTTTGGAGTCATCACTGCCCTTAAGGAGGAAGCCAACGTGATTAAGTCTTCTGGTGGTTTTACAGGCATTTTTTATTCAGGTGAAAACCAACTATAAACAGTGTTTCAAGTAAAATATTACATACATAAGCATGCATATTGCAATTATTCCTGACGGGCACAGTTTTCAAATATAGAGCTAAACTAATAACGTATCTAAAACACCCACACACACACATAATATATATATATATATATTCATATATATATATAAATCTATATCTATATATATATATATATATATATAGATATATATATATATATATATAGCTAAACTTAATAACGTTATCTAAAACACCCAATATATATATATATATATAGATATATATATATATATATATATAGATATATATATATATATTATATATATATACACACATATAAATTTCTGCCTGACAATAACTACATGAAATAATACTGCAGAAAATGTTCAAGTATTCTCAAGAGTTTACATTAGCTGTACTAAAGACAGCCCTAAGCATTGTCTATGAAAAAAAAACAAAAAAAAAAAGCGTCAGAGTCGATTTTCCTGCAACCAACCAGTCGTCAGACTAGAGAGAGTACTGTAGTAGATTCACGTCAACCGTGCCTTTGATGTCTAGGCCCGTCCCTTACGAAGCTCCTGATTGGTTGTTGATAAGCCAATCACAGGGCTGGAAACTCTCAGTCTCTCTCGAGAGTTAACATAGGCAGTATGTATATTCCACCTCTCCTGAGGGATACGTCTTTCAAACGTATACCTCAACTGAGAATTTCCAGCCCTGTGATTGGCTTATCAACAGCCAATCAGGAGCGTCGTAAGGGACGGGCCTAGACATGAAATACACGGTTGATGTGAATCTACTATAGATTGACATGACGTGCTTCCCTCTCAACCAACAAACAAACATCTATTATTTATGACACAAGAGCCTACATTGAATTTATGTGAAAACGTTACATGACCGACACTTCCAAGTGACCCAAGGCAGATGCAGGCGCACGTACGGCCCCAGAACAATGAACCAAACGGTAGAGGTGGATGTCGAGCACTATACGGCTCCAGGAACCGCCTCAACCTCAATTCACTTGGGAGAAAACAACTGAAGTGACACCCACAATCAAGGGTTTCTTTTCAACTATTACTCAGATTAGATTCGGTGTTTTCTACTCCACAGTGAATATACGCTACATCCAGGATTACTATTACAATTTAACAACATACACAAACAAACACACACACACACGGGTGTAATATATATATATATATATATATATATATATATATATATAATATCACATATCCACATGTGATAAATAGAAGCAGGGCGCATAGGTCCTTACCGGTTTCGACTTTATTTCCAATGGCTTGGAAATAAAGTCGAAACCGGTCAGGACCTACACCCTGCTTCTTATTTTTCAAGTGTGGATATGTGTGATAAAAGAATCACGTAATAAAGTGAGTAATTAACTAGATTATATAATACATATGTATAGATATATATATATATATATATATATACATATATATATACAACATATATATATATATATACATACATATATATATATATATATGACTATAATACACTTTAGCACGTGGTTCATTTATCATCATAACAGAGAAAAATGTTAGGGAAATATGGCAAAAAGCAAAATCCGACCGAACTGCTGCAAACATTACTTGAGCGATAATTGGATAAATGACTATTGATAGAGTGGAAGGAAGGGCGAAGCGGTTGCGGGGGGAAAGATCCTTACGGCTTGGGGGGAGGGGCATAAGGGTATGTGGGTAGCCAATAGTTACTGCGGGTTGCCCTATAGCTAGTTTCTGATGCTCCGTACCCACCTACACAACACGGAGAGACTAGAGCCCTGGGATTCCCTCTCCCCTCCCTGAATCACCCAACCCCTTCCCAGGGGCCTATACAACACACACACACAGCTTCCTAGGTGCCGTCGACTTGAATCAAAACCGGCTGCTCGCTTTCCCTAATATCGCTATTCAGATGATCATCATTTTTAAAATCCTTCATTCAGGAATGACAATGACTGAAGACAATGAAAAAAAAAAATGGAAGCATTAACGAAACGAGCATGCGCGCGCCTCGTTACGCATTGCGCAGCAGAAACAATCGACCACAACGAGAAGCAACGAAAGGCAACGAAAGGCCGAGACGTTTAAATTCAGGGCTGCAGCAAAAGGCTGCGGCATTGCGTGAGGAGAGTTGCGTGACGCGGAGACCTTGAAGGAATATGGGTTGGCACACACAACAGGAAAATGAATCATGATAAAGGTGGGAATAATAATGCATTGTCATACGATGCAAGATTTCATAATAAATATCATTTAGCAAATACGATGGATATGTACGTATTATATAACAAATAGAATGATTGATTATACTACAGCAAAAGGAATGGATGACAAAACTATCTATTATATAGCCAATGGCATGGATACAATCTCATTGTCATAATCATACTATGTCATTAATATAGATTATAAAGATTGTGAGCCTTTTCTTACTGTTCAAACTAAGTTCACTGCAAAACAAAATGGTACTGTGACATGGCTCTCTCTCTCTCTCTCTCTCTCTCTCTCTCTCTCTCTCTCTCTCTCTCTATTATAAATCGCGTCTACATAGACACACCGCTTCCCTACAAACACACGGGATGCTCCACCATAAAAGTAATTTAAGCTTCGGAAACATTCACAACCACAAACATCATTGGGAGCCCATTCGAAAACTCGAGGAGTCATTACGAACCACGGCCAACACTTTCTAGCTCTGACAGAGAGAGAGAGAGAGAGAGAGAGAGAGAGAGAGAGAGAGAGAGAGAGAGAGAGAGAGAGCCATGTCACAGTACCATGCCATTTTCCACTAATGGCGAAAAATCCGAGAGCACGCGGTGTTCGCGCATTTGAAACGGATGAGTTCAAAATAACGCCATCTTGGGGGACGTCAACAGCAAGGCCAGCCCCTCCCTCCCCCGGCTGCTTTCTTCTACATTTGACGACGTTGTGGTCCATAAACATTTCGCTTTCACGCCTTCATGCATGCGAGGTGATAAGGGGTGAATGAGGAGGAGGAGGAGGAGGAGGAGGAAATATAGATAAAAGAGGAAAACCAAGACTGGTAAAATACTTAGGCGTTTCAGCCAACCCTTCAATAGCTCTACGTATAGATGCAGGTCGAGATACGGTGAAGGAAGGGCAGAGCTAAAAAAAAGCTACGCACTCGTGAAAAAGTTGAATAAATAAAGACAAGATATAAAGGGAGGCATGGCCCATTAACATTGCGCGCGCGGGAGACTGTATAAACACTTCCAAGAGAACTTTGAAATTAAAATATCCGTCACTTCTTGCCTCTGTGTGATCACATAACTTCTTAACATGCCTGTGATTACAATATTTACATAACTGGCTGACAGTAAATTAATTCTAGCCCCATTGCCTGAAGCATCAAACTAATAAGTCTAACATCTTTCGATTGAAAATTCTATTAGGAATGTGAATAGGCTCCGCCATTGGAAATTTACTGAAAACTAACCCTCTAATAACAAATATTCAAATAATAATTTCGTATTTCTGTTATGTTCCGTACCTCCAGAGTTACGTTTAAGAATTTCACTAGTATATCAGACAATTATTGCAAATTTCACTAGTATATCTGACAATGATTGCAAAGACATAAAAATGGAATGCATTGGCAAAAATGCAACTCGAAAGTCCATATTAAAGAAAGGAATAATTATCAAAGAAATATGAAAGTATGGAAATAAAAATAAAACTTGACATTCGTTAATAATGAAGCCCTTTCAGATTATCACTAAAAATGTCCTATGGCATCTCCTGCTATAAGCTTCGATATATTTGCAACACAAATAGGTCGACAGCAAAACCAAAGGATACAAACTAATCAGAATCTCGCAAAAGACCTAATCAAAAATGAAAGTCAAACGGATAACATGTATGAAAATGGAATGACATTCGATACTAACTAATAACTGCCATTTTCCTACCAGGTTTAACACGCAAACTGCCACACTAAGTATGGCTCATCTTCCTATCATCATCAGCAGAGCTTGACGGATGAGACGAGGATAATGACACGCAGCGGAAGTCGCCACGTACAGAAAACGCTCAGGAGCGAACAAGACGACTTAACGTTATCCTCAGTGACTTGCCGAAAGATTAACCTGACACAGTGACTCACTAACTTGGTGACTGAATGAAGAATACAAGTCACAATCTCAAATCAGGCTCTGTTTCACTGGAAGACGCACGTTGTCATGCAATCACACAATTGTAAACAACACACTAAACACACACACACATGTATGTATGTATGTATGTGTATGTGTTATGTATGTATATATATATATATATATATATATATATATATATATATATATATATATATATATGTGTGAATATATATATATAGATATAGATATAGATATATACTTAAATAATAATTATTTTTATTTTTATATATATATATATTATATAGATATATATTAACATTATACATAAGAGAATACCACAGGAAGATGAAATATGAAAATCCAAGCGCTTTCCCGTGGTATTCGCTTATTTATGAAGTAACGTGCATCTACTGTAATTATATGTATGTATGTATGTATGCACCATAATATTGTAATGTATGTAGTTATGTGTGTGTGTGTATGTTAATGTATTATATATATATTATATATAATATATATAGATTTATATATATTATTATAATAGATCGGATATTATAGATAAATAAATATATGTATATAATTATAATAGTGTGAGGCTCCCAAAACACCAGGACAACAGTCAGTCACACTTGTATTCTCTGACTACGAAATCAAAGACGACCTTCTCAGCAGGTATTTTTTCTAAACTTGCAACTAGTCGCGTGAACCAAAGTGTCAAAACTCCTAGTTACATATTTTTTGCCTCGTTGCCGACATGAACAAATATTTTCACGGAAAAGCTCATACACAATCGTTCGAAACAAAGCGTGAACTAATATTGAACACATCAATCGACGGCTCAATCTTTTACACACACAAAACAACGATACACTGCAGTTGCAGCCACTAGAACATAAAGCTAAATGCTCCTATAAATCTTCAAATCCATTTTCATGACACAAAGGCAAGATAAAGAAATTCACGTGAGACGAGACACCCGGATGACATTGCTTTAAGCAACTAGTCAAGATAAACAGCCGCCATCAATTGTGTTTTACAGTCTGTCACTCCAACTAGCACCGGGCAATTTTAAATTCCTGGCCTGCCTCTTCCTTCAGACAACAATGATTAAAAGTGTGTTGGTTGGTTGGTTTCATAAAGTTTATGTGTAACACCAAGCACTGGGGCAGCAAAGGCCATTCAGCACTTACTGTATAACTTTATGAATTTATAAGATGTGTTATATCATATAAATCAGGTTTATTTCTTTGAGATAATTAACTATGTTTTGGATTGGGGCATTTTCTCCCAGTAGTTCTTTAAGTTCTTTGCGCACATTCCTATAACTGGGATAAATGTGCTTTTATATAATACAACGGAAATACTGACCGTTTTGTAGCTTGGAATCGAAATTAAATCACACCATTTAATAAGTAAGAAATTTAGAATTCACTGGCCTCTTACGAATGGATACTGTGCATTCGTAGCGAAATCAAATTCTCTCTCTCTCTCTCAAACATGCTCACTCATGTAATGCATACACCTCAATTCGTCAAGCTAACGTCTGACTGATGAAAAGTTGTCATTTGGTAAAAGAAAAAAAACGAAACGAAGCATAGTATATATGTATATGGAGATAGAACGTTTCTTCCACAATGTATTAACCCATTGAATGTGGATAATTTTCTCCTTTAAATTAGTGAAACCTTAAACTGTCAAATAACTTCACTGAATTTTGATCAAAATAAACAACTTGCTTTGATCTCTTTTACAACACAAACAAAAAGAGAAACATATCAAAGACTGATCAATTTTCATACAATGGACAGCAATAACTCGCACGAACCACACCTCACGTCCACTTCTTCCAAATCTGAAGAGCACAAATCAGCCGAATATTTTAATCGTTTTCAAGAGAGCAAGTACGCCAGAAATCACTCCAAGATGTATCTAAAGAGAAAATGCCATCATGAAGCAAATTACGGAGAGGAAAAGTTAATTCCTCTATACTCACAACGGTGACTGAATTTCACACACATTCATTCTTTACTTATCTATAATGCTTACAAAAAAGAGAAAAAATGTATAAATTCAGCATATCCGAACTGCCTTTGAAAACTCTCATGAGATGTACATGAATGAATAAAAATTCTATCGTAAGTGATTTTATCATTTAGGTGCCTCTAGAAATCATGTTAAAATTCAATACACGCATCAGTGATAAATTGGCGAAAACCTCCGCACGAGGCCGCGGTAGGTTCGGGAACATCCAGGATCCACCTACAATAAATAAATAGAAAGATACATACATACATACATACTACATACGTACATACATAAAACCAGCATAGGTGTTATGCGAAGTAGCCAAGTATGGTCATCATATCCTGAAATCATCGTCGAATGATGTCGGACGCAAAATCTGCTGATATCACAGTCAAGCAGTTTTAAAAAGAACTGTTATAAAAAAAAAAGAGAGAACAACGTCATGCACTGCACAACAGTTCCGTCTGTCACTCCAATAAACACCGTCACACCAAACCATATCATGAGCACATAACGGCAGCTCCCTCCGCACCTGCGACTTTCCGGAGACTACACTGGAAAAATGAGAGGTTCACAAAGCATCAAAGCTCATCACGGCAGAAATGAAATAGAAAGGTTTCTGGCAAGTTTACTTCCGGTAGAAGGCAATTAGCTGAACACAACATACTAATGTTTGAACGTCTACCAAACAAATGTTTATTGACGAACATTTTTCTATTACAGAGAACAATAAGACTGCCAACTCAATAGTTAACCCACATAAGGATTAGCCTTTCAGATAGTCAGACACCTCAGCTAGAGCGACAAACATTTTGATACCTGGAAAGGCATGAGCATGAATTAACTTCCCAAATCGTGACAACACAAATCAATTGATGAAAAAAAGCAAATTCGATCGCTGTCAATTTCACACAATAACGAGGGATGTGAGTGAGCTTTCAGAGTGCTGATGACTATTTGAGCGTAAGCGAGGCACTTATTTTCTCTCGTCACCTTCCTTAACAAAATAACTAATACAATAAGCCACAACACCACAAGTTGAGCTTCACACACTTATAAAATGTGAATTTAAACCTCACGGCGCAATGATCTCGATTCCTTGGCGTTCAACAAACACAATTTTCGAAACCGCCACGATATGCGTGTCGTATGTACAGAATCGGAACAATGAGCGTTGTTCCTGTCATCCGTAACATTGCAGTACTTCGATGGGCCGGTCCGCAAAACGCCCAAACAGCCATTTGATTTATGCTTAAATGCTTGTTTACCAGCCATTGGAAAAGACACCACAACTGTTGCAGTTTCCACTTTACATTATTTGCACGAGACTATTTGT
Organism: Macrobrachium nipponense; assembly: GCF_015104395.2. Taxonomy (NCBI): domain Eukaryota; kingdom Metazoa; phylum Arthropoda; class Malacostraca; order Decapoda; family Palaemonidae; genus Macrobrachium; species Macrobrachium nipponense. Next base: position 118,637,637 of record NC_087201.1, read on the forward strand.
TAACATACTTACTGTTGTAGGTTCTGCGTGCATTTTCAGTGGCCACAGATGTTGTTACGCCAGTTAAGATCTTTAAATAACACCAGACAGCAAAGATATAAAAAGTCCAATACATTATTCATGGAGGCCTTTCTTCAACCTTCAATACAAGAAAATCCAGCAACTCATAAATGGCAAAAATTCAATAGCCACTGCCACCGGGGTCTGGTGTTTTAAGGGAAAGTCTATCTAATGGAACCATAAAGCCTGTCTATCTATCATCAATTCCGCCAGTTCACTGTAATCAAGACTTCGACACTTTCATCTTTTTTGCTTTAAGAGAACCATGAAGCCTGGATTCAAGAGACAAATAATGACTTCACTTATGAACATTACGTTACATGCAATGTGATTTTCATGCCTCGAAAAGCAGACATGCACGATGAATTGCACAAATTCCACGAAATAAAAATGAAGAATTTCAAGCCTTCTCCTTGCTTGATAAAATACCCAATGGTTAGATGTGAACTTCTTTATATATTAAGCAATTAACGATTAAGTAACATCGGATGACAGAAATCCTCGACACATACCAAAGATAAGAGCTAAAAGAAAAGGAAAATACATTTTAAGGGCGATGATCGAGCGTCTTGCGTCTCCAAAGCGCCGCCCACAAGAATAGGCTCGACGCCTGTTATCACCTGCACAAGACAAGACAGCCTGTGTCATCAATTACCCGCAGGTGAGAACACAATGCATCTACCTCGGGTATCAAGCGACCACTGAAGGAGGAGGAGGAGGAGGAAGCTGAAGACGGAGCAAATGAACGCATCTGATACTGGATGCTGTATGTGCAGGACACGCACTCAAATTCAACCACTAACTCGTTTCAATTGTTGGTTATCGTGGATCGACTGGAATTAGAGAACAATAAATCTTTCAATGGAGCATTTAATTTCGTTTTTCCATTGCCAAGATTATAAGGATAGGGTTGCTGGCATTTCTTAAAGCCAAGCTAGGTTTTTTTCTGGGACTGCTGGGAGGATTATTATTAGAATAATTCAGGGCATGAAATACTTATAATCTGCTGCTGATGAAAACACTTACACTAATCTACACTGCTTGCATCAGTGCAAATGGCAAAAAAATGACACATTTTTAACCAATTTGTATTTTTCACAACTTAAAAACCTTCGGTCTTAACATAAGGATAAATACTCACTGCAAACAACAGGGGCTGGAAAATAAAACCAACATAACAATTCGGCCACCAACGTGTGCACTAGTGACTGCTTGGAGACAAAAACATTCCTGCTGCAGACACAATGCAGACCCAAGTTGAGGACATGCCTGGTAACAAAACCTGACATCTTTTCAAAATTCTTACCAAATACACGGCGGGAGCATGCAACCTACTCATAAGATCGTCCGCGCTATTGCACCAAGCACATCACAGCTGACAGGCGTAAAGGACGCACTGTTTTCCACTTTCCCTGGCGTCTGAGTGCTTTGAGAGAGTGCCGACAGCTTAAAAAAAAAGTGACCACTAATTCAACTTAATTCCTTGGACAGCAACACTTGAAGCAACTGAAAGATGATCAACTTAGCACACTAACCACTTTTTCCTCACTTCCTTGCATTTAAAAGTATACATAAACCAATTTTAGAGATCACCACCATACAATATAAAATAAACGTTTCATTTATGACTTATTTACAGCCTTCATATGCACCGAGCAAAATCATAACATTACTGAAAAATTTGGTTTTGGGGTAAAGGCATGGGTCATTCACTTATGAATGCTACTGAATTATAGACAAGTAATAACTGATTAATTTGGACAAGTAATAACTGATTAATTTGAGAGAGAGAGAGAGAGAGAGAGAGAGAGAGAGAGAGAGAGAGAGAGAGAGAGAGAGAGAGAGAGAGAGAGAGAGAGAGAGAGAGAGAAATTAATTAAAAAAATAATACACCACCGCAGCATAAAACATAGATTGATGATGATTAGCAAAGCAAACAAAACACAAACAGTTTCTTCTCATCGACATGGCACACTTTATTTAGATATTATCTGGAATAAATACGTACTTTCTCTTTCTCCCTCAACATACAAGATGAGCTCTCTGGTAATTGCTATGAAGGGATATCATTCAGTAGTTTCTCTCTGCTTAGACAGCCCTTGAATCCTTTTCAGTATCTGTGGTCCATCCAGCGCAGCGCAAGGCAATTCATTGATTTGTCAAACTGCAAATGATACAAATATTACAGAAGTTCCTTTTGTAGTTGAGATGAAGATCGTTAGCCATGCCCCGGGGAGAATAGAGAGTGCAAGTGCCAACTGCGTCCGTGTGGGCACCGTAAGAGCTGGAAGATCCAGACCTACTTCTATGAAATTAACACGGGAAATTAGAGAGGAGGCCCTTTGTTTCGTACAATACTGAAAGTCTTAATGGAACAGACATTCCAAGGCTGTGCGCAAAGCTCTAATGCAGATAACATTAACTTCTGTAAATACGCATAAGACAAGCGGCACATGAAATCAAGAAATAACAGCGAAGGAGACATTTGCCAACAAAGACGCCAGAGGCACAAAACATTGGCGTCTCGCAAATATGTTAAGTCACGTACAATAGCTCCAGGGGGACATACGGGTATGAGGTGTGTGTACGTACTAGGGGTGTGTCCACTACGTGCAAGTTTCCAGACGTTTTCACCTAACGAACGCCATTGTTCCATTGGATGTCTAGTAGAGGTGGAGGAGGAGGAGTAGGTGTGAGCACTGCAGTGACTTAAACGAGCCATAAGGTGTGATCTACGATTTCCGGTAAAAGAACGTTTTCCACGGCGGCAGCGCCGAGGATTCCGTTCGACGACGAGCCATCGTCCTGCGTATGTATCGGTGCACGACTGTTGCTCAGTTGAGATTCGGATTGCAATGACAATCTCTAAGGCTCAAATACTTTACTCAAGCATTTACAAAATTATTTCTAATGAAGATTTTGATATATACAGGAAAAAACTCGACGTCTTTGCTTTAATTATAAAACAAATTTTCAGTAGATAGGACAAAATAGAGCACTGTAGACGGGCACACAGTCAAGTTCAGACCTCGGTTACTTTTGAGGCCAGTGTTCATCCCCAAAACAAATCACGTCAACGAAACGATCACTATCACGTGCAACCAAAGACAAATAAAAAGATGTGGTCTGAAGGCGGGTCTCTCTATCTCTCTCTCTTCTCTCTCTCTCTCCAGGGCTTTAGATCAGTAGGGCAGGAAGGAGAAGGAAAGGAAGGTAATGACTAGGGAGGAGGGGCTGGGTGAAGAAAGGGGAGGGGAGGGGGCCGAAACCCGTAATTTGGTAGCAGTGTAGGGAATTCAAGCCTTGGATCGCTCACCCCCCCCCCCCCCCCTCCCCCACGACACACGACACACACACACACACCATAAACCGAGCGGTCCCATGGCCACTTCCACGGCATTCAGTTTTTTCCCATGAACAAACGCACGCACTCTCCCACAAGACAAATTCCTACTATATCTGCATGGAAGGATGGAGATATTGTTTCCAAGATATTTCCGATTACTACGGCAATTCTGCTTTGCTTTCACCCTTTGGCCAATGGTGACTGATGGGAAAATAAACTATCTATAAAAATTGAATTTCTTTGTTAAATGCTTGACTTCGTATCAGACATTTACACAATACCACTGACGTGCAGAATCCATTATCTCTCTCATTATCACAAAAGAAGAAAAGATATATAACAAAATACAAAAGAGGAGGCGTGGAGAGTCTTCAGGGTCCCACCTTTGCAAGAGAATATAACCTAGTATTACCGACTCCCGCAATGAGCAATAGAGTAATGTAATGCAACTGCCAACACCAGTCTCATGCTACAGCAACACATTTCTTTCGGCTAATTGCAAGTCTCCTGTCTCCTCCTCCTCCGTGGACTTTCGCCCACAACCAATGAGTACACAGGAACCCCGCACTCCAGTCACGTCCGTGCTCTAACTGCAAAGTCAACAAGGAGAAAGTTGCAAGACCCAAAGAGCTATTACTTGCATTTGCAACTTGAATAACAATCAACAATGCTTTAACTATAATTCCTCAAATGAAGTACGTCTAAGACTAGCGCCGACTTATTCAAACGGGGTCAAAAGAATTGATATTAAAACCAACTTTTTCATCTCTATTTCTTCTACCTTCAGCAATTCACATGTAAAAACTGCGTACAAAAATTGTTACTTTTCATTTATTATCCTCATCTTTATCTCTAAAATTAACATTTTTTTGGAATCATTCTTATTCATATCGTTATTTATTATTGACATCTATACTATTATATTTAGATGACTGTTCTGCGGCATTATTCCATAAACGACTGCTAATTAGTTAATGTAAAAATTTTCAAAACTTCGCAATTGCATGTGCATACATTATTGACAAAAGCGAAAGTACAGTCTCCTTTTTCGTTTGGTTTACCAATTACGTTGGTATATTTGAGTTTACAATAAAGGACAAATCAATTTTGGCATCCATTAAGTGCAGGAGTCTCCCACACCACAAAATACGCACTGATGACTTCCAATCGCCTGAGGTTTTGAGCCAAGTACTCCCGCAATGGCCCTCGTCTGCGGCCACACCAATCTTTCCTTCAGGTTTCCAGCAACAATGTGTCATCCGTTCTCCCCACATCCTTGAGCAAGGAACGTCGGGTCTGGCCAATAAGAAACGGAAAGTTAAAAAACAGAAGCATCGATGGGGAAGGCCGTCTCTCCCATGTAAACAGCAAGGCGAACTGAAGTAACAAAAACACAGAGAGGAGTCATTTTGGGAGGAAAAATGATATAAAACCACTCTATGTCACAAATAGATTAGCAATAGCAAGAGGAAATTTCTCTTAGAAACGAAACAAGTCATATAAAACTGACGCGTTCTGATGAAACGACGTGTCACATCTTACAACAAGCAACGTGATACAAAACATTAAGCCACATACTGGCACCACTTGACATATTATTAAACTAATAACTTACGTTAATTTACTGCCATTACATAATCACATAAGGCTTTACTCAACAATAAAAAAAACTTATAAAATATAAATAAGTCACTTCCTGATATTAGTAAACAACACGCACACCTCAAAGAGGAATAAATTGTAGAGAAGGACCAAGGCAAATATTTAGTGCAGAAATGCCTATCAATGTGCGCGCGTCCGTCTTAGGGTAATGTTTTTATTTCGCACTTTTATTTTTTGGAATCGTAAGTGCGCTACAAGACATGACCCTGCAACAGGATGTATACATTATGGATAACTGCAATGGGCAAAAATGACTGCAATCCAAAAACAAGCATAAAGGCGCTACAAGACATGATCCTGCAACAGAATGGATATATTATGGATAACTGCAATGGGCAAAACTGATTCTGCAATGCAAAAACTAAACTATAAAGACAGCACTACAACGCTCAACAACAAGCGACTTAAAACGCAACTTTGAGTCAAGGGCATAAAAGATAAACGTCGGAATATTGCACGCACGAAACAACAACAATAAAATAAACCTTTAACAGAGGAAGCTGTGGTTCTTCCCCAGAACTGACGCGGAGCACATTGACTTGGGAATAACGTCCTCCGAGAAATTCGGAGGACGATTATTAAGCAGCGAAATGGTAACAGAAGATGACGACATCATCACACATCCATGCGACGGAACAGGTCAAGTACTAATCTAGTTAAACCGGAAAATTGATAGCATTCGAAAAATACAATAATTAATATAAAGTGTACAGAAGAAAAGATAATCAAATGGACGCTTTTATATATCCTTGTACGTCGGTGAGCCAAATAACAACATTTGCAGTTGAAATGGTTTATATATAAATTTCATGTAGACGATAACCGTAAGATGCGGCCAGCCTCCTATATTCTAAATAGCTAGAATTAAATAAAGAAATGTAGTTTCTGTCTCGCTTCAAGTACCTACCCTGGATTTTCAGCAGCACCCTTTAAATAATTTTTTACTTCATTATGACATTTTTATTTTCTGTTGAATATTAGAATTACTTTTGATGGATTTCTTTGATATTTTATTTAGAATATTTAAACAATCTTATCGTGTCTTACTCTGCGCCTAATCTAAGTACAAAAAAATATGTACGTTAACTTATAAAGGGTTTCTTTGATGATTATACGCCTCGTCATTTTTCCTTGAACACTGACCTAATACTCCATAATACCGCTTGAAATCTGGTTCTCGTGGAAGGGGGAGACCGAGTTACATCTTCGAAATATTGTAGTATTCCAATTCCTGAGGTATTGCATTTAGTACAGATTAAAATTATTTAGGTATCTCATCAGCTGGTACAATATCCGGATATACAGTTGAATACGATGCAAATTCGCATATCTTCATACATTTAACTGAAGTGAAAGAAAAATCCAGCTACTTACGTAGGCCAAAAATAATTGTAATTGAACTCTGGAACCCATGAAAATCACAAAGCATAATTTCTAACTAAGTACGGAAGGCCCCTGCTTTCCATTTATTACCTGCGGTTGTTCATTTACGGACTTTTTTCCGATTTAAATTTGAAATATTTTGTACGGATTTTTCATATGAATTTTCTGCTTTATAGAGCAATTGTATACAAAACCCAGCTGGAAAACATGCCCCTTTGCTAGCCATACGAATAACAAAACTGACAGAATAAGTGTAAGCTTACTTTAAATACACCACTAATAATGCATTCATATATGAACTAAATACATCAACTTATACATTCATATAATTGAATTTTTACCAAAAAAAAAATCTCGCATTACTTTCTAAATAGTTAAGGTGCAAACACCTGCTAAATTTCTTTCCTTAAATGTTAAATAACACACACAAACACAACACACACACACACACAGTCTGGTTACAACAGGACTAGCAAATGCGGATAAGAAATGCATGAATACAAGAATAAATTACACTCGACTAAACAATAAGAGGACGAAAGCAAAAGGGAAAGTTGCCATCCACGGCGCAAACATCTCTATTTACCCAACTTGCTTACTTGTAATATTCTTGACAATTTACAAATCTTGCTCCTTGATATATTCGCGACAAAGTCAGAGTGGGGTGAATATCCGTTTCCGGTCAGAGGTTGGGCCACTGACTCCGAAAAGAGACGAGTACAGATCAAACCCGTTGACTAACATCAGTTTCCAATGAACAGTTTAGGTCAACCGAGGCACGTGTTTTGTCTTTTATAAGGTCATTATTTTACCAGTAATTACAACGAAGTCATTCTAATATCAAGAATAACTTTCCATTATATTCGCAGAAACCAGAGAAATAAATGCGAGATTCAGAGCTGCAAAGTGAGACTACATTCGAGAATCGCAATGACAGCAACCAACAACAGATAAGAGCCACATTGCATCGGAGACTTTTAAAAGAAGGTTCCTGCACTTTCTTATAGGTAACCTATATACAGATGGATATATACAGATGGAGGTCTTTCTCCCTCTCTCACAAAGCAAACGATATTAATTTACACGCAAAACTCGGCAGATAAGTGTAACGGCCAAAAACGCAACAATAACACACATACAATATTTACAATCTATTCACATGAGATGACGCGATGTGGAATAAAGCAACGATAGCAATTTGCCAAAACTGATAGAAGTATTAACCCTGGGGAAAAAAAAAATAATAATAATACTCTCGGACATTAACACTTCAGAGCTCTCCCATCATCCCAAGCCCATGCAATCTAATTATATAATTTATATATTATATATATAAAAATAATAATATAAGAATATATACATACCACACCCAATTACATATACATGAGACAAAATACAACATATACATGAATAACAAATACATATATATATTTACACATATATATATATAATTATATACAAATATATATATCTATATATAGATATAAATATACATATACTATAACATATACAAATACTTAAACTTACAGATACCATATATATAAATATTATAATAATAATTTATAATAATATATATATATATATATTATTATTAATACATTCATTTCTTCTCAGACACCCGCCCTCTTTCGCAAGGCCAAACAATAGCTTACCATCAAGAAACCCCTCTTACTCGAAACCCTCCTCCACCTCACCACCACCATCATTCGTTCCGCTCTACATACCTTTCCTCCTCACACCTCCTCCTCCTCCTCATTCCCTACCTCGCCGTCCTCTGACCTCACAGCTTTTGGTCTTACCTGTAAAAGAGAAAAAACATGGGTCACTTACATCTCATTCAAACACTGGAACAGCTGAATCTGGACGGGAAGTTTGATGTGGACCACATAATACTTATTAAACGGGGAGAGGGGTTGCAAAGGGGGAAACGTCAAAGCAATACGTTGGAAGAGAGTTACACATATCGTTTACAGTTATTTTAACAATTGGCGAATGTTGAACACTCAAAAGTGCGAAAAAGAACGCAAATCTTGTACAAGCAACATCAGCAATCACAAAATTCCATAAGATATATCAAGCCAAATGCCCATACTATATTGTTAAACCTTAAAATACAGGTCTAGAAAAGGTCTAGAACTACTTCTCTTTAAAAAAAATCTTGATTTCACAAAACACTCGATGTCTGTAAGCGGCCTTTCTAACAAAACTTCTTTTCCTGTTATGGGGAAACCACCAATAAAATAAAAACGACATAAACAGCAGAGGTCTGTCTATGGAAGCCAGTCAAGAGTGGGGATCTTGTCCGTATCTTTAGGAGAACAAAAGAACGCTAGAGGAAACAAGAGATTGGGAGGGATTTCCTTCACTTGACCAACAACCGTCAAGGTCAACACAAACGGAAATTCTCCCAGACCCTGAAACGCAACGCAGCAGACCCCCTACCAGAAAACCTCCCACGACCCCTCTCCCTCTCTCGCCACGATTCTCGTCATAATTTTCCGTAACGGGAACTACTTCAAGCTGAAAAGAACCCTAGTTAGAGTGTATTCATCTATGTATCTGTTTCACACCAGATAGATACATAAATTGATTGTGAAAAACTAAGAAAAGTTGATTCGCAAGTCATCCCCCACCCTCCCTCCCCAAAAAGCTAAATGACTTCCACTGCCACCAGCCTCATCCCCCCAAAAAACTGCATCACTTGACTCAAGTCATAGATAAGTTACCGATTCCTACTCATTTTTAATCGTCTATGAATGAAGCCAATGGAGACATTCCATCCTGGTAGAGGACTTCTGGACTCCCAAACCCTATGATCTTTTAGGAGGAACAAGGACGATAATATACATGAAATTACCGTTGATTATAGCAGCAGCAGCAGCTGATTTCGTTTCGAAAGGCGTCATGCCAAACTGGCTATAACCCACAGCCATTCTTCAACCAGTAAAGCACTGAAACATTTGTTGCGAGAGAAATTCCATTAAGGGGTAAGTGCAAACATCCTCCACCAGACAGGCGAATCTATTGCACGAACTGATGATCATCTGAGAAGCACAAATAATTTACAGTTCTTATGAAAGTGACATTCAATTTAAAAAAAGGGTAAATTAAAAATAATTCATAATTCTTAAGAAAGTTACGCCAATTTAAAATCAGGCAAATTACACTGTCCCAGTATCTACACCGACCGAAATAAAAACTTAAGAGTAAAAACTAAAAATGAGTATTCATTCATCAGAGCCAAGACACATGAAGTCAGGGCTAGATAACAACTTGTCAGTCGAGATACAGCAGACAAGAAATAAAAACTGCTTGAAAATATATGCCCACAGAAAGCAATCACAAATAGACAAGTTTTAACTTCCACCCTCGGTCTGTGCTTCTGCCCAACACTGCATTTGAACTCTTGAATCACGTATCCTCTTAGTCAGAAATTTTTAAAAAACAACGTGCAAATGCGCATAAGCGACAAAACTACTTAAGATTAATTTGCTAATACAAAATAGCGTTCTAATTACAATGGTGCATGTAGATAAGCGACAGTGAACAATCATCAAACCTCAAACACCAGACAATGTCATAACACAACGTAATGCAGAGAACCATAATGCTACGTAACGCAGAGTACTACTTGAGGTTTTTATGAGTACTCAACATCCAATTTGAGTAACTTGAGGTAAGGGTAAGACAGACCAACCTCTCATTAACTTGAACGAGCTCACTGTGTGGTAGTGGTAAAAGGCTGGCTCTCCAATACAACTTATGTTAACATTTATTATATCGTAGTACATCACTATTTACGCAGAATAGAAAATATCCATTTAAAAAGAAATGGGCCACAATTTGAATTATTACATTGAACCCCTACCCTATACATCAAAAGTAAAAACACAAAGTTTAAAAAAGCAGTCATTTCTACCAAGAAAATGATATATCACTTAGAGACGGGAGAGAGAGGGAGAGAAAAAAAACCTGGGACGACTTAACCGCTCTTCCCGAGGAAAGATATACATAAAACTCGAGTCCAAACATAATTCCTCACACGGCACCATCGTCGGGGATTCCCCCTCTAAAATAAGCTATAAACCTTTCAGTCCGTAGCAAGCTAGAACGCGGCACGAAGACAAATGCCCTCGTGCCCCAGGGGACCCACGACCGACAAAAAACTTTATTCAGAATTTTAACTCTCGTACAAAAATATAGCAAGAGTGAAATAAACCGCGTACGGCCAGCTTTGAATACCGATACAAGGTTCAGTTTTTAACGAAGTAAAATGCGTAACAGCTATACGAGAGACTTAAGTTCAAGTAATCCATTTTATTACAGCATATAGAAAAATCTGAGAGAATTCCAAAATCTGAAATATAGTGTAATAAAGACACCTGGCAAGTGTTTTAATATGGTACCATTGCAGCATTTCCACGACTATGACAGCAGGGATTTAACTTACATTCACAAACAGACACCAAAGCAAAGCCAAATGATAGAGTAATGAAAACAGAGAGAGAGAGAGAGAGAGAAGAGAGAGAGAGAGAGAGAGGAGAGAGAGAGAGAGAGAGAGAGAGAGGGTATAGCAGCTATTGTTATTATAATCAACTGATATCCACTTTAGCATGCAACAAGTGCAACTATAAACTGCTTATACATATGACACAGCTGTCCTACTACTTTTCCTATTGTTGGGAACCCGACAAAGCACAGTTCCAAGTCTCTCACTTCATTCGGTTGCCACAACGCGTCGCACCAACCAGTAGCATGTGCCATTTGTGCAAAAATAAGAACAAAATATATATATATATATATATATATATATATTATATATATATATATATATATATATATCTTGGTTCTTTTTTTAACCTCAAAAATTCTCTTGGTATAGACAATAAGTATGACGGGGACATAACTAATAAACTGAGATCTCGCCCTATTAGCGATTAGCAGTAGCAGCTATCCACATCGATTTATCATACCCCAAATAACCCATTAGAACTTATTAAATAATCATTCATATATTAAAAAAACGCTGTTCCTCCCTATTTAGAGAATACAGTTCAGCGCCCCGGGAGAGACAAGAAAAAATCCAGGGAAAATAACGTGATGAGCGACTCTAGGAGTTGTGACAGGACGATGAGGCGATAAATGGATAAAAAGTGCTGGCAGAGGCGGGAAAGCTCAGCGCTAAGGCAACCAGAATAACGACGAGGGAAAAAATGATGAAAATGAAAACGATCTTAGATAACAGGACGCGTTTGGCTGAGGAGGGGAATTGCCATGAATGATGGCAAGTAGAGAGAGAGAGAGAGAGAGAGAGAGAGAGAGAGAGAGAGAGGGGGGGAAGGGGAATTGCCATGAATGATGACATGTAGAGAGAGAGAGAGAGAGAGAGAGAGAGAGAGAATCAGGCAGCTGCTGGGTATGACATACTTGCTTACGACTCCACCCACCGTAGTAAGAGGCAAGAAGAGCGTATAATGAAGCCTATAAATACGACCTAACGCCTCCTATATCATTCATACCTTTGGCTCTCCGGGACTCTCTCTCTCTGGTCACACGTCATCATACTGAACTCTTCTCTGCACTTATCTGACACCCACTCACATGAGGTCGTAATAGACAGCATTCTTCAAAGAGACCGCCACTGTCTGTATGCATACAAGCCTACAATTAACACACCGATGAAAAATGAAGTTGCCAATATTAAAGCCATATATAATGTGTGTGTGTGTGTGTGTGTGTGTGTGTGTGATATACAAAACTATATATCCATATTTTCTAATGTCTTAAATTCCTCCATTTTGTTTTCACTTAAATTTACAAGAAATATTAATTCGTTAAATAACCAGGGCCACCTTCATTCAATATATGATTGATTAAATATCTGCCACTGTTATGTTTCATCCCAAAACAGGATCTAATCTTAATCTTTCAACAGGTGAGTCCCTTCTGTCCAAACTCAATTTCACAGATCGCCTCATGATCGTGACTCTTTGGGCCCAAGACCTCCCACTTCGTCCCTAATTCTCGACTCGTCACTCTTCAAAACAACGAGCAACAGCAGCCGTCTTGGGATTAGGTGAAGACTACTTTTCTCCTGAACGTCCCAAACATCACTACAAAAAAAAGAAAAAAAAATTCGGGACAATGGGTACGGAGGAGCCACTTAAAGGGAACTGCTATGAGGTTATGCACTATTACCATTATTAGCGTTAAACCAAAAATGAGCAAATCTTATTTCGATAACCACATGTTACTGTCAACGTTATCAACCTTATCATCATTATTATTACTAAGGAAATCTGAATTATTCAAGCCTCTTAAAAGCTATCTGAATTATTCAAGCCTCTTAAAAGCTATCTTTTTTCGTCTTAACGTGCTCAATGACATTTTAATAGGTAAACTCAAGATCACAAGCCCGGAAGCCAGTCATTACCAACTCCGTCACTAATGAGCTCCCAAAGGCTTCCAAAAAAGTGAATACCGGTAAGCTAAATAAATAACTGGTGGCAAGGTGCAAGCGAAAATTATTCAATAATTTAATTTGTAAGAATTCAGGAGAGAGAGAGAGAGAGAGAGAGAGAGAGAGAGAGAGAGAGAGAGAGAGAGAGTATAGAGGAGGAAGAGAGAGGGGGGGATCATATTAACATAATTATTTGATTTTGAAATTGTGAACTTTTACACCTCAGAAGAAATAAATGATGAGAACCAGAGAAGAATTTTCAATTCCGATTTGTGAATATAAATTTTCTACAAACATCCTACCTAACTACTGAATAGGAAGAAAACCTTCGGCATTGCCGTTATTCTATTAAAAACCCGATAAGTCAGTGTCCTTATTCGGTATATTTCAAATTATGCATCTGTGTATAGCATTCTTTATCGCCAAAATCTTTGTTAGTATACATCTTGTCAACAAATCAATCAACTCATAGGAAGCTGAAAAGGACCCCAGTCCCTACTGACCAAACTTGTAGTTCCTGCACAGTACTCGTCCATTATCTAATCCCGTATGCAGCATTATGACAAATATGTGTCCTTCTACAGCATCATGAATAAAATATGTGAATGTACAGTATATTATAAACGACACAAAGAGTGCTCTGTATAAGCATGAAAGAAACAAGTGTCCCACTGATCCATGAGAATTTTCGGGGGGTGACTCGGTGGTCCATAAATACCCGTAGCGTCAATAAGCCTTCTTCACTTTGCGCATCTTCCTCCTCGAACTCCCCTCCCCCTCCTCCTCCTCGATCCCCCCTCCTCCTGCCCCCCCTCCTTCCCCTCCCCTCCTCCCCCCCCCCCCCTCTCCCTCCTCCACTTTTCCTCCTCCTCCTCCTCCTCCTCCATCACACTAAAATCTGCTTCCTTCTCCCTGAAACCATGTGAACCACATGGCCCAGAATTTAAGTGCAATTTCGGAGGAGATCAATTGCCAGATAAAGACGCAGCTTTACCAAGTCACCGGGAAGAAAATGTGATTGCATGTATGCTTTATGCTTTACTACATTAAATATGGCATCGTCATCTCTGGAAAGAAGAAGCCATTCTACATTTTATAAAAAACATACTGATCTGCTCTCCTGGCTGCGATAAAATTCACATCATTAGTGCAAAAGCAGGCATTAGTTGAAAACCTGTACATGAATTAAATTTTTATACCTAAATACTGAATGTAATAAGAGAACACTGCGTTCTGATTATCAAGTAATAACGTTGCCCGACAAAAATACTTCATTACAAAGAACTAAACCTCTTCTTGCTTTTGCAATGCAAAAGAGTCGACTTGGTTACTAACTGAAAGTAGTGACGACAGAGACCTGGAAGAGGAGTACTGTGCATACACAATCAAGATGGCGTCTAATAAAAGGCCTTCATACCATAAAAAAGAAAACTTTGTTAGCAAACAAGACGATACATGCCTGTATGCAAATTCAATATCGTCATGTCTGTGTACCGGAGAACAAGACAATTACTAGAAGAAACGTAACACCACAAATACTGCATAAAAATATATAAAAAAATGATCTACGTAAATTATGAAAAACCTGTGGCACAATAACAGTACTTTCCTGGGTCGCTATGCTAGATAAATTCTGTAGATATGACGATGCCAATGATAATTCCTTTTACCTCTCTAATTAATGGGAAAAAAATCAATATGTATTATGTACACAGCAAAATTCCACGCACTTCAATACTTCAAAAAAGGAAAAGATGGTCTGGACATGGTGGGAGGCCAAATCATCATAAAACTCTCCCAGAAATATATCTTTATTTTACTTATTTTACAGCAATGTCTTATATTTGCAACTACCCAAAGAAGCCATTTACGTAACTTCAGTTCTTGCCTGAACGAGATACAGGTTACTGCTACAGTATTATCAAAACGAAAGGAAAAAAATGTATTGAGAATAAGACATATCTAATCTTTACTTTTTCGTAAACCTTGTACTCAAAGACTAATCAGTTACTGGCAAACACCTAGTTAACCTTAAATAACAACATTCTCTCTCTCTCTCTCTCTCTCTCTCTCTCTCTCTCTCTCTCTCTCTCTCAACCAATCGATGGTCCGTTTGCCTTTGACTCGAGAAAAAAAAACTTAAATGTTCCGCGAATCCACTGAGAATCTTGATTTTTTTTTCCTTATTTCTGGTACTCACAATGATACAAAATTATAACATAATAATAGAAACATATTCAGAAAATGCTGGTCCAAGCTGTTGGTCAAACTGCAACACAAATGATTGATGGATGCCTTCGTTGAGTCCTATTGCTAGAAACAATCTGCTAAAACGACTAATGCGTGTTTACGGAAAATCGTGGAAGTCAAGAACAAAAGTTTGCTCCAAAAAAGTAGCTTACTAAACTAAGATAAAGGAAAAGGAAATCCACTCAAGTCACATTGATTCTAGAATTCTCCCTCACCATGGGTAATAAGCTCTGCTTTTGGTCATCTTCGTACCCCATATTTTTTATATTGTTTTCACAGACAAGCTACACATTAGCTAAAATTTACATAATTATTCCCCTTCGTCAACATCATCATGAAAAACTACTACGGTAACGATCATTAAAACTAAACTGATTGGTAAATATCCTGAGTGACGCTCGAATATCAATTTTTAAGTCTCACGAAAGGTGTTGATTACATACAAATACTGAATAAGGGAAGTCTCAGTATGAGGAAAATAAAAAGAAAAATCTAAAAACAGACTGTTGTCGGAAAGATTGCCATCTAAAAGGCATTACACAGAAGCCTTATGTTGCCCGATCCCTCATCCTTCCCCATCCCAGAATCCAACTCCCACTTCTTTCAAGGACATAAAAATCACTGGTATGAAAACTATTCAACCTTCACAGGCACCAAGAAATAAGTCGAGATTATTGCTAAATCTGTAACTAACATTCAGGATGGAGACCCGAGAACACACACACTGGCAAATAATCTAATTTACAGGTATTTGAACATTTATTCTCAATTCTCATGTTTAAACACGAACTCATTTCGTACCAACTACACATATATGGGAATACTATCAAAATACACACTTCTGTTCTTGGTGAACGACATAGCTCAAAACAAAGCAATTAAAAAGCAAAGCCAGAATGAAATCTGGAAACCAACACTTGCACGAGATAAACCTCATATTTCTTGATCAGTTGACGAGTTGCCATAATTTAGCTGAATAACTATCCACATTCTGAACATGTACCGGACTTCGAGGCCACAATCGGATCAAGAGCCTCCTGGAACATCGGCATCGCTTATTATTATTTTTTTTTTTTTTTTTTTTTTTTTTTTTTTTTTTTTTTTTTTTTTTTTTTTTTTTTTTTTTTTGATGCATAACACTCACTGCCTTGGAACAAATTCGAGGCAGTGAAGTGATGGAAACCATAACCAACCTTTCCAAGTGGATCGCATAAAGTGCTACTTATGAAAACAAGGATGTACGGTTTTTTCTGAAGCTTGTTTCCCATAGAAATATCAATCACAAGTTTCAATTCTCCTGCGACCGCTTGCCCGCTACTTTCGTATTTCGTAACTTGATAGAAAAAAGACAAAAGAAGCGAAAGCAACAGAATAAAAGAAGCAAAGTGAAGGAAGAGTGGCGCAGAGCAATCTTGAAACAACAACCCACTTGAGGTGGCGTCTGAAGATATTCACCATGAGATGAGGGAAGGGCAATGGAGAGAAGGGGGGGAGGGGGGGGCTGTGAGGAAGCAGGGGGAGCAGAAATGAGGAGCACAAGCCCTAACTCAGAGGGTAAAAACCACCATCGTCGAGGCTTCTCCTCCGAGGTTGGTAAGTCGTCCTTCAAACATGTCAATGGAGATAAAAACGGCATCATTAGCCGAAACACCTGGTCCCCATCGTTTCTCCACCCAGAAAAAATAATGGCGTAGGCTCTTGAAAAACGACCAAGAAAAATAAGAGTAGCCCTCTATATAAACCGAGGCTATGAGAAACTGCTGCTGGTGCTAGTTGTTGTGGGCACATGCGAGGGGAAGGGAGGGTAGAGAGAGGGGGAGAGCCCGGCCCACCAGGGGCTGAGGTGGGTTGCCCTTTTATCACTCCCTCACTTTCCGAGGGGAGAAACCAGGAGTAGGGCTTCCCGATGTTGCCTTTGAGAGGTCATTTACTTGAGCGTTCACCAGCCCAGACCCTCCGAAAATGGCTCTACATCGGAGTCATGAGCCACGGGATTCAACACGTGCAAATGTTCTCCATCAGATAGTCTCCAAGGCATCCGCATCGAAGGACAGGCAAATACGTAAAGACAGGAGATAAGAAGAGCCAGAAGATAAAAACGCCACCACGGTACCAGCCGCGAGGAACAAGGGGAAGTGGGGAGGAGGGGAGAACTCAGACTGGGGCCATATTCGTAGTCTCGATCCATGCCACATGGCACCAGAAACATCCTACCCACCTCACCACCAGCATCCTTTGAAAAAATGGCATCTTGTCTTTTACACGTTGCTAAAAAAATAAATAGTTAAGAAAGTGGACCGTTGACCGTAAATGATACAAAACTAACTTCCGTTAACACAAATTCTGTTCTTCCGTCACTACATTACACAACCCAATCTTAATTAACTTCTTTTTAAAATTCAAATAGCGGGCCAGCAGCAGGCAAGACTGCAGGGGGGAGGGGAGGCGGTAATCGGGTGGCTGTCATAAGGACGGTGGGACTGAAGGGGAAGGGGGAGGGGAGGGGAGGGGAGGGCGAAAAGGAGCGTTGCCACTCTCTCAAGATCCGCCTTCAAGAACCATCCAACCGGCGAAGTATATGGTATGTGGTGGGGCTAGTGTGAATTTCTGTGAATCGTGTGTGTGTGTGTGTGTGTGTGTGTGTGTTGTGTGTCGGTGGGTGCAGAGTATACGCTTCGTTTCAAATACCACTGGATCAAGATATACAGACAAATAATCGAAGGGCCGGTGCAAATTTACACGGGACTTCTCAGAAAGGAAAATAACGAAGCTGAACATGATAAATTGACCGAGAGCAGAACCGTATAATACTGGAGGACCAACGTAAGACAACAGTGAATTCGGTTTACCTTTGCACAATATGAGGCGGATATTCCAAGCAAAAATAAATCCACATAAGTAAATCATATCATCCCAACATGATGCAGTTCTTGAATACCTCTTGATTAAGTCATAAACACAATCTTAACAATCCAAATACGCCACAAGGTGAATAATATACCCTGTGGCCAAACAATGGCACTGCCAGACGAAGATATAGAATGGCATAATCGTGCCGAAGCAAAAACAGTATTGCATTGCTAGGAAACCGGAACTCTCAAATGGAGCAACTACCATTCTCTCTCTCTCTCTCTCTCTCTCTCTCTCTCTCTCTCTCTCTCTGGAATATTATACCTTTGAAAGCCTTACTTTCTTCCTATACAGAGTAAGTATGATGATATGCCAGGCACGCTAATCAAAATGCATATTGACGACACAGAAGTCTTCTTTCCGAAGAGATAACTCATTACACAGAAAAAAAAAAAAAAAAAAAAAAACTCACTACACGAATTAAAAAAAAAAAAAAGCCTGACCGAAATTTACCTAATCCCAACCACTTCCACCAAAATGCTTTGGTAGGTTAAAAAAAAAAAAAAAAAAAAAAATTTAATTCTATTAATTCCCATTCTCTCAAACAACTGCTGCGTAGCTTTCCTCAAAAACATTTCCGGTTTTAACCCGTTACAGACCCCGTCTCCAATAGTTAACAGCCTTTAATTGACAAGCTGTCGGGTTAATTGTAACTACGGTACTTTGGCAACTGATAATAATTGCTTTGCCGAGTGATATTCACGAACTTGGATATTTCATCTGGATACGAAAACTTTTAGGCCACCTTGGATTGGCACCAATGTCAAAATCTCAAGCGAGCAGAATCCACATTGCATGCGTCAAAGTTTAAACCCTAAACATATTTCCTTTGCTCAAAAGAACTTTCCAAAGGACGGAAAGAGAGAGAGGGAAAAAAAGAATACTGGACAGTGCTACCAAACGGCCCAGCATATGCACGAACACAATCACGTACCCGCACATGATCTCGAAACTCAACCACAAAAGACATTAACCTCGTTTTAGAAACGTTTCCGGCATACGCACGCAATCAACAGCCCGCGTTCCTCTCTAAAAACCTCCCGCATGATCGTTTCCCCCCAACCAGGGCCTTCCCTTCCAGCTCACAATCCTATCTCCCCTCGGATGCCCCCATCCATGCAGCCACACGACCCGACCCTTTATACACAACGAGGGGAAAAAATATCTCACGAGTACCCCAATTCCCCTATGGCATGGCGTGGTACCCTCTTGCCCCTATGGTATGTTTATAACCCTCCAAGACGTTCCTCCCTCCAACTGACATCCTCACGCATTCCCCTCCCACATTCAAAGGCACCAACAATTTAAATGGCCACAAATTTCCCTCTTGTTAATGAATGGAAAGACTTCCGTGTAGTCACATACTCCCGCGTCTCCATTGACATTTTCAGGTAAATATCACTACTACTACTACTACTACTACTACTACTACTACTACTACTACTACTACTAATGATAACAATAATAATAATAATAACAATAATGATAATTCAGCAGTACTATGATTTGCATAAAAACCCACTTTAATGGCAGTACCTCTAAAAATCATAATACTACTAACATATCATTTCAAGATCGAAAGACAATGTTCAAAAATATATCTCGAGAGACAAAAGCAGAACACAAAGCGTCGCACAGCATTCCCAACTGAGAAATAACTTGAGCGGCGTGGAGGGGAGACTCAAGTCTGCCGACAATGTACGCCCGCAAACAAAAGCAAGAGTCAGGTTCACACAACAATGACGTAATCGTGAGATGGGGAGGGGAGGGGGGAAGACCCAATGCAAGATTGCAAAGTCATCCCTTCGGGAAGACTTCTGGTGAAACTTTACGTGACTATTGAAAAGAGTGTGGCATCACATCGCGAAATGCCTTATTCATGGGAATTTTCATTATCTAGCTATGACACTAAGGCGTTATGCGATCATTCAATACATATTTTGGAACTATTTTTATTTTTTCTTTCTGAATTCAATAGCCTGTCGTCACAACTTATGAATGCTGGTTAGTGTCGTCACAACTATGGTTGGCAAATGATGGGCTACTTTCATCATGAGAGAATCATTATTCAATCATTCTTAATTGATGATACAAAGAAAGTCCAATACAATTCACTGGAGGAAGAAATTGATGGGCAAAAATTCCCAATAATAATAATAATAATAATAATAATAATAATAATAATAATAATAATAATAATAATAATAAATAATAATAATAATGGAGAAACAAATCCACAGTTATGTAAATGTACATATATTTAAGTTTAAAGCTTTAAGGATAGGTTTCGGGAATGGGAACCGAAAAGACTCCCGAAAGCTATCCTTAAAACTTTAAACTTGAATATATGTCCATTTACATAACTGTGGATTTGTTTCTCCATAAGGATACTATGAGGAATTTTTAATAATAATAATAATAATAATGATAACCTAGCAAATAAAGGAACACAGGATCGCCAATGCTGGAAAATATTTTTCCTGTACAGGTGATGACCGACTATAATCATTCAACCGTTCAAATCACCCAGACCATGGTGGAAAGTTAAGGGTTATATACGGAAACCATACAATCTTATACGCAAACCAAATTGATCAAAAGCAGTCGGTTGCAACAAACTATACTACTTCCCCCCCCCCCCCCCACACACACACACACACAAAATAATTGCCAAACGTTGGTAAGTCCAAGAGCAGGACAAAACAAGCTATGTGAAAAAAGTTACAGTAAAATTCAGTGAAAAATAAACTTCTCATAAACCGGTGTTGCTACTGAATATGAGTTCCACCCCCCACCCCCAGGAGAAAAAGGGTCAAATATGGATGGTTTATTAAACATTATCCAGAAAACATAAGTATGGCGGAAGGACAGACAGGACAGCGGGCCAGACTGAGAAATGTTCCTACCCAAGAAAATAATGCATAAAACCATATTCGACGTTCTACATTAGGGAACTTGACAAGCTCACCGTGCACAAAACTAAAATGAACTTGGGAGCGCGACGGAAAAAAAAAAAATCCAGTATATGCACGGTACACAATCCCCACCAACCAAAGGATCCTTGTGGTCGATGATACATTCATCTTGCACCGCGTGTAAGTAAATACGACGGTAAACAGTGATTGTGGCATCGACATTATACAAAGCACCTCTTCTTTCATCTGACCAGTGGATAAAACCGATGATCATTTCATACAAACACAGCCAATTTCTTGTCCAAATACAAACATTTAGATTTCCAGACCAGCGAGACTCGCAAATTCTCAGTAAGCCCGAGACTTCCACCTGCCTTTTCGTTGACATAATGACATCATCAGGGATTGTGCACCGACACCCCAACAATGAAACGAACGTTGAAAATCATCACGGAAAGAAAAATGTACCGAGTATAAAAATGGTGGGTGGAGGTGAGAGGAAAATGGCAACTTCAAAGTTACTCGTATAACAATAATGACAGGCCATCCCAAAGACATCTTCCTTTGACAAAAGCGAGTCCCTTACGCTCGAGTTACTCTTACTCAAGACATCAAGGCGATATGAACCGGAAAAAAACTAGAACTTACTTTAAAATATAGATAACGAGAGAACACTTCAAGATTGCATCCAAACAGAAGAGCAAAGCGATTTCTGTGAATCTGCGACAAGATTGGAAGTGATGTCACCTCTTGTGGTGCGATGAGACCAGATATGTTGGAAGAATAATAGACTCGCTTCTTTGTTAGTCTGTGAGCAACCGACGAAGACCCAGTACGCTTTCACAAGAAGCAGCAGCAGCAGCTTTAAGAGTTGCTGACAATACTTTAGATGCTTCTAGATGAAGTAATCCTGCGCTTTAGGTAAACGAATTTCACTTCGGATCTGTCAGGCACGCATCGCTAGTTATCTGGTCGTTTAAACTCTGGCCGTGATGGATATATTTACCTGCTATACCAACACCGTAAAAATGGCGGTGACATAAGGAAGGGCCTAACCAGTAAGTTCTTACTCAAAGGAAGATAAGTATCGTCCCGAAACGCTAACGGGCCCAAAATTTGCATGACGTAACAATAAATGCGAGCTTATCCCCAAAAAACATAGTTGTGGCATACACAAAATACGAATGATATAGATATGTATCCATTTATATTATTCATTATTAACTCCAAGGGACGAGTAAGGCATAATAAGCACAGATTGCACCTGACATTTGCACAGTAAATATCCGCAAGCCCCAACTTCTTGCAAAATCAGATTTCCGAACACCTTACTACAACGATAACAACCAAACCAGCGAGTGATCGCGTCAAGCATTGCACTGCTGCCGTAAGGTCATCTAAGCAGAGAGAGAGAGAGAGAGAGAGAGAGAGAGAGAGAGAGAGAGAGAGAGAGAGAATCACGGATGACGTACTCGTTTGAGAATGAGTAAATCAGCGAAAACATATGGCCAACAAATATAATTGGCCATTATTCAATAGAGACCACAAGAAAAGATAATGTATCATAAATAAAGGATTAACACAACAACCCCATTAAAGATGCCTGTAGCCATGGTCGAAATCAAAGAAAACCCCGTAAAGTGCTTCACATGAAACGAGATAAAATGCGAACACATAAGGATACCATTTTATTTATGCCTGCAAAGCAATCAGTTTCAAACAAGCACTCTTGTTAGCAAAACCCTTGCAATAAAGATTATTTTCTAAATAAAGCTTCAAGAATATTAGGAGCCAGGTGGCGGGATAGTTAGAAATAATACCAAAAAAGAAATCATTGGAGTTCTAATAAATGAAACAATGGCGGGGGGGAGTTGGAAATGGCTTGACCATGTCCCTCGCAAAGCTCCCGGGAGAGGAGTCCGTGACAGTGTCAGTTGGAAGACACTTTGGGAAGACCCAGCCCTGCTTGGATACGAACTATGAGAAGGGAGGCTAGAGAGGAGTGGAGATTCGTGGAACGCAAAGCATACTTAAGTAGATTCACATCAACCGTGCATTTGATGTCTAGGCCAGTACCTTACGACGCTCCTGATTGGCTGTTGATAAGCCAATCGCAGGGCTGGAAACTCTCAGTCTCTATCTAGAGTTCACATAGGTAGGTTCTATGTTCCACCTCTCCTGAGGGATACGTCTTTCAGGAGAGGTGGAACATACATCCTGCCTATGTGAGCTCTCGAGAGAGACTGAATTTCCAGCACTGCGATTGGCTTATCAACAGCCAATCAGGAGCGTCGTAAGGGACTGGCCTCGACATTAAATGCACGGTCGATGTGAATCTACTATAGTGAGGCAAGTGACGGAATTTCACAAACCCTCCATGCGTAATGCGGCGTTGGAGGCAATACAATAAATTAAACACGACTGCGGCAAATAAAGGTGCAAATTGGTTCTGTGGGTGTTACCATTATCGCTCATTATCAATATTAACATAATATCAATATAATAAAGAAGGGATCGGGACCGAAAGCAGTTCCTTGTGGGACCCCTAATATGACTTGAGCTGGTTTGGATAATGCCTCATTAGCTGATACATAGTGCGTTCGATCTGAAAGAAAATTACGTAACCAGGCTCCAAGAGGACCACTTATCCGTTTTCCTTCGTGTTTGATGCTGAAGAGGTCAACTTTGTCCAATGCCTTGAGGATAAAGAAGTGTCAGTTTCACTGCTCGATTCTAGGATTCTTCATTATTGAATCTGGTTGTTTAGATATGATACCGGAGATACCCCAAGTATATAGCCTTACTGGCTGATGGGAGAGAACGTTATTGGTCAGATGAATGAAAGCTGCTTGAATGACAACCTTCTGAAAGATTTCAAATTGGCGGGAGGTCGGTGATACGCAAGGCCAGGATTCTGTAGGGACTTCTCTCCTTGGATTAAAGGCTGGACAGTGATCTAGTGGTTGAAGAATTCTCAATACCACGCAGAGAGAGAGAGAGAGAGAGAGAGAGAGAGAGAGAGAGAGAGAGAGAGAGAGAGAGAGAGAGTAATGACAACCACGAATAACCTATCTGAACGAGAGCAAACAAACGCCTAGAAAAGCTGTACCTCTGGTAATGGAAACTATAAGTAATCGACTGTATATAGAACCGAAAAGGCAACTCACCTAACAGACTCGTCGAGAGAGAGAGAGAGAGAGAGAGAGAGAGAGAGAGAGAGAGAGAGAGAGAGTGTGTGTGTGTGTGTGTGTGTGTGTGACACCAAGTCGCTAATTTCGACGGCTTTACTCATTAAAGGGAAACCAAAAAGAAGTCAGTCGTACCAAGAGCTGTTGCCAAATCCTCGGGGCAGCACAAACATTTCCACTTTCATCTGCTGCACGTTTTCTCACATTTTTTTCTTTTCCGTCTGTTTGTCTCTTTCCTTCTCGTAAAATATATACAGCTGCAGTTCTTTTTATGCTGTTTAAATTACTTTTCCATTCCAACTATGACTATTCCGCTCAATCCACAGTATACTTTTCTTAACTACAGATTTTGTAGCCGTAAAGAGTGCTATATGCGTACAGAATTATTGGCTTACAAAATAGAAGCGCGATTCTACACCCTGCTTCAGACGCCTGACTCACATACTGCTCCAGCACACAATGATAATCTAAAGCTCTCTCCCTCCCTTTCGCAACCTACATCCATCCATCTATCAGAGCTACCACGCTATGATATTCCCAATTTCTATTGAAATTCTCACTGATATCTTGAGCCTCCGCAGGTTAACGGTGCATAATCTAATGACACAACTAATGACTTTTGGCACCCGAAATACGTGCGGAGTCCCGTCGCCAAAACAGGGCGCCCTTTCGCTAAGGGGCAAAGCGGGTTTGAAGCGCTAGGGAACATCTGTGGTCCCTTTGTATCAATGAGGGAAATACGTCACAGCCGAGTGCCAAGAAATTCTAAACAAGGAACAAATGACCAAATAACTTACAGCAAACGTTTTGAAACATTAAAATGCGCTTTCATACATGAAATATCAACACGAATTGTTCCTTCACGTTATATGAATGGTGTTTTGCACTAGTTAGAATTTACACAAAACCCACGAATTCTCCCAGTGACATGAATAATGTAAGAGACCAGTAAATCGAGTGATGTAAATAAATTACACCAACCCCACATTCTGTAAAACTGTCAACGGCATTCTAATTTCCACATTTCAAGTCATTTTTTTTATTTGTCTGCCGAATGTGCACCAGCTTACTATTACTTTTTTTTTATATACAACTGCGTTAAATTCAGTATCGTCCCTCATCCGCTCTAAAACCTTCTGAGAGCAGTCCCGCTTTCCTCTTCATTTTATTTTCCCTTAAAAATAACCTTCCCTCCTCAAAGCCTTTGAGCGGCGCCTCCTGACGCGGAAGTGCCGCGCGTCAGTCAGGTACAGATGAGTGAATCATGATGAGACAGCCCCGTTCATATTCGGCAATCAAGAAGTAAGACGAATAATAAAAGAAAACTAACGAAATGAATACCACAACGGTAAAAATTAAAAAGGACGAAAAGACAGAAATAAAAAGGAAATTTAAACAATAAAGAGAACTGAAACCCAGACTACCTTAACGCGCTCCTAATTAAAGAGTTAAAGCGTTAGTCCTGCAGGATCCTTGTGTGTGTGTGTGTGTGTGTGTGTGTGTGTGTGGGGGGGTGTGGGGGGGGGGGGGGGATGTCTCACTAAATCTGCAACATTGCACTATGCACAATAATTGAAAAGCAAACAACCCGGAAGATTCGAGCGGAAAAACTTTTTGCCACCGCGAGATAAAAAGGGGAATCATGCCAACCGTGGAACATCAAAGAAGCTCTTACTACTCTATGGCACTGACGTTATTAAAATCTGAATGCCATCTTCAATACGGCCAAGTACTCTACGGTTGAGAAATTAAATTCACGTCCATTTTTAATAGACTCTAAACAGAACAATAATAGGTTCCACAGAAAAAATAATTTATTATGCAAAAACTATAGTTTACGAGGAAGTTTATTATTATGTTTGTTCAGCACCCACATACGATTCCTAGAAATTATGGAGGATCGTAAACTACTAGCCATGGACTATTCCCCTCCCTGTCTCGGGATTCTAAATTCTGACAACTGCTCACGATTTGATAAGACGTTAACCTCGTGTAAGACGTTAATTACGACGAAAAACTCATCATCTCTCATTTAGAATCAAAAAGAAAACTTTCAAGAAAATTGGCTAAAATTAATAGCATCACTGAATGACGGCAGCTTTATACTGTACTTACACAAAGCAGAAAATAAAGGCGTTCAATATCTTTAGGAAAAAAATTTAATAATTATCCTATTGCCAACTGTTCTCTGTCGGCCTAGATTAGACATAATATTACATACGTTCGTCCCAGAAGATAAAGCGTGTAACACTTTTTGTAAATTACCTCGAAACTATTCCGGGGCTAATAAGCAAAGCTAAAATACACTCACAAAATCTCTTATATTAAATTATTTCCAATTCTACTTTCTTCCTCTATGTTTCTCCTAAAAAAATGGTTTCCCCACCGCTAACAAATGCATCGTCTTAATTTCTGCAAAGTAAGGTATTTAGCTTGCAGAAATGAAAGCGATGATGTGGCACATTTCCCTAACAATGAATTTCCTTTCATTGCCCTCGTCACTTCAGACAAAACCTTGAAACTGCCCAAAAAGGATGTCAAGTGGCACATCATAATT
This sequence comes from Macrobrachium nipponense, assembly GCF_015104395.2. NCBI lineage: Eukaryota > Metazoa > Arthropoda > Malacostraca > Decapoda > Palaemonidae > Macrobrachium > Macrobrachium nipponense. The sequence continues at coordinate 118,664,368 of NC_087201.1, forward strand.
ATATTTGCCACCTGCACATTTGGGATGACGATCATCTCTGAAGATGAACTAACAACTAAATCCAACCTACGCCTTTTCCCATGAAAAGAATTTCTTCAACACATCCTTGAAAAATAACAAAAGACATTACTCTAACAACTCTGTCATTATTATCCAATCCTCTCGTGTCAAACGCACCTCCCCATTAACGCGAGTCATTTTTCGAGGGTGTCAAAATTTCCTTTAAGAGCTCCTTTGCTATTACCAAATAACCCTTCATAAATTTTATATGCAAATCTTCAGACTCACCAGTCATTCAAGGAAAAGGGAAATTGCTTATCAAATTTCTGGCCAGTCACAGACATGCCTACTCTACGTACTATTGCGTTACAAGAAACTATGCGTTAAAATAAAAGGCAATACCACACACGAATAAATGCAGGCAAGGATCACCTTAATATAAACCGCTCAGTATTTTATCATCAGACTTATTTAGGCCCTGCGCGTCGGGAAACAACATTTCCGTCGGTTTTAAAAGACCCCGTGACGAAGGGAGTGACACAGGAGGGAAGGAAGGAAGGACAAGGTTACCGAAACGTCTCTGAGGTTTCTCATAGAGATCACAAATGAGCATCAATCACGAGATACGCCAAGGTGAGCGCTGAGGTTCCCTTTATTATTTGCGTTCCTCACATGATTCCCACAAGAACCTTTGTCATCTCGTGCGGCAACTGGACAAATAAAAAAAGTTCAGCAATAAAGTTGCTCTTCCCCCTGACAGACCTGACATGACGACCTTGTGCATGATGTATCGAATGATAACCTTTCTTTTTGCAATTGCAATATGTATGAATGTGATATTATATGTCATATTCCCCTTCGTCATTCTTATTCAATGCAGTTTCGCTACCTCTTTTGACTTTTCATGAGGATTTATCTAAGCCATATTGTAAGGGAAATACCGACACTAAATACATAAAAAAGACTGAGGATGTTCCATTTAAATGGAGGGTTAAGAAATCCGAGGTCAATAAGTATCGAAAACTTTATATTACAAGCAGTAATTTAAATGACTGTTCCAGAATAATAATAATAATAATAATAATAATAATAATAATAATAATAATTAGTAAGGGAGATGATCCGAGGGAAGGGTTCGAAAGCCTTTTGTAAAAAGTTTTAAAATTATACACGAACTCTCAACATTTTTTATTATTGTAGACCCCTTAGAAAAACAACAACAACAACAACAACAACTACAACAATAATAATAATTATATCTGTATGATATTTCTGCTTTTATCAGTATTATTCTAATTCATAACCGCCACAATGTTATAATTACAACTACCACCATCGTCCCTGACTTGTTGACTCCCCGAGATCTATTAACATCATCACTCATATTAACGACCGAACAATCAAGGGGGCATTGAAACAGACGAGCCCAAGGGGGTCCTTCACTGAATCTGGAAGGACGACACGCCCCGAGGCACTTTCCCAGGATCATCTTCATCTTCCTGCGGGTCATCAAATCCCTAAAATTATTTCTCCTTACTCAGCAAAAACTGTCCTTCGTGACTCCCATGGAATTTCAATCAAAATAACTGCACCTCCAAAACGTCACCAATTTAAATCTTTTTATTGATCGTCAATTTCCTTCAAGAATTATCAATGTATCGCATTGGATTCTAAAGGTTTTATACCGAAAAATCCATGACGGTACAATAGCCTCATTATTCCAAAAAACTGCAAGCTTTCTTTCACATTTTATCTCCACCCATTTCCAAAATATCCGTCCGTTTAATTACTTATTCACTGGCATGATATAAATTTGGCATTTTCAAAAGAAGAAAACCTCAATTACGGGGTTTTCCTTTTTCTAACGTAAAATTAGCCCTAATTCCAACGTTTATTATTATTATTATTATTATTATTATATATTTTTGTCGATCACAGTCCTCCAATTCGACTGGGTGGTATTGATAGTGTGGTGTTCCGGGCTGCATCCTGCCTCCTTATGGGAGTCCATCACTTTTCTTATTCTTACTATGTGCGCCGTTTCTAGGATAACAATCTTCTGTACGAGTCATTGAGCTACTTCAGCCTCTAGTTTTTCCAGATTGCTTTTCAGGGATCTTGGGATAGTGCCTAGTTTTCCTATGATAATGGGTACAATTTCCACTGGCATATCCCATATCCTTCTTATTTTTATTTTCAGGTCTTGATACTTATCCATTTTTTCCCTTTCTTTCCCTTCAACTCTGGTGTCCCATGGTATTGCGACATCAATGAGTTATACTGCATTATTATTATTAATAATAATTATTATTATTATTATTTAATACATACAAGCCCACATCGAACAAATGGCAGTTGCTAACCGAATACTACGATTGTGTGCGAAGGCAATAAAAAATGTTCAAATCCCCCGCAAAATTCACCACCTGGTCGATCGCAGATCGTCGAACGTATTCGGCAGTGAACACGAACCTCCAGGCTACTTACAGCACAAAGTTCGGGCATGAACAAAGAAAGGCCATTAAGAGATTGAGAGAAGGGCTCGAGTGGAAAAAGAACGAAAAATACGGCAGCGCCGAGTCCCCGAAATTCTTGGCTACTGGCGCAGACGCGAGAGAGGAAGAGAGAGAAAACTTGTTCATATATTTTTAAGCTCTATACGCCTATAGCCGGGAGGGAGCTCTTTCAGCCACGCCACGTACCATTTTAAATGCAACACGGCGCTGGCATCACTGGGTTGATCGGGTAGTATCAGAAACGCCTTGGGCAGGCTCCTACACAAACACATTCCCACGGTACACTTCTACTGCAAAACAGCGGGATTAGTACAGACTTGAAGCCGAATCACGGATAAGGAAATACACTTGTGAGACTGACTAGATTGTAGAGGAGGACAATACTTGCGACAAAGAAATGTGTTTTGAGAAAAATTAACCAATGATATTCGAATTTTTATTCCCAATAAAATGAAATAAAAACTTTTAATATCGTAATATCAACATTAAGTCAACTAATATAGGTCACGCATACAACAGTCTCGTCGTTCACGCTAATTTCATGCGAGTTTTTATAGTTAGTTGTGCATTCTTCATCATTAGATTTTTCTTCGCTAGTCTTCATTTGTTTCTTCGTCACTCGGAGGCCTTCCACCCCTTGGGCTATGCCACTGAGTTCAGCATTTTACATAAACGGTTTAGTTAAAACAACAAAATAATAACAAGAATAATAATTTACATTTTCAACGAACCCAAAGACTTGATCTGCTGCTTCCTTTGCCTAATGTCAATTTCTCTTTCAAACTTGAAGATCGAAAAGGTCTGACGTAAAGCCCCAGAAGATCCGGATAAAAAACAAAAGAAACTAAATTTCCGGGATTGCAGCAGCTGGCTTGGGGCCCATGACTCACTAACGAGCCTTTCTAGTGGCACCCTCTTCACGGAGAGAGAGAGAGAGAGAGAGAGAGAGAGAGAGAGAGAGAGAGAGAGAGAGAGAGAGTTATTTCTAAGAAGTTTTTAAGCATTTAAGAAGGCTCCTGGTCCACGGCTAGAGAACCGTGAACTCCCTCACTCTCCCGTGAACAGTGGCACCAACAGCGGCTCTCTAGTACACACAAGCTCCGCTGAACATCAGCCCTCACTTATCCTAGAATCCAACCACTCTAATTACAGAAATCTGTCTTTCCCCCACATCCTGTCTATTCTTACGATGTCCAAATGGCCTTCACTTTAAAAAAAACTCGCCTATTAACAAAAATAGCTCATGATTCAGCAATAAGGAGAATGATTATGGAGAGCAAGAGCAAACACTATCAAACCAAAGCCAAAGCCAAACACCTGGCGGATATCTGAAAACAAATAGTCAATACCAAATCGGGTCACAGCGTAGAAAAAACTAACAGGAAAACATTTGGCAGCTATTATTGAAAATGACAACACGGGAGAGGAGGCTGCAGGTACCACCCACACGAGACTCGCTCACTCTCAGAGGCGTCTTCCTCAGAGTTCACGTCGACACCGATGGAACGACTCCATAGTGACTCATTTCTCACTCTATCTCGAGTCTTTCCCAAGACTTCACAGCTATTGCTGTTACAGGCGTTATTCATTGCGTCATTTCAAGAAGGAAAATAAAAGAAAAGGTGACGTAAAGCTACACTTGACCGATCAAGCCACAGAATTCCCTCTGTCAAGACAACATAACCAGGGGATAAGAACGCCACACTGCAGCCATTCATCAAATATCGTACAAGACACGAACAAATATACCGTATATAAATAACGATTCTGTCACGACATCGGAGACGTGTAAATAACAGGTATAACTACTGACAATGAGAGAGAGAGAGAGAGAGAGAGAGAGAGAGAGAGAGAGAGAGAGAGAGAGAGAGAGAGAGAGAGAGAACCTACTTTACATGGAGCTGAAGAAGATTTTGGTAACAATGCATAAAATGGTAATATTTCTTGTACTACACCCAAACAAAACAAAGTCTTTACTACTTTCATATTCACTTAAGATATTCCACAGAACAATGCGGCACCATGACCCGAAATAATGACATACAAGAAACCATTATATTCCACATGTCGTCAATCACGGACACACCATGCCGTGGCCAGTCAAGGCCTAATGACGGAAATAACAAAGGCAAGAACGAGTCTATTCTCGAAAGAACTGACAGAGACATGCTCTAAACAAGAACGACTACAGACATCAGGAAAGGAGGGGGCGAATTCCGAAGCTTGGCAGTACTGTGGAAGGGACAGAACGACGACCACTGAACCGAGCATTACACAAGGGTTCAAATCTTAGGGTAAACGGGTACCACTCGTACGTGAGAGATACGTAACGGCTTTTAGCCACACTGAAAAGATGGAAATGATGACAAAACTCTGCCCAGAGAGAGAGAGAGAGAGAGAGAGAGAGAGAGAGAGAGAGAGAGAGAGAGAGAGAGAGAGAGAGATATACTGATAAAAAAAAATGTGGTCAATGAATAAAGGAATCGTCTTTGTCCAATAGTACTGGGAAGGGAGACAAAGGAAGAAGTCCAAATGTAAGAGCAACATTCCTGATTTTGGACAATGACAGATATAACCTTTAATACAAACCCAACGTAGTTTATCTAAAGGATGATTTTGCAGCATAAAGAGATAGAACAAATTACATGACAATCCCGACGGAGACAGGGGTAGAAATATTATAGAAAGAATTGCATAGGTCAGGAGGCACAAAGGTATGGAAAGTATCATGAGGAAATAAACATGACTATTCTAATGTAGGTTTCCTCGGAAACAAGAAGCAGTAGCTTCCTGGGAACTTTCTACCGATTTTTTTAATTAGGTTAACTTTGACTGATCCCAGTCCTAATGTCACACAGAATCGACGTAATCATTACCAAAAGTCACAATACCTCTATTTTCAGTGTTGACTGAAACTTTCTGTGTACCATTGAGTCACGCTGACGTCAGATCAGGCCTCTTGAGTTTTTATATCTTTAATCTTTAAGGCATCAAATTATCAAGTTATTACTCCCCTTATATATACATATACACATTATATATATATATATAATATATATATATATATATATAATATATATATATATATATATTATATATAGATATATATATATATAAAGGAATGACTCTAAGTACCATAAATATATAAAACAAAATATTTCACCCTTGAGGGTAATTTGAAGTCCTAAAAAGAAAGACTTTCCCAATTACAAATAACTAAAATTACCAATCGTATAACTTCAGCAAATCTGAGGCCGGAACAGGAACAAATCAATTTCCTGCCAACGAAGGAAATTCTTTTCCTTTCAGATAGTAAGAGATGAAGACTATATTTGAATTTCACCTAAACGGAAACAATAACAGTAAAACGCCGGAAGGCTTCAAAGGAAGTCCGCCAACAACAAATGGCGTATAAACTGGAAGAACTGAGTCTCTCTCTCTCTCTCTCTCTCTCTCTCTCTCTCTCTCTCTCTCTTCTCCTCCTCTCCTCCTCTCCTCTCTCTTCTCTCTCTCTCTCTCTAAACACACTATGCCATCCAAATAAAAACACAACATTAAAATGCAACTCGCCTACCGGTTAGCCTACCTACTATTTTGCTTTTATGTTTGTATGGTGCTTTGACGTTGCATGGAACCAGTGGTTATTCAGCAACGGGACAACGGCTTGACGTGACTTCCGAACCACGTCGAGAGTGAACTTCTATCACCAGAAATACACATCTCTAGCTCCTCAATGGAATGGCCGAAAATCGAACCCGCCACCACCGAGGTGGGACACCAACAACATACCAACCACGCCACTGAGGCGCTTCCTACCTACTATTGACAGCAGACATGCGCTTATCTATATCAGCTTCGCCGTGTCTAGGAATCAATCATTTTAAATCTTACAACATTTCTCAAACAATGTCATCTATAGCAATTGTAAACGAATTTTGCTTAACGCCTGAAATATACTTCGTTAAGACGTACTGTATAAGACTATTCACAGATTGTGGTAAAGCTAGGAATATGCAGCTAACGAATGCAAAAATAATTCCAAACCCATCGCAAATTCTTACAGGCCTGATTAGCATGACACTGCTAGAACTCAATTCACAATCTGGTTTACACTTCAACTACAAATCTACAAAAATCCGCCAACCACCAAATGAAACCATGTAATCAATGTAATAAAAGTAGAAACAAACAATAACTGCACAAAGAAATAACTTGCAACAACACGGGGAAAACGTTGGGAAAAAGAAACAAAAATATGGTAACCACTGGCAAAAATTAATCGACAGCCCAACCTGGGAGTCACCTTGTAAAACTGAAAATTCATCATCACCGCCTCCACCGCCTTACCAGAAGACGCAAAAGGGCCTCTGGAAAGTTCAGCTAATCGAGTCTTGCCTGGCCGCCCACTTCCTAAAATCTCTGTACGTAACATAATCCGTAGAGGATTTATTGACTGAATACATTAAAGAATATTCAATTCTGAACAATATTACATAAATAATTACGTTGAAAATCATCAAATACGGTGTCAAATGTAAATATTCAAAGGGGAACAAGACAAGAAAATTACTTGAGTGTTTATCATTTTTATTAGATTTAAATATTAATTTTTACTTGAGACAATCATTATGCTTACCATTTTCGCTTTATCTCAGCGGTTACAAAAAACCAGTTCACACTGAATTACGGATGCAATAAGCACCTTTGAGCAAGGGGTTTATTCAAGGAGATTAGGAAGAACTCATGCTGGCATAAGGCCAGCTTAATATAAAACTAAAGGAGGAAAGAGACGAAAGGGAACACACTTGCAACAATTATGAGAGAGAGAGAGAGAGAGAGAGAGAGAGAGAGAGAGAGAGAGAGAGAGAGAGAGAGAGAGTTTTATTTGAAAAGTTACTTGTAGTTTGCTTCCACTAAGAGGAGATTATTTGTTGAAGTAGTTGTAAGCAATTACTTAAGATCTGACTTTGGCAATGTATACAAGATTCCAGATTAATTTACGGAGAGAGAGAGAGAGAGAGAGAGAGAGAGAGAGAGAGAGAGAGAGAGAGAGAGAGAGAGAGAGAGAGAGAGAGAGAGAGAGAGAGTGTCAGTAATGTTGGGAAGCTGCGACGATTGGTGGAGACGCTCATCTGTTCCCCGGATGTAGCAAAATAACGAATATAAAAATACGTCGGAATACCAAGAAATAAAAATAACCATGAGAGGAAAGAGGGAAGTGATAGAAGTAGAAATGTTCACAGAAAGAAATCTTTAATAAAACACAGACTTTTACACCATAGCATTCAGAAGAATGAAGACCGACTTCTAAGAAATTAGATCGGCATCTGTAAACGAAGGCCAACGCCCGCACCCGCATTGGGCACTGAAAACAAACTTGTAAATTTCGTTGAAGATTGTGCGCTGTGTGACAGAGAATAAATACTTCAACTCAAGATATTCTAATATCGTGTAAGCAGCTTCCAACACTCCTACGGAAAGGGAGTGAGTCTTTACGAAAAGCTTCAGCCCAGTGAAGCGAGATTTTCCTCGTCGAGGCCTTACTGTATTATTGATAAAACATTCTGGCGGAGCAGCAGACACTCGGTTCTATTTCTTTTTTCTTTCTCTCTAAGAAACATCTAATTTCGCCCTACAACGATCGACTAACACTTAGGTGGCCAGTGCACTGTTGACGTCATACCGGATTTTAGGGAGCCCTGCTATTCGTCATTCCTCAAACGAATCGAGAACCTAACTCTGGTCCCTCAGTTTGGGAAGTAAGAGAGCTGGCCATATATACTATATACATGCACCGTCAACAACCAGTCTCTCCTATTCACCTAAGCCTCGAAATACCTCACAACCTTCATTAATTCATGTCATTCCTCTCTCCGGCTATCTTAACTATTGATCATTCCAAGCTTTCGCATAAATTCCTACATTCACTTACGACCCCCAACCCAATCAATGTCCTCTTTCCTCCTTTTTACATTCCCAGTCTCCTCTCTCCATGTATCTGCCATATCACGTCGTCACCACACTTTTCCATCTATTTCACATTCCTCGTTCTTACTCTCACTGCAACCCAGTCCCCCTCCATCAATTTCGTGTTCCCCTTTCATTCTCCCTCAAGTCTTTCCTGAATTCTTTCCTTATACTTGGCAAGGGTTGGAAGAATGCCACACTTTTTTCCCGCACTCCCTCAACTCATTCCCACCTGACTTGAGATTTAACTACACAATTCTACAAACTCTTCCACACGATACATGCCCCCAGCCACCAATCCCACGCCGTGTCACGCGGATGAGAATGATGAAACACATTTACAAAAAGAAACTAAATCACGATAATGTATCAAGAACACATGTAGGGAATATGAGGATTTAGATGACTTCACTGATGAATAGACGTGAATGCTATGATAAAATCATCTTGAACGATTTCCCATCTCCCGGATTATGAGTCTATATATACTGAGACCTCGTGGGTATGAAGTTCTAATCAGTGGTTCACTACTTACAAGCTGACGTATATTCCGTGGATTTCTAGATCATGAGAGCACCTATATTACTTTGGAAATTGTCAACAAGTCCAATTAATACGGCATACTTAAACTTTAGATTATATATATACAAACACACATATATACATAATCTTATATAACAATATATATATATATATATATATATATATATATATATATGATCACGTGGCACCAATGTGCATTGCTCTTAGCATGTTCTTACTGATGACAAAAAATAATTAAATAAATAAATAAAAAAAGTAATTCTCTCAATTCTGCTTTAAAAAAATCCTTTTTGCAAATGGAGGGTGGTCACAATTGTTATACCTTTAAAGGATTAAAGTTAAAATGGTTAGAATCTTTTGAACACTTACACACACGTCCCAAACTATGTACTGCTGATGTTCGCCTTTTAAAGTGGCATATTGTTCATTACGTTAAGCACGCCAAGTTCACATATATAAACAACCTAGGATACACTATGCTGCAAATTCAGTAGGAAATGAAAACTAATTGTAACCGGCTTCCTCTCTCTCTCTCTCTCTCATCAAAATGTATAACCCGGATTGGAAGGTAAGTTGACCCCAGCGGTAGGTATTTTGCATTGCATAATATTTCCAGAATTCGCTAAAGTAAACGAATGCATACTTCTAAAATAATAACTGTTCCCTTTACGGGTTAATCATTCAAAATACGGATGATCCAATGCACGTCAAGAAAGCCAAGGGGAATTCATTAATGATAAATGTATTGTGCATTAGATAAATTGTGCAGCTTACACACAAAACTCGGCTGGAATCTGAAGAAAAATTTTTCTAACAGAAACTAGAAGTAAATCAGGCTTCGGTTTTTTATTATGCATTTATTAGCAGCTCGATAAGTGGCTTGCAGTTTTGCAACTCTTCAGGCTTGAACAGTGTGAAGGTGATGATAGAGATGGCGATTTTGAAACTACCGTGAAAGAGACCATCAAGCCAAAGGGATAGCACAGATTGTGAACCACTGTGGGAGTACTTATCTCACAGGTGATCTATTCATGCTCTATGAAGTTTCTTATAATAGCTTCCCTCTTCCTAACTTTTATTATGTCGGTGATCAAAACCAATATGCTTAATCATTTCTTTAATCCATCATCACCGTATTTCTAGACCTGATTCTATTATCAGACCATCACAATCAAACCCAAATCTTTCTATCCCGCATATCACTTGAAGAGCAACAGCATTCTCTCTCTCTCTCTCTCTCTCTCTCTCGTCTATACTGTGTTACCACCTTATTTTTCTATGACACACCATGAATCCGTGCAGTTATATATTCAATCTACTCTCTCTCTCATCCAGTTCCCTTTTGAAAAGCTTAAAAATTCTCTCTCTCTCTCTCTCTCTCTCTCTCTGCTCTCTCTCTCTCAGATTTCATGTACTTGAGACTCTCCCCCTCCCTAAACCCTCGGCGTCAATCACCTTCTTTCCTCTTGCAACCTCTTCACATAAACGTATCCGCCTCGAACGTCTGCATCCATTTATCACTCGCTCTAAAGCCAATCCCATTTTGGACCAAGCGCACAGGACACATGAGGCAACGATGAGGAAGGCATAGATGGCACATTTTATTAATTCACAAAGTACAAAAGCTGGTAATAAACGAATCTTAACTGCACTGGCATTAACAACCGTCTCTGGTACATCAGCAACAATTAAAATAGAAACCTTAACAACAACGAGCAAGATTCACAGAATCTCAGATGAACAATTACTTACGGGCATAAATGCAGCTTAATCTAATGACAATAATAATACATTATTCCAGCTACCATAACGTCAACACGAACTGGTCATCAACAAAAATATAGACAGGAATAAGACCAGAAATGTAACTTTCGCAATGATATATCAACATACTACATCAATAAAGTTCGCTGGCATTAGAGTTATATCACGCTCAATAAAAATCCTCAATCTTAATCCACATCAGCTGCCTGAAAGTGCAGTGTCGCCCTTCCCTTGACATTTCCATCGGTCATTCTACTACACCCAAGGAAAGATCAAAAACAAAACGCTGTAACAGCCCCGAGACATTTATACTACGCACACACCAAACTGTTCAAAAGCTCTGAGGCTTTAAGGTAGAGGCAAACTGCTGAACAAACTTTACCCAGTGAAGAAGCTTAATGATAAATACCAGAAAGCTGAGACCACCTTTAATGTTGTTACGCAACGGCAAGAAATAAGGGCTTTCAAAAGTAACGACATTCACAACAAACTGACGCAAGCTTAATGGAAAAACGACGATAAGACCTAACAGGAGTAATCTAAGCAGAAATACCGAGACCAGCTTCTTTAAAGCTACCAAACAGACCCACCTCACAGAGCTCTCCCTACCTGACCTTTGACCCGAAATACAGCAGCGTATTGACGACACTTGAATGTCACTGCCATAATATAAACAAGATCAATAAAAACAAGATGATCAATCTACGGATTTAGAGGGGGACGAGAACTAGGTCTGCTTGTAAATAAAAACAAATATACGATTGTCAACCTATCTCAGGATTAGGCGGTAAGAGCGGGTCTGAATTTGATACTTAAAATAAACTGACATTCGTCCTCCGTTCCCTGACTGAAGGAATGTGTCACACTGTGGGGGACATCATTTATGTAACGTTTGACGACCCTCTATCAATTATGCTTATTTTCATACTAGTAAAAAAAATACCTTCTATTTATGTTTCTAATGAATCATTAAATAAAAAAAACTTCAGCTAGATATCTATCAAATAAAATACTTAAGCCCCTAACAAACTTTGGAATGCGTAGACAAGCATTTTTCATGCTTAAACATTTGACCGCCGGTAAGCACTTTAGCTAGAAAAAACACTCATTTACGCAAGGCATTATAATTCACATAAAAAATAAGTTTATGCACTAGGCAACGGTTAAACTCTGTTGTCTAACAATTTCGACTGACTGATGTGAGAAACATTTCTATCAGTGGTAGAGAGAGGAATGATTTTCCTGATAAGGTTCCAATGAGCAATGAATGCAAACGACAGCAGTCAAGCACAAGTTACTCTATCTTTTGATAGACTACAGATGCCAGTCTTGAATCTCACGAAGCACCAGTCTCTCCTAACATACGTTCGCTAATAAACAAAAATATATATCAATGCATATGTCCATGGGTATATTACTGCGAAGAGATAAACATGTTCATTTTGCGAGTGGACGTACACAGACAGGCGTTGAAACGCGACATGTGCTTCTTCACACTTAAGTGTAAACTGAAAACCTATATCTGCTGGATCATTAAGAGCTCGGCTGTCTGGTGAAAACAATCCTGTAGATGGTGTTCCATTGACCTGCCAATTCTGGTACTTATACACGAAGGCAGCCTTCTCAACCAAACAAGACTTCTTGACAGACAAAAAAATCACTAGAGATAGCATGTCTTCATTAAAAATTCTTATCTGCAATCGTCTCAAAATCATTATTATCGACACTAAAAAGTCATAAAAAGATGGCAATTGTCCTGGAATCGGTGATATCCTCAACGGTTACTGGAGCATTCATACCCTACGCCTCACTTTTATTCCATGAGTTGTCCACTGATATAAACAGCCTATATTACGGAACCAGATACTTAAAACTGCACCAATAGTAATAATAATATATAAGAAGAAAATTTCCTCAACTAGTAAATAATTCCATGCCACAACGAATCAACTCAAGACTGACTGATCATATTAAATCTAATGTTACAATCTGATCGGTCATTCAAGTTGAATAACATTAGCTGCTAAGCAAATAATAAGACCGAGTTATAATTCGCAGAGCAAAAAGCCCTGTATAGCAATGCCACAAACACTGAGCAAATTCAAGAGAGCCAGGGTAAGTGAGAGAAGATTGGAGGGTTGAAAAGGAAGCGGAGCTAATAATAGTACATGAAACAGAGAGAGAGAGAAGAGAGAGAGAGAGAGAGAGAGAGAGAGAGAGAGAGACAGGGAAAACAGAGTGAAAAGAAGGAGAGGAGAAGAGGGAGAGGAGGAGAGAGATGACAGAAATGAGAGAGGGAGGAGGAGAGGAGGGTGGGTGAACCAGATGCACGAGTTCCAAAGGAAGAGAGAGAATGGTCCCGTCCAGTTTTAAATCTAACCGGGAGACTTTTAACTGCACCTAAAGTGCTCAACTATAACGAATGAGGCCAACAGATAACAGAGGCAACGATGAAGTGCTGCAAGATTAAAGACTTATGGATAAGAACGAGATCTCTGCTGCGTGACAGTGTAACGAAGCGTCAAGTACGGCATGCTGAGAATGTCAAGGAAGGTCTCTAAACAATGACAAAGTGGAATACTACCAACCCTTTTGCAAGCGCCAACTGCTGGCCCTCGAATTCTACTGCTGAACAGAGGGCTGGAGAAATGCATGGAGCATTCAAATTTAAACAACTTTAATACTGAAAGATGGTATAACTGACGACTAGAGTGAATAAAAAGAGTGAATATTAGTGACAGTGTGTAGTCAATGAACAGGATCGATCACAGGATTACAAGAGAAAGAACGATGGCAACTGAAGTCTAATCGGGCAACAACTGCTGATTTCTGTTCTTTTGACATTTTAAAATTTCGTGGAATGTTATTTCTGTCGTCTATAGAACGGCAAACATAAGAAAACGATTATCATACTGTCCGAAAACGAGCAAAATACGAGAGAGGAACCGAACTGTGTACGTGCGTGCTGACGAGAAAATTGCGGAAGAGGCGTAAATACCTTAAGATCGAAAAAAGAGAAAAGAACGCGACTGGTGTCTGGGTGACGCTGTCACCTGAGGCAAGCATGCCTTTGTCTGCTTCGTAAGCGGAGTAAGACCAATGATGTCATTCCGACCATTTCCTGTGATGTCACCGAGTCAACGTGTCACCGAATGCCACTTGTAATTCATACACTGGTCACTCATTACACTCAAATCAAAAATAGCCCACCTACGCCAACGACGTATGTTGCCTGGCGTCACTCCTACCATCTCCATTACGGACGAAATTTTTCACGGGCAGTAGCTGTACAAATGTCAGAACTGGTCGCAAAGCCAGCATATGGCTTTTATCTCGTTTTTCTCCTGCCTTCTATGACTATGGTTGCCGAGTGGACCCGATCAATCTCTTGACCAAAAACAATAGATTACTGTCTTGTAACGAAAAGAGAGACAGAGAATGACTGAGAAGTTTCCAAGCCCCGAGGACATAACTGCTTAACGTACAAAGGGGGACTGGAATGTTCTCATTTCGTATTACGTCATGACGTGTTTACATGATTCACGCCGTATGTTATCTTTCTATTCCGAGAATTCTACCTCGGTCACAATCCTAAATATTGCAATGAGACATTACGTTCCATTTTTTTGTGGTTACTTAGATGAGAATTCACTGCAACATTACTCCTTTTTCATTTCCCACCTCTGTTATTCAAGATATTTTTTTGAAATCCATACCAATCATGACATAACCGAACAGCCCAATCCTCTCTCCTACACGTTCCCGAGGAGCGAAGCGCACAGGCAAGCAATAGTAAATCACAGTATATATTACACATGCATTTACGATTGATTAGCTTGCATAACATAGTTAAATCAATAGCAAACTACCCCTACATATATAGAAATAAGAGATCTATTTCCTTAAACTGTTCAGATTTCCACAATCAAATTGGACGACAGAGTGGCTATTCTTTCAAGTGAGTCATATTGCCATCGGCAATGTTTGCCTCATATCTATGACTGTCATTCACATGTTGGAAATAAGATTGACAACAACATTACCTCCAAACGGCACAGACGGGTCAATCGCACGCTAATGTTCTCCACATACCTGTAAAGGAAAATGATTGGTATAAAAACCGCTAACAAGAGAAATGTGTCAGAAATCAAGAAATTAATGCGCATACCGCGCAACATGAATGAAAACAAAATAAATGGACTTGTCACGTAAACAAAAAATAAGGAGCATTATATAATGATACCTTGAGATGTACGGAAAACTGATAAATATTCCACATTAAGTTACTGCACCGGTGAAATGATAAATAGCCTTACACCTAACAAATATTTATAAATTATATATATACATATATATATACATATATATATATATATATATATATATATATATATATATATATATATATATATATATACACACACACGCTAAATACTTAAGTATATATACACATACTTATGATAATCAACATAATTTTCCAGCATGAAGATCAATAGTCTATCAAATTTCATATATTATCAATAATTTAATTGTGTACTTGTACTAGAGAGAGAGAGAGAGAGAGAGAGAGAGAGAGAGAGAGAGAGAGAGAGAGAGATATTTTAACAACGATAATTAGAGTGAAGATGCGAAAGTCGAGGTAGGAGAGAACGTGAACGGAGGTAGAGTGAGTGCTGAGGGGAGAGGGAGGGCAACAGCTGCCGAGGAGAACCTGAAGAAAATGAGTTCGTTTTTGACGTCTCCAAACATAGCCCACTCACCACCCTCCCAGCTTCCTCTCTCCTCTCTCTTCTTTCTCTCCTCGCTCTCTCTCTCTCTCTCTCTCTCTCCTTTTCTTTACTATAATATATATATCTCTCTATGTTTTAGGTTTACATATAATATATATATAGATATATATATAATTATATAATTATATTATTTATATATATATATTATAAAGGTACGAAGCTACGAAGGCAAAGTGAAAAACTTTCGAGACTGTTATATATATATATATATATATATATATATATATATATATATATATATATATATATATATATATATATATGCTTAAGTGCTTAAGATATCACAATAGATGCCCGTGACTTCATTAAAATAAGCGAATATCACAGGTATTCGCTTATATATACATATACATACATACATACATATATAATATATATATATATATATATATATATATATATATATATATATATATATATATATACACAGAGAATGAAGCATCCTCCATATGCAAGAAAGGTGTGCTGCCGATTTCCTCAAGCGCCATCTTAGGTCTCTCCAAAACATAGAAGGTGGAGGAACCGTCTTGATATCCCTCTTGTTTCTTCCCGAGGTTGGTTATTCGCCCTAAAATATCTCTCCCCACCCACCAAACAGCTGCCTCAGTATAAACCCCGGTGGCTGTGTTCAGAGGGGTCTTTCTTCTCTTCTCAACGAAAGGGGAAACAGGTAAATTAAAAAGTGCTATTTCCAACCTCCTCTTCCACACGGTCATATGTTGATCGTCAGTTTTTTTTTCCCCATTTGCAAGATGTCTGTAACTTACGAATAATAGTTACAAATAAATTTTCATGATCAATCTAAAAAGTAATTAGAAGTAATAAAGTATTCGTAACATTTTCACAACGATATTTCTTTCTAAACATTACACAACGTTCTTTGGACAACAGATTTAGTTATATTTCGAGACAAATGATTTAGTTTTAAAAGGTTGAAACCCAATTTAAAATGAAAATTTTGTTAATATAAACGATTGTAATTGATACTTGATGACCGTACACCAAAAATATTTATTTATACAAAAACCCTGTCATTTTTTTTCGAGTGCAGAGGGGTGGCTAATTTAAACTGTGCGCCACACCACCCACTCTGCAGACGTGAAATTAAAACATATGCGGTAGATTCCACAGTCACAGTTTTACTTAAAACAATGGATGTAAAAATAAAGGTCCTGAACAACTCAAAATATTATGACTTCACAAATACATCAGTTCCTCGTCTTTGCAACGGACGGCCACCGAAACATCACCCACCACAACCTTTATTACGATGACGATGACGATGACGATGTGTGTGTGTGTGTGTGTGTGTGTGTGTGTGTGTGTGTGTGTGTGTGTGTGTGTGTGTGTGTGTGTGTGTTAGATCATGTTTTCACCACAGGCTCTTAATAGTTCATCACATCTGTATCTTGCAAAGACAATCTAAATTGGAAAAATGCAACCTTGCTGGTTCATCGGTAAACTTTGTTCAGAGACAACATATGCGTGCGCAGAGGAAGGTGTAATATGCGCAGCCGAGCCAAGGTGAAATAAGATGGTTCCTGCATACGAATGCCACACGTGATTCTAGTACTAAAAGATCTGGCTCTCACATGACCATGTCCTTATCCGGCCACGCTTCAAGAAAGCTAAAACATGCTACGAGAGGGCTCATTCTTACGACGAGAGAAAAGGAAAAGGCTGGTTGATAAAAATACAATAAGACGAGACAAAATTTAATTTAAGGAAACTTGAAGAGATAAAAGACCAAACAAGTTAATCAACCAAAAAATGACGAGATCTAAAACGTCTGAAGAGCAAGTTCCTTATTTAAAGGAGAAGTGTTTCAAATGCTCTATATGAAACACGGCTGAATATGACGGGCGATGAATCCAAATACCTATCTCTGGCTTCTGAACAGAAAACAATAACCAGAAAATACTACAGTCTTACAGATCGTTCTATTTGGATCACTTGGGTCACTTAAGGAAAAATGCAATGAACAAACCTTTCATCTCCACAAAATACGACATTTCCAAGATTTGATAAATAGACAAGAAAAATAGAGACCGAACACATTAGAATAAAAAAAAAAAAACTAAAATAATTCTGAAGCAATTTTCGCCTCTAGTGTCGGGTGCTACTATTAATGTGTCTGACAAACAGATAAATTAAACGCTGAAATGAAAGAGCCCTGCCGAGATTTATGATGGCAAGAGAAAAGAAAGATTTATCTTTAACACAGACGCTAGCCAGAAGGATAGGGGTAATTTATGTACCTACATATAATACATACATGCCATATATATATATATATAATATATATATATATATATAATATATAATATAATATATCTATATATATTTATTATATAATACATATAATAATACTATATTAATAACATATATATATTTTTTTTTTCTTTCTTTTCTTTACCGGGATACGTATGTTAATTGTAATAGCCCCAACGACCTCTTTCACTTCTCGAATTCTTCACACTTTTTGGAAGCACGTATCACCAGAAAGCCTTGGTTCCAAATGCAAGAAATTCTGTTTCTGTAGCGAGAATCGAACCTGCATCCCGAATAATCAGAACGAGGTCACATGACCTCATTCTGATCACTCGGGATGCGGGTTCGAATTATGTACATGATAGGCAGCTGACTGGGCTGGACGCGCGAAAAAAAAAAAGTATGCGTGAAACAATACAAAACATACATGCGTGTGTTACAAAATCATAGTGTGAACATGATGTTAGTTTGAGCGAGTACCATTGGCAAATAACGGACAAAAGGTTCAGTGTCAAGCACAATTTCAGTTATTCAGGTATCTTAAGGGAACAAAATTAGAAGACTCGTTTCCCTAGAATATTTAGCTTATACATGGGCGTAACTCACAGCGCAGATGAAGTCTGACCACAAAAATACCACAAGAAAAATGAAACGAAGAAATTGTCCTGACTGTTCCGTCTAGTCAGACATTTTCAAAAGGACTGGTAAGTAAGATTAATTTATATAAGTGCTAGGGTGAAAGCACAGCGCATGAACATACATATAGTTAAAAGTGCCGTTGGTACCATAAATAAGGGCTGGTGGCGTGTTTCGTAGGTTAAGGTGCAACCTCTGTGCTCCATGAAGTATCAATGGTTGGATGTACTCCAAGACAGAAGTGTGCTTAGTGAGGGGTTATGGACCCTTTGGGAAAAGAAATGATCTCCTAAATGGCATATGAGACTCTAGATGTGGCCAATGACAAACGCATCACTCTCCCGTAGCATTCTGGAAAATAATAGCAATCTCGCTGCCCGACGTGCTTTGAGATTCCACATGACAGGGGCATTGAGAATGCAGCCCCATACCTTCCTTCACTGCAAATAACAAGAAGTAAAAGGTTGTTGCATCTCGCGGTTTTGAATGTGAATGGTCCCGGTGCATACGAGAGATGTGCAGTCTGAAGTAAAACTGAGGCTGAGACAAAGATGCGTTTGGACTTTGTTGCTATTTATTTTCTTATGATATGAGTGATTCAAGAAGTCAAAGGAAGGGCAGCAGATGTATGTGTATATATATATATATGTATACACATATATGTATACACATATATGTATATATATATATATATATATATATATATATATATATATCACGAAATCTATAAAACTGACGCTATGTACAAATAGATGTAACGCCACGGAGGAAAATAAAAAACGAGAACCAAGATCTTTCGGCCTTAACGACATTTACCTTTAGTAAAGGGTCGTTAAGACCGAAAGATCTCGGCAGTTATCGTTTTTCATTTTCATCCCTGGCATTATCTTTATACATATATGTGTGTGTGATTTGAATGTGTGCATACATGTAAGTATATATAAAACACGCAATACTTCTTGAGAGAGAGAGAGAGAGAGAGAGAGAGAGAGAGAGAGAGAGAGAGAGAGAATTCCGGTGCTCGCTTTCCTTCCCTTGAGGAATATGGCTGATTCGCAAAATCGTTTTTCCCGTGGCTTGATGAGGTTACCACAACTAGCTGCAACAAAAAGGCTTCCTGGTCATAAAGAGATTGGCATTCTCTTCATAGCTCAATGCTCTACTGTTTCGTTTCAATATTGTAAGTAAATTTTGATGAACGGCGATACTTCTCTCGTATCCATTTCGCTTTCACGAATTCCAAATCAATTCAGCTTTAATCTATTCATTTCCCAATTTTGCTGACTTACCAACATTAATTGAATAGTTTCGCTTTGTCTCAGCTTATTTCCCTCCCTCTTGACACTTCTTCACTCCACTCGATCAGAGCCCTGCTCAATGTCTCGCCCTAAAACACACACACAAAACTCTATTTCAATAAGCCTCATCGCAGACACGAAGCTATAAATTAAAAACCGAAGATGTGGGGCGAGAGGGAAGGGCACCCACCATGCAGTGTTCCCTTTATTCCTCTCCAAACCAGAAATCTTGGTTGGGTTGGAAAACACGTGTCTGTTGGTGTAACCTCGACTGCCTACTTCCAATATGGAGGTCTTGGCAGAAGCTACCCCTCATGTTCAGCCGCGCCAAATCCCCTCCAGGGGAGGGAGGGAGTGAGGGAGGGGCGGCTTAGGAGTCATTCTCAGTAAACAATGGGCAGGAATGCATTGGTTACATTTCCTCAAACGGCCAAAACAGGCGTTACTTGGCATAGTATGGGATGCAAATGACTATACAAATGATAAAACGCGCGAATAAATCTAAATTTAAAGCTCTATCCTGAATTCCGAAAATAAACAAGCTAAACAGAGGTACTCATACATAGCATTGGCAAACCATGAGATCGACTTGTACTCAAAACCCAGAGGCCTCCGAACCTTTACAACTGTGATGGTTGCGCTCTGAGGAACATTCTCACGAACAAAAAGAACTTCTGAGACTGGCGCCTGCCTTCGAATCAAACCAGGAATAGCATATAAAAACATTAATAAAAACGTCCCTATTTTTTCAATGCCACCTACATTTCAAAGCGCGTGTACAGTATTCAAACTAGAAACATTAAAGGAACAGTTCACTGCAAATTTGATTGCAGCCCCAATTGGTTCTACCCACGAATTTGGCTAACCTCAATCTCAAGGTCAATCACGCGTCAAAGATTTAGCTGAATCGCATCCTCAAGGTCTATCTCGCTTCAATCCGCGGTGTCCCAAGTTCCTTACACAACACTTTCAAGGCATTCCGATTGTACCCGCTATAAAGTCACAGGGAAAAATTTTTACTATTAAATATAAACCATAAACTGATACATTTAATTACTGAACTGTCAAGTCACTGTCAACTCATAAAAAAACATGAGAAAAGTAATTATGGGAACAAGAAAAAAGCGATACAAATAATTCTTTCTTTCTACATTAATGGCTTGTGTGGAAATCTCCCACATGAAAATGCACGGAACAAATAATCACTCGCATAAAACCAAGTAAGATGAACAGGAAATCGTCAGTGACAGGAGAGGACAGCAGCAGCCAAGAATCGTCTTGTGATAATATTATGTAATTTAGATCAAGTCAGTCCTGGTGAAAAGCTCAACTGCGACGAGGCGGCAACTTTGCAATGACTTTCAATAATGAAAACTTTGCAAAATGCTGCTGAACGTTTCCGTTTCACTCGACTTCCGAACAAACCCTGAAACAGGACACCACCTAGACCCTCGAAGCTTCAAATGGAAAATGAACGCATGGGCCTTCCACGCCTCAAAGAGAGCAGGCAACGACAAAAGAGAGACACACACGAGGAAGAGGAGACGCGTGGGAGGCAGGGAGGGAGGAGACCCGAGGCAACAGCATAGGATCTTGACATCAATGTCATCATTACAAGTGGCGCAGGGCAACAGCTCCAACGGCAGCGACGTCAACTAGCAGAAGCAGCTGTTCGACAGATATCTCGAGAAGAACCGAGGCAAAGACAAAGTAAATAAACGAAAACGACCGTCCTCACTACAATGATGGACGAACTCGCTAGCTCGCTCTCTCTCCTCCTCTTGCTCTCTCTCGGAGAGCAAAACCAACACCTCTCCCCTATTCATCACTTCAATCTCGGGGTTCTTTGTAGTCATGAAATTCGTGTTGGCAGTGTCTCTAAAAACTCATCCGCAATGTATTAAAAGCAGAAAAAAAAAAAACCGCAACCGTCAGTTTCTGGGTGTCGGCGCGCGAGGGGGAGGGGGGGAGAGAGGGGGAGGGGGGGGGGAGGGGATAGAGAAAGAGGGGAGAGGGGGAGAATGAGGAAGGGGAGAGCAAGAGAGAATCGACCAAATTAATGGCAAGGGAAGCAAAACAACCAGAACTGAATAAATCCCGAAGCATGCACTACATTGTCGGCGGACTGTTGACTGATCGTCTACCATCTCTCTTGCGATATCAGTCTCTCGAATGCAAACTCATTGGTAGCAAGAGATTTCTGGCACACTTCATAATCAAACAGAAAGAAACAGAGATAGAGGGAGATTCACCTTCCATACATGGTCAGCTGTCTCTTCTACAAATACACGAAAACCTCAATGAAAAAGAACAGCAGTCACATTACAAAAGGCTCTGTCGTGACTAAGAGTTCAACCTCGAAAAGTAATTGAAATGCTCCTTGAAGCAGATCCCGGAGCAAGAAAAAGGTTATTACATCAGATGTGGCAGCAATAAAAATAAACATATTTCAACGAAACTGAAAGAAACCTCACTATACTTTGAGGTGCTGTTGCAAAAGGAAGGCCTAGACCGCAGTAGGCTGCCCTATACAGGGAATACAAAATATGGCTTACCTCACCCAAAAACGCAAACATGGATAGTTACCAGGCAATTTATGATTTTGAAGTTTGAACGCATCTTGATGTGATGCACATCCACCGTCCGAAATTATTAAATTGTTCATATTTTCATTATCCCATTCGATACAGGAGTCCGATTTTGAGCTATTCTATCATATTCTGCAAGAACTACCTCCACTCCCAAACTGCCTGTCATCAGGAGACCTCTTCATTTTCTCCCATCTCCTGTTACTCGAAACCCATTATTTCAACTCGAGTATTCAAGTCCTGATGTTTCAGAAATCCACTATTGAATTGCATAAAGACGCCGAAAACTGCTCAATGGGATTTTTCTAACCCAGCCACAATTAACGCACGGATGCACTTTCCAGATAATTTATCATGTTCCTTTCCACCTTTTTTTTACACTGTCTCCCTCTCAAGAACGTTTAATAATCCCCCTCCCCCCCCCTCTGTCTCTGTCTCTGTCTCTGTCTCTCTCTCTCTCTAGTAGCCATCTTGCTTGGTGAGACGTACCCGCGTGAAGTCACAATAATCAACAGATATCACAAGTTTAACATACGACTAGAATTTGAGAAATATCTAGAAGTGTTCGTGAACTATCGGTGATAAGATTAGTGTGAAAATAGTAGGATAAAGCGTCTTCTAAGTTAGTTTATCAAGTGTAATACTATAAATCAGAACAAGATGGCAGTAAGTTCCAACTGCGGGAAAGGTGGCGTAATTTGGCGTGTCTAGCAGATTCGCAATACGATGAGGTAGCAGGAAGGGAACTGGCATTTCTCATCTATGAAATCAGCAATAGTCCTAACCAAAAAGATACAAAAGCATTCATAGATATATTAGAAGGATATAATCCTTCAAACTGGAACAAATCTAATGAAAACATCTTGAAAATAATTGAAGAAGTTCCAAATAAAATCCAAGTGGTCAAGAGATCATAAAGAAAATATACATAAACCAACATATTCCGACAAAGAAAATGAATAAGGTGAATCTTGTGAATATACTAATGATGCATTAGGAAAAAGAATGCCAAAAGCATGCATAAAACTGTGTAAGGGTTTGGTAGATAGCATAGTCAATCCACAAAACCTAATCAGAAAATGTGCTGCATGCAACATTCCGACCCATCCACAGTGTGCGAGGTAATACAAGATTTGAGAAAAGACACAAGAATTTTTTGTTCAACATGTCTATCATGGATAGACAATGTTATTAAATCAAGATTGAATGTACAAATAGTTGAGGATGAAGAAGAAGAGGAAGAGGAAGAAGAAGAAGAAAAAGAAGAAGAGGAAAACGAAGAGGAAGTAAACAAAATGAAATGACAGAAAAAAATGCAAGAAAAAAACAAGAACAAGATAAAAGTATGGATGCAGAGATACTCATTGATACTACATATGAGGCAATAAAGCAGCATACCTACGAAGAAATAAATTACGATATGACAACAGAAAAGCAAATTCCCGAAGAGGCTCTACCCAGATCTATACAATGACGGGAAAGAGGAAAAAATAGACAAGAAGACAAAATCTGCAACCTTTTGAAAAGAGGGAATTGCAGATTTGGAGGAAAGATGTTACTACAAACATCCTAAGATATGTCAAAACTATGAAATATATGGTAAATGTGCATACTTAGATGGATATGGGGATGATTGCAGAGATCTGCATCCAAAAATATGTAAAAAACCTAAAAGAAGGAAAAGGATGTAAGTTCGACAAAAAATGCAAATATATGCACCCTGTAGCCATGAATCATAATCAAATAAATAACCAACCAAGTAATAAAATCCAAAATAAGAAAGAAACAAATAAAGAGAGAAATCAAGAATATCAGGTAAAAGAGAAGCGAAACCACCAATGAGATATGCAGAGGTTGTCAGCAAAGAATTTCAAAGCATCAGCTCCGAAATTCTACTCAAGAGATAATAACTGTATTTATTATGCAAGAGGATATTGCAGAAACGGAGAAAATTGCAGATTTCAGACACAAAATGAATAATTATGATGAAGGAAGATCAAATATTATGGAAAAGTTGGATTTTTAATGTCAGAATTTCTGGAAATGAAAAAAAGAACAACATACCAGAACAGGAAAGAGACATGGGAAAATCCTTATTACTATCAGTATTAAATGAAGGAGAAAACACGCAAACCATCATAGTGATGAATGCGCAGGGTTTAGTTACGAGTAACTCAAAAAGAAAAATAGAGTACTTAGAAGAACTAACCCAAAATGAAAAGAAAATAGATATAATGAATATAAGTGAAACCTGGTATTCCCAAGAGACTGGGAATGATGATCAAATAAAAGGTTCCAAACCTTATTAGATCAGATAGAAAAAATAGGAATCAAGGGGGAACCGCAAATATATGGGAAAGACAAAAAACAAGGAAAAAATATATGAGAAATATAGTAACTCAGAATGTGAACTAATAGCGGTAGAATTTGAATCTGAAAAATTGATGACATAGTAATATATAGACTCCCCTAATACTAAAGAGTTTGACTTAATAATTGAAAAATTGGATGATATATGTAGAAATCACAAGGAACTGGACTATTCTTCCTCTAATCTGGTGACTTCAAACTTTCCTTTCGTAGAATGGAAGAACGAATAGGAGATTTGTGGTTGTACTTATACATATAAAAAAGAGAGTAATAGTAGTGCAGAAGATAAGAGGCAATTTGAAAAGCTATTAGATATGCTACTAGAATACAACATTTCAACAAATAAATCACCTGCCAACAAGAAAGGAAAATACTTTTTTTAGACCTAGTATTTGTGAACGAGATGAATTATGTTAAAGAAATAATAGTTTATAATGCGAGTATTTCAGACCATAATGTCATAGAATTAACAGTTCATTCCAAAGCAAGTGAAAATAGAGATAAGCAAGAAATGAAAAAGTGGGAAGGATATGGAAAATACAACTTCTACAGTAAAAATATAAAATGGTCAGAAATTAATGAAGAATTAAACAAAGATTGGGATAACATTTTCGTAAGTGATGACATAAGGGTAATACGGAGATATTATATAAAATATTGGAGATAATAGTGGAAAAATATATACCGAAGAAGAAAAGTAACATCATTCATGTACCAAGAGACAGAAGAATCTTGTTCCAGAAAATCAGAAAGTGGAAAAAAGGTCTTGCAAAAGAAAAAAAATGCATGGAAAGTTATAGAAACTAAAAAGTAAGATAGAAAATGCAGAAAAAAAGATTATACAATCAAAAGAAAATGAAAAAACGGGACTTGGTGGAAGAAAAAACCCTATTAAATATCAAGCAAAAACCCCAAAACTATTATACTCATATGCGAAGAAGATGAATAAAAGAAGAATAGAAATAGGCCCTCTGAGAATTGAAGGGAGATTAACGAATGAAAAAAAGGAAATTTGCAACATACTGGCAGAACGATATAAGAGAGAATTCACCCCTAGAATAGATAATTGAAGATAATGATATAGAAGTAAGGGATGAAAATAGTGAATATTTAGCTGACATGAGATTATTAATGAAGCTGATATTGTGCAGGCTATTAATGAAATTAAAAATGGAGCTGCTGCAGGGCCTGATGGAATTCCTGCTATTTTGTTAAAGAAAGTAGTTCATTCTATCGCAAAGCCACTTGCAATATTATTAAGACAAAAGTGTAGATACAGGCAAGATATATGATGAGCACAAATTCAGCGTATATTACCCCCTACTTTCAAAAGTGGATCAAGACTAGAGGCAAGTAATTATAGGCCTGTGAGTCTAACATCACATATAATGAAAGTGTATGAAAGGGTAATGAAGAAAATATTATGAAAACACATAAAAAATAATTTGTTTAATAAAGGACAACATGGTTTCGTACCCGGAAAAAGTACACAAACCCAACTGTTAGTCCACCGTGAAAACATATTCAAAAATATGAAAAGCGGAAATGAAACAGATGTGGTTTATTTAGACTTTGCAAAAGCTTTTGATAAAGTAGACCATAATATATTAGCGAAGAAAATTAGAAAACACAATATCGTGGATAAAGTAGGAAGATGGTTAAAAGAATTTTACACAACAGAAAAACAAAAGATAGTTATTGCAAACGACGAGAAATCGGATGAAGCCAAGGTAATATCCGGTGTGCCGCAAGGTACGGTGTTAGCTGCAATACTGTTGTTATATGATTGAAGACATAGACAATAATGTTAAGGATTCGGTAGTGAGTAGTTTCGCAGATGACACAAGAATAAGTAGAGAAATTACTTGTGATGAAGATAGGAACGCTCTACAAAGAGACCTTAACAAAGTATATGATTGGGCAGAGGGTAAATAGGATGGTATTTAACTCTGATAAATTTGAATCAATAAATTATGGAGACAGAGAAAGAAAGCTATATGCATATAAGGGACCTAATAATGAGACCATCACAAATAAGGAAGCAGTTAAAGACCTTGGTGTGATGATGAATAGGAACATGTTATGCAATGATCAAATAGCAACTCTGTTGGCAAAATGTAAAGCAAAAATGGGAATGTTGTTACGGCACTTTAAAACAAGAAAAGCGAAAAAACACATGGATTATGCTTTATAAAACATATGTTCGTAGTACCACTTGAATATTGCAATATGATATGGTACCCACTATCAAAAGGATATTGCACAAATAGAGAGTGTACAAAGGTCTTTACAGCTAGAATAGAAGAAGTTAAGGACCTAGACTACTGGGAAAGACTACAATTCTTAAAATTATATAGTCTGGAAAGGAGAAGAGAACGCTACATGATAATTCAGGCATGGAAACAGATAGAAGGAATAGCAGAAAATATCATGGAACTAAAAATATCAGAAAGAGCAAGCAGGAGGAGATTAATAGTGCCCAAAAATATACCAGGAAAAATAAGGAAAGCACACAGACATTTAATCACTACGCACCAGCATCGATAATGCAGCGTCTATTCAATGCGTTGCCAGTCATCTGAGGAATATATCAGGAGTGAGCGTAGATGTGTTTAAGAATAAGCTCGACAAATATCTAAACTGCATCCCAGACCATCCAAGATTGGAAGATGCAAAATATACCGGAAGATGTACTAGCAACTCTCTGGTAGACATTAGAGGTGCTCACACTGAGGGACCTGGGCAACCCGAACAAGATGTAAGGTCTGTAAGGTAAGGTAATGTTCTCTCTCTCTCTCTCTCTCGGACCTAAGTAAGAAGTAAGAAGTACCAAAACCACGAAAAAGATTGGCTCAAAACTGATATTAACAACCATATCATCAACAACATTTGGTGCAGTACAGAGTAAAAGTTTAAATTCAAGATTTTTCTTTTTAACAACTCACTTTGTAACTACGAATAAAAATCTTCTATCTTCTGAAACTCCTCATGAAATTATTTACCTTGAAAACTGAGGGGCCTACAAAGCCCCCAGGATGCAAGATTATGCAAATGACAGTCGGGGTTATTGACATAAACCTACGAAAACACTTCAGAAGAGAATGCCTGGCATGTCTATTTGTATAAGTAGAAACTGTTGACACTCCGACATACACCAATAGAACTACAAAAAATGAACGTAATACGAAGACGACAAAACTTCAATAGGCAGTTTTCAAGGAAGAGAAAATCGTGACCGACAAACATGCCGCAGGCCAAAACAACACTATGGTGCTATCGAAGAGATAACTCAAACAAATATCAAAGAGATTATAAGGAAAATGTTTTCTAAAAATAAAGACTACAAATAATAGACAACAAACGTAAAAATGGCGATGCTGAGGAACGGAAAACATGCTGTCAAGTACAAGCCAACAATACGTTGCTATCCACAAGATGAGTAAAATATCAATTAAAGCAGCATGACTCAGTTATTTGAGTCAAGTGAGTACGTTTAGAGAGACTCCGCCATGACTAAGCCAGTGAAACAGACGAGGAGGGCGGGAAAGGAGGAGGAGGAGGAGGAGGAAGGGGGGAGGGGAGAGGTTAAGCTGAAGAGCCAGGGACATCACTGAATGCATCGATGTGACCATCTACATCACTTGGGAGTAACAAAGTGCCATGCTAAGGAGGCCGCTATTAACGACCAATCGGCGGTCATAAAATACTGAGATTCCAACTCTACAGACAAAATCCAACCGCCTGCTGCATCTTTTAACATGCTGATTGGTCCAATAACAGCTAAAACCGAGTGGCACTGGGTAGCGATACCACCCTTTAGTCTTGACAACACTAAGTAAGGCCCGGACGGCTGTAGAAAACCTAGTTTTAGTGTTTCGGTGAATCATTCAAAGGCCCACGGGCCTGGCACTTCCATGGGATTTTTTTTTTTTAGTAAAGTCGAGGGCAAGAAAGTGGTGATGAGTTTTCACACACACACACACACAGATATATATATACTGTATATATATATATATATATATATATATATATATATATATATATATATATATATATAGATATGCATGCATATATATGCGCTTACATTACGATTGAGAGTAAACAAAACCTTGCCTTTTTAGTAAATTACCTCTGGTTATGAGGGAAGACTGAATGTAGGAAATAATGACATACACATACAGACTAGGACAATTTTTTTCTACGATTATGATTTGTTAGAGAAGTAATGATAGGGCAAGAGCAGTGTGGGCTTTAGGTGCAGAAAAGTGTGGACCAAGTTTCAATCAAGAAACGTTCATATATATAAGAGAGAGAGAGAGACTTAGGCCCAGAAAA
Source organism: Macrobrachium nipponense (assembly GCF_015104395.2). Classification (NCBI taxonomy): domain Eukaryota; kingdom Metazoa; phylum Arthropoda; class Malacostraca; order Decapoda; family Palaemonidae; genus Macrobrachium; species Macrobrachium nipponense. The sequence goes on from NC_087201.1 coordinate 118,693,446, forward strand.
CTCCCGAAAACACTCCTGTATGTTTGAGAGAACAGAGAAAAAAAAATCTGTATTTGGCATACATGGCCATGGACAAAATGTGATGAATGAATACACTTCTTTTCTGAGGACTAAAGCAAAGCCTGTAACCTTCTGTACACCAGAGAGTGGCTGGTTAGGTGTAAAAACGGGTTTGAGGTGAGGGTGTGTGAACTCTGTATGGATGAGGCGATGAGAAGAGAAAAGAAAAGCGACGTTGGAAGCAGGTTAATCAGTTTGTTAGTTTGCTTGTATGAGTGGTGTTTTTACGTTGCATGAAACCAGTGGTTATTCAGCAACGGGACCAACGTCTTTACGTGACTTCCGAACCACGCCGAAATTGAACTTCTATCACCAGAAATACATGCACATCTCTCACACCTCAATGGAATGCCCAAGAATAGAACTCGCAGGCATCAAAATGGCAGGCCTTGACCGTACCAGTCACGCCGATGAGGCGCTATCTTTAATCAGTAGCAAGGACCTGATATTTGTACATGACAGTGTTAACGAGGGACAATGAAAGAAAAACAATGTATATAGTAATAATTATGATAGAAAAAAAATAGTGAAAGATTTGTGTTTGTAAGAGAAGAGTTACAAAATATGAGAAAGTGTAAGGTTAGATGTGAAACTGAAACTACGAGGATGAACAATGAATGGTAACATGAATGGTGAAAGAATGGAAGTGGCTGCTACTAATATTTAGCAGTAAATGGAATGAATGATGGTGTGATAGGAGAAGAATGTCACAGCAGGAGAAGAATGGATGCTAACAAGGCCAATACAATAGACAGAAAAGAAAGGTGTGGGCTTCGGAGCCAACGATGTGCCACAAAGAAATCAATTGTCAAATCTTCTTTGTGGAAGTATAAATGTTGAAAGTTTTCAGGCTGAGTAGGGAACTTGGATAAGCTGTTGACGATAAACAGTTATACTAGGTATCCACCCTTTAACTTAGAACTTACTACTTCCGTATTACAAAGAATGTGAATATCCATGATTTTAATGTCCCTTTGCAGATAACCAATTTTAGTGAAAACAAATTTATGTTACAAGGAGTTACAAAGATTAGGGTGTCTCAAAGACCAATTTATTCCATGATGAATGTATATACCGCCTACAGGCCTACAGAGAGAGAGAGAGAGAGAGAGAGAGAGAGAGAGAGAGAGAGAGAGAGAGAGAGAGAGAGAGAGAGAGAGACTTCAACCCCCAGGGATGAAGATTTAATCTCTCGTTTTGATTATTAAATACATTTTTGACAGCAATGAAAGCTCAAGTTCAGTTTCATCTCCCTTTTAAACCCTCTTACTGCAACAAAGAATAGTCGTCTAACAACGAAGTACATGAATCATTGCACAGGTTAACTGAGGCAAGCTGGATTCTAGAAAACAAGACAATCTGTCTTCCTCGTCTAGTCTAAAATTTAAACAAAATGCTACCACCCAGTAGAGAGAGAGAGAGAGAGAGAGAGAGAGAGAGAGAGAGAGAGAGAGAGAGAGAGAGAGAGAGAGAGAGACTGGCAACTAACACGTGTTGCAGACACTTACGTAACAATAAGTTCCTTAATTCATTCTAATCTCCCACATACACGTTACGCTACCTAACCGCCATTTACTATCACATCACATTACCCTTTCATTCTTTTCTTTGGTTTTCTTTTTTTCTGCTTCCTTAGTTCTCCCTTTGACCTCTTACTGAAAAGGAATGATCTTCTCACGACCACCACCATTTCTCACGCAATTTCCCTCATTTGTTCCGCCAAGTTTATCCCGGATTCGCATAATTACTACGAGACCGGAGCGATTAAGAAAGATGCAGGAGAGAAGGCAATATAATTAGTCTGAACAACGCCACTACAAAGAAAAGCCTTCCTCTGGGTCCGTGTTTGGGGCTGGACTAGAGCACAGCACAGCCCAACAAAAACACAGAAATGATCCGACTTGTATTTACACCATGGCCATATATAGCCTATAATTAAATATCATAAATCTACATAAAAAGTTACCTGGAATTAGTTGTGTGTGAAGGGCGTTACTAAACTGCGAAAATTTGGTATTTTCCCCATTATTAATTCTCAAAATTCTCAATTCTACTTCAACGACGCATTTACATCGGAAAAGATTACGAGAAAATTAAATAAAAAGAAAAAGTTTTAGACATCCACATTATCATATTCCTTTACCAAATACTGTAACCCCTACCAAACCAATTTGACCATAACTATCATTTTTTCTTAATGCCTCAGACATCCTGAACTCATTTTTGCCCAACAAGAAAGCTCAAATGTTCCAACGGACGAACGACCAAGTCACCGGCGGACATGAAGACTAAAATACGAGTGATTTAATTAAGATCGAACTCCATACACATTGGTTAGGGGAAAATTGCGTAGCGTCAGTCATCTACTTCAAAGTTCGACAAACAGAGAGCCCCTACTCCCCTCCTCCCACCCCTACGTCCCCACCTTGTTGTCTACCCGCATGGGGCAAATAAGTTAACAACCGTAGTGCTTAGAAACTCCGATTCCACTCCTCAATCCAATGATTTTTTAAAATTTTATTTTAAAGTGATATATGAGCACGGGAACATACAATTCGAGTATTAAATATGAAGCGAAATCTTTAAATTGAGAGAGAGAGAGAGAGAGAGAGAGAGAGAGAGAGAGAGAGAGAGAGAGAGAGAGAGCTCTGTAATTTAGATTTAGAACTTCCTTCATTACAGCCTTCTTGAGTACCGTGGCCTCAGACACCATTTAAACCTTTCGCCAACAGTCACGTTCGAGAAGGCTGAGACTTCCTTGGAAGATGAACTTTCTCTGGGTGGCACTATGTACATTGGCACCTCTCTCTCTCTCTCTCTCTCTCCCTCTCTCTCTCACACACATACTTTGTTCATGTTTTTATATATATTTTCTCTCTCTCTCTCTCTCTCTCTCTCTCTCTCTCTCTCTCTGACACATACTTTGTTCATGTTTTTATATATATTTGCTCTCTCTCTCTCTCTCTCTCTCTCTCTCTCTCTCTCTCTGTCACAATCAGAATTATCAGCTACAAAACACTCCGCGTGCATTCTTTATACCGCTTTCCATCCAATAGCCAACCAAGACAAACCGTTAAAATTTCAGAGGCTACAATGATGACATTAAGTACACGAACTTCCTTCGTTCAAAAGCGACAGACACAAAATCCCACTCCAAGGCGTTTAAAACGGAACGACGTGTCAATTACACACCTCACCTCTCATCCTCTCCTACGGAAACATAACAGGATGGCCGATGAAATTTCTTTTGAAGAAAAGGTGGAGAAGGGCGAAGCGGATTACCTTTGTACTTAGAAACACACCGGAAAACTGCATGACAAAAACTGGACCCATACACACACACACACACACACACACACACACCACACACACACACACACACATATATATATATATATATATATATATAATATATATATATATATATATATATATATACGTATGATATATATATATATATATATATATAATATATATATATATATATATATATATATATATATATTATATATATAAAAAAAGTCGGTTTAAGAAACAAAATTTAAAATACTGGGTCCTTCTCGTTCCCGTCCTCCCATCTTCGACAAGTTCACTGCACGACACAGGATGAGTTCAGTAGGTCGGAGAGAGAGAGAGAGAGAGAGAGAGAGAGAGAGAGAGAGAGAGAGAGAGAGAGAGAGAGAGAGAGAGAGAGAGGAAGGGTGGCAACCACCTCATGAAGGAGCCCTCAGGGCTTCAAATGTCAATTGTTCCTCCATCCCCCGGCCTAGACCCCAAGGAAGGAACACTACAGATGGCATATGCACTGCACGAGGAAGTGACAAAATGGGAATAGGCGATCACAACCTCACCTACAAAACGAGAAATAACGAAGTTCTCACATCATGGAAAATAGAATAGCACACGTGTCAAACCTGAGAATGTGTCCAACTTTACGAATATTGCTAATTCATCAGAGACGGAAGCGGTTAACAAAAAGGCTAACCTGCTTACTGCTCACACACAAAGTGAATGTAAACTATTGATTAAAACATATCAAGTCCCTTACTAAGAGGACAGCTGACATTTAGTATTCATTCCTTACAAACCCAAATAACCTCCACTACAGAACATGCGACACATTTCCTAAATTACTTGAAGTTAACAAATTAAAACTGACAGTGACTCCGCAATATTTTCATTACATAACCAATAAATTAAACATTCACTATGTAATAACAAGAGCGCAATTCGTGTTATTCTTTACACCTGTTAAAAACAAAAAACAGCACCAACAGACTAAGAATTAACGCGTGAGAAATTAGAGCAGGCCCGAACCGGGAATAAGAACTAGACCATTATCATAATCTAATGCAAGCTACTGAGCCGGCCAATGACCGGCAGAATTTTGTGTTCAGTGTTGTATAAGACTGCAGAAACCTTGTGTTTACTCACAAATATACACACATATGCACAAGGGTATGTGTAAAGTGCTTATAAAAATAAGTAATAAAACCAAGTTCAATAATAATGAAAGGTAATCAATTAGAAATTCTACCATTTGAACATTGGCTGAATAATCCCGAGAAACATGAATCATCCACTGAATAAAACCAAAATCACTTGCAAATGCGTCCAGAGAGAGAGAGAGAGAGAGAGAGAGAGAGAGAGAGAGAGAGAGAGAGAGAGAGAGAGAGAGAGGGGGGGGGGGGGTGAACAGCAGAGGGAGGCAAGGTCATAACCACCACTGCCACCGTATTCCCCACAAGACTACAGTTACGCTATAATTCCCGAGTCGTATTGTTTCTTTCTCCTTTGCTGCCGAGTATTGTTTCTCTTTTCTTGTCACTCGATGGAATAATGACCCCATTATTCTGTCAGGTACACCAAGGTAGCGAGGTCTTATTTTTCTTCATCCCTTTTAAAGATAATGAGACGCCTTGGAAGGAGAAATGGGATTTCGGCGTACAGGAATTAGAAGAGAAATAAGTGATATACAAAAATATTTCTGCTTAGATCACTGGGTAACTGGTAGCTTTCCCTATGAAATTGGCGTATTCACCACTGCATAAAGAGATATCGGACAATAATAACAGCATAGAGCACAGTTTACAAATCTTGTCTTGTACAAATATGTTGTAGTGTAACATATTTACAGAGAATAACACATCATCAGGTATTCCATATAAACCCATTATAATGTTACCAGCTATATACTAAATAGGTTAAAGAAATCGTGATTAAAATTGACGTTATAAATCCACATACACGACTTTATAAGACCTTTTTTTTTTAATATTCACACATACGAGAAATTACTTTAACATCATTTTCTGAACTTTAAATACGGAGAGATGAAATAAGAACTTCCCCAATTATCATAGCTGAAAAAAGCTAATCAAGCTAAAATTATTTCAAGTAACAGATGAAAAAAAATAGTTTACCCAAAAACCTTTTAACGTAAAGACAGACCTTTCAAATTCCTTCCTAAATTTTCATTATGTAAATGTTGTTAAAGTCTACACAATTCGACAGGAATCAAGGTAAAAGTATCACCATCCCACTCACTTCTCTCACAGATCCATCCAATTAGCGTCCCTATAACAACAACTGGTCTGAGACAGCCAAGCTCCCAGCCACAGCTTGCATCAACTCCAGGATTCGAAGCCTGTGTTCCAAAGGCTCACTGAACACTGTAACGTAAATATACACAACCACTTGAAGAGAAAATCCTGCCCTCTACACAACCGAATGAGTGCGTAAATGGATGTCAAAACAACCATAGCTCTCTTTGACATGATTGCTGAATGAAATGCATAAATCACAGCCATCCCTATATTATAAGAACTATAAATAATTCTGACAAAGTTCAAATATCGTAGTTTGCAATTACAGCAACACTGGCAAAACCAACAAAGAGGTGGAGGGAGGCCAGCAAGGTGAAAGCTGTCACTATCCATGACTACAGCATCTATCAGCTACTACTTACATATATATATATATATATATATATATATATATATATATATATATATATATATATATATATATGTTCTGTTACAATAGAATTCCATCTAATAAAAGGAGCCCATAAAAACACCAAAAATATAGAGAGAAAAGTACTATATTTCAGAGACTGCTGTCTCTCTTCAGGTATATACCTGAAGAGAGACAGCAGTCTCTGAAATATAGTACTTCATATTTTGGTGTTTTTATGGGCTCCATATATATATATATATATATATATATATATATATATATATATATATATATATATATATATATATATATATATAATTAATAACCACCCCATAATTATAGTAACCGTTTATGCTAATAAGGATGACGTTAACTTATAAACAAAGCGTTCAAATAAAAAAATTATTTATAATTAGGGTCTACCCTCCAAAGTCATTCGTTTGTTAAAGATCTTAATCTTTAACTTTAGCTGCTTCACTGTGTGTATGATGGGTTAATAAACTGGATAATGTAAGTTTAGTATTGAATGAAGTCATGTGTATAGAGGTTGTAATTTTGCGTAAAGAAAATTCACTTTTATATCACGACGTCATGAAATATTGCACTGTAGACTTATATACGTTTATATTTTTCTATCTAAAAACATATCAAACTATCTTCGAGTTGCAGTTCTGTTTTCAGCTTACAGGTTATCTTGACACAACCACCATTATCTTTTTTTTTCAGTTACCTTAAGCCCATAAGAGACAAGTGACGTGAGTTTAAGAGATGGAGAAGGGAAGTTACTGTAGTAGGTCTTACACCACTACCTGATCTTAGACCAAGTAGTACTAGTGCTGACGTGTTGTGTTATACGTGGTATATTTCTGGAATGAATGAATAATAAATGACTGAATGAATGACTAGTGAAACTTGAGCTATAACAACAAGCACTAGCACTGACTGGGGCTCTTGCAGCCCCCAGTGCTCAAGACATGTCAAGGGGGATTTTGGAGAGGTTGGACACAGAAATGAACTGATCTAGAAAATAAAGACGAAGAACAAAAATGTACAAGATGAAGTAAAAGAAAGTACATTTGAATCTGGGACAGGCTTACAGCTGCGCTAAGGTGTGATAGTGTGAAATGTTGATCAGCAAGAAGGGAGAAAGGAACCAAAAATAGAAGGCCAAAAAGTTGTCGCAGCTTTGGGCCGACGAGACGTTACAAACACCCTTTAGCGATACTCGGCACTACAGCCTACCATATTTGTTGACTGCTCCCCTCCACTTCCCCATGTATCCGCCTCAAATAAAAGTGGTTAACTGTTAATAAATTAGCCTATACTGATAAGCTGCAACCAGTCTTCTCTCCTCATAACGCTTTGTATCACAATCGAATTGCAAAGATCTCAATACATACCCAGAGAAAGCGAGAGAAACAGAGCACAGGCGCGGCCGATGCAACTTGCTACTCACGAGCAAAAAGTAGACCCTCGAAAGAGGTGCAGAAGAACAATAAACTCCGGTACTTAATCTCTATAAGTGTCAATTGGAAATAAGCAATACTAGCGATTCCCGTCCGAACATTATTTCAGTCACATAATCTAAAAAACTATAGACATTAAAACAATCATAAAACCGGCGACGGAGTTTGGACAAACAAGAAATTTATACAAAATATAACCGACTGAATAGCATTGAGGTACATGATAGTAACACACTGGTGTTGAATGGAAACACGATAACCCCTCAGAAAGTGATACCTTCTAAGGAATCCTCCATTTTTCATCCCTCGTAAATAGACCAACAAGCAAACCTTGTTCCCTACATATAATCCTGGTATCAAAGTAATTAAGTAGATGCACAACCTCCTTTTTCCTTCGCCCCGATCCCGCATCCTATAATCAAAGCCACTGCTCTCTCTCTCTCTTCTCTCTCTCTCTCTCTCTCTCTTCTCTCTCTCTCAAGAGTTATTCGCACACTAAAAGTAAGTACATCCATAAACAAAAATGTAAGAGGTACGTAGATCAATCATCTATAAACAAAGAATAATGAGTTTAGGAGGCAGCAAAAGCATATCCAGTACATATTAAGTTTTATTCTCTCTCTCTCTCTCTCTCTCTCTCTCTATTTTAAAAGGTCACGAATTGGAAACTTCAAAAGGATGCCAGCTGAACCAATCATATGAACGACTTTTTTCCTCCTTCCTCTCTTGCTTTCTCGTCTGACTTTCAAGCAAGCAGAAGGCAGGAACTGCAAGCAAATCTAGACCAGGTCATCACTACTTGCCGGGATTTTTTCCCGCCGTGAATACTAGAGGCAGAGAGTACTGTGATCAGGCGACTTTAAAACAAAACAGAAATGGAGTAAAGTCACTAGCAAAATCATGAAAATCTGACTTAACGATCTGCTTAAGGCTTAAATAAGGGTGGCCTCCGCGACCTTACCCACACCCCTCCCACCCAAATCCTGTTCTCTTTTCCCGGGGTTTGAGGGGGAGGGGGGGGGGCATGCACCCCAACCCCTCAACTTTCTTTTCGGGACGCGACGTCTCCATCGCCTCCTCTCCCACAGCCCCGACTTCCTTCAACCCTGATTTTATCTGAAGCCGAGTCAGTACAACCTCCTGCCATACCATAGATACTGAACGAAAACCGACGAATAACGCTAAATCAGAAAGTCATTTTTATATGATTCAATAAAAATAAATATACGCGTGGATCCGTCTCTATGAAAAACCACAATGTCTATAAATAAATATCTGAGTGTTACAACGAGTGTATTTTTTTTCACGGTGTTTTTACGTTGCATGGAAACTTTTTATTCAGCAACGGGACCAACGGCTTTAAGTGACTTCCGAACCACGTCGAAAGTGAACTTCTGTCACCTGAAATACACATCTCACACCTCAATGGAATGCCCGAGAATCGAACAAGCGGCCACCGAGGTGGCACGCTAACACCATACCGACCACACCACTGGGGCGCTCCACAACAAGTGTAGAGAAAATAAACTCCTTTGAACCTGCCGTCTTCCAGCCAGGGGACAGCTTCTCTTGCCAATGTATCAAATGAAGGTCATTTGGCCCGAGCGTCGAGACAGTATCAAATATTCTTAAGGTGGGGAAAAAAAAGCAAAGTATACATTTAACTGAAGTACCTTTATAAGCAAAGGGAAACCTGCTTATCTTTTATTCTGACTAAGAAAACAGACTTGTCGGAGGGCTTCACCAAAGAGCAAACCAAACTTGAGAATAAAGGAAATACCGATTTGCAGCAGCAACGGAATGCCTGGTGTCTGTAGTTACCACCCGGTCATATGTTGCTCTCATTTTCTAATTCAGCCGATTTTTTTCCTTTCTCTCGTACTCCCCTCTGACATCTTTGATCAGCTCTCTTCACACTTCCACGCCCACACCCACTTTCTCCAGAGTGAAGACGGCGGGGAGGGACTTGTTATGGGCTGGTTGGATGATTGGGGCTCCTCTCAAACTTCCAAGGTCAAAACTAACTCCCTTTTTCATTCTAAACCTACCTTCCCCTTGTTCACACAATTATATAGATATATATATATATATATATATATACTATATATATATATATATGTGTGTGTAGTTTCACTTTGTTTGGTTTAATGCACAGCCCTCCAAAGGGATGATTCCCTCTCTGGTGGGCCCTTGTACTTATGTTATAATTATGTTTTCTTGTCGCTATAATAGCTGCAGAATAGGAGTCTTACGTTCGTTTTTATATTTGCTTTCTTCTTGAATGATTTTCACTTCAGGCGGCGTCTTGTTGTAGTCTTTGTGTACAATGCATAAAAGACCTCTCGCCCGACTAATAATTTGTTTTAGGTTCAAATAGTCTTCACGCTTCATTTGCATGTGTGATCACCATATTCATTTCAGGTCTAAAGAAGCTTAAGCAGTTTCTCAGATATGTTGGTTCACCATATTTTAGTGCTTTAAAGACGTTAAGAAGTATTTTGTTCTATCCTTGTTTTTACAAAGTAGCTCAATTAGTGCTGGGGTTATTCTATTAAGGGAACGTAGTCCTTTTACTAATCTGGTGGCTCTATTTTGTACTCATTGCAATCTTCTTATTAGGTACTTAAGGAGACCGTAGTATATAACGTTGCAGTAGTCAAGCCTCAAAGTATTTGACTGCAAATTGCTGTTTTTAGAGTATCGTCGTTTAGGTATTTTCTAAAGTGATGGCTGCACGTTTTTACAATATTCAATATATGGTTCTTCAATAACAATTTATCATCGATAAACACTCCCAAGTTCCTCACTGTTGCTACAATATTCGTTGTTGACGAACCAATAGTTATTCCTTTAGTGTTCTTATTTTCGTAGTGCATTGTCAGATCCAAACAACAAACTGTTTTTCTTCATTAAGTTGCAATTTCTGCACCGACATCCATTTTTTGATATCTTGCATTATCCCGTCAATTTTACTCATGACGTCTTCTACAGTTTCGACAGGATAATAAAACCGAGTATCATCAGCAGAGAGTTTATACTCAACCTTCGGCTTATTTCGAATTCTATATAGTTCAATTGTGTAGTAAATGCCAAATAGCAGTGGACCAAGAACGCTGCCTTGGGGCACTCCATTCGTTAGGGCTGTCCTTTCTATTGTGGTTACTTTATAAAAGGGAGCATCGGTACCATAGATATATTCTTTTTATACACTAAACTAGTATATCTATAAAAATTATAATTTGAAAAACGTACGGACTTAGATATCAGTCTGTTTGCACAAAAATACAACATTGTAATTATAATAACAAAGTTTTATATGAATATACTAAACAGTAACAATGAAAAAACCCGATGTGAGAAGCTGATCTATGGAAGAAAAATCCCGATCTTTTTTGTAACAAGATAACGATCTCTTGACAGACACAATGGCATGACATGGCATGAATAACTCAAGGAGAGAGACAGCATTACAGACACTGGCCAACAACCAAAGAAAACACAGAACCTAACAGTCCGGTTACATAATAATACTATGAGCGAAAGCCAATCTATTATTGCATTCATACACGTGTGTGTGTGTGTGTGTGTGTGTGTGCATGTGTGTGTGTGTAAGCCAATCTGTTATCACATATATGTGTGCGTTTGATTTAAAAATATTGCACAGAACATGAAAATTGTGGGGAATACTCAACATTTCCTTCTGGGAAGTTAGGACAAAACCTGTGATAACTATAATGAGTCGACTCTTGACAAGTTAGTTCGTCGACTTAATCGAGTGCTTCTGAACTGAAGAAAGTCTGGTGACTTGATTCGGATGGACAAATAAAAGACTCCGGTAACTGGAAAGTTGACGGCGGCGAAATTCTGCCAAAATCGATATACGTCATAAAAAAGAAGCCTCCTACTGATCAAGGGCGATGGCACTTGAGATCGAGATGAAAATTGTTAACTGACTCTGGTCTTAATCAACGAACATTAAAGTAAGTAACTCTCCTAAGTAAATCTCCTCTATCCTCAAGTAAGAAAATCTCCTCTATCCTCCTTTTTCCGCTTTCCTCGAGTTCTACCACCTCTCCTCTTGGTCAGACGGGTCAGGGGTTTACAACCTGTTTGTTTTTCCTTCTAGAGAAAGGTAAGAGGGCGCTGTGGCAGTGATACTTTGCTTGTCGGTGCAAAATCCTGAGGTAATCCACAAAATACAACTGCATCTTTTGCGTGTTTAGTACAAACACATCTGAAATAAGCGTACTGGTTGAAGGACCGTGAAAATCAGGAAGAACGACAATTTCTGCAAACTCCTCAGATTTTGTATTTTCACGTATCGATCCAATAGTGAAAAGACACGCTGCACCGGCAACTCTATGGTCTTACCTGTTCCTGCTACTGCTGCAACAACAACAACAACAACAACAACAACAACAATAATAATAATAATAATAATCAGTCTTTTAAAGAGAAGGGACTATAAAAGTCATTCATATATAGAGAACCTACCGATGAATATGAGAATGTTGAAATACAATTAGCCCACAATTTATTTCCTGTACAAATCAATCACCGATAATCAAACTCGTCTACCCTTTCTTTGGGGTTCTATCAAGAACAAATACTTCCATTCTTCGGATACAATGTTCAATTTTAATAATAGTGTTTATTGGAAAACTGAGCACTCGTGAGCAACACTATAATTTGCAAAGCTGACTTCCAATTCAGTTTGATTTTAATAGATATAACGAATCCCTAACTGATTTTCAACTTTTTTTTTTTTTTTAACATAGAATGGTTCTCACTTCACTCCGAGCCCTTAGCTTCATTCAACAACGAAAGTGAAACTACCACACTCAACACCAAAAAGTTGTTTCCACGGCCAATTTATCAGAGGAAGTCTTATTTACACAATTCAATTCTGATTAAACGCCGTTCTCTTTCATTTGAAGTTCATTTCCAGCGGCGAAATCTAAATATCGACACGCCGCTGAATAAAAAATTTATCAGCTGAGTTCATGGAAATTAAGATTTACGACAACAGTAAAAAATATATAAAAAAATAAAAACCTACAACTTTCCAGGGGCTTCTCCAATGTAACTGCTAAAGTTAATGCCACAAAAGAAAAAGGAAAAAAAAAACTACTCCCTAAGAACACTAATACGACCTTTTGGCCTCTTCCACCTAGAGATGTTAACATTCTAGTTAATATTAAAATGTACTTTGATGGCTCGCCGGACAACCAAAAACCATCCTTCACAAGTACACAAGAGTCCAGTCCAAGACGGGACTAGAAAACTAAACATGCACACACTGGAGACATTCAAGAGGAAGAAATGAAAGAAAGACACCCTAAGACCGATGTGCTTCATTAAGGCGTCTTTCGGTCGCCTCGCCTCCACGAGACTCGAATACCAAGAGCTCTCATCTCTTACCTCTTCCAGTGGGATGTTTTATGGACATGGGGGAGGGAGTAAGGAGGGAGGTCAGGGAGTGAATGGGATATGACTGAGAGGGAGAAGGGGGGAGGGGTGGGGGAAGGCTAAATGGACGCTGAACATGAGGAAATTTAAAATCCAGCCGTAAGTAAAACGACCTTATTAAGATTTCATCTCCTTTAGAACCTCCTGCCTCCCTTCTGATCTCCAACTTAAAATACGTTCTCAGCAACTTTAGAAGGCTCTTCTACAAGTAATAGTTAGCGTAAGTTTTTACCATTATTTTTCTGTTGAACTTTGATAATAATAATAAAAATAAAAACCAAAGAACTTCTTGGTAAGGACCTCTTAATGGTAAAAAATTATATTTATTCAATTATTCAATTCTGTACACCACTGTACAGCGTTTCCTTCTCTCGTGATGCTTTCACTGGTGGGGCCATGTGGTACACTGATTTGTATTCTTACAGCAAAATAAGTTTCTCACCGCTATTTTCAAATTTTTCACATTTTAATTCTACAAACAGATTTCAACAAGTCTCATATTTAAACTGTTAGACCAGCAGTCTTTAACATATGCATACGCACATTCATGATCCCAAGAACCTCACAACTTCAAGTTAACGAGAATATCTACGCATTTAGGGAAACTTGACCCGACAAGCGATTTTTATCAACCAGATCATCTGACTTTTATGCAATGCATAACCTGCAACAAAGCACAAACACAGCGTTCTTGCAATACATTGTGAGAGAGAGAGAGAGAGAGAGAGAGAGAGAGAGAGAGAGAGAGAGAGAGAGAGAGAGATTCAGTAACGCAGTTACAACTGACACCACCAAGGACACAGCCAGAGCTTCTGTTACTCATGCACATGACGGACCAGATAAATTAGGAAAATAAAACACCAAACTTTTTAAATAAAAAGATGATGTTACATGACGGATTGGGCCTTGAAAAATTCTTCTTGACTAAGGTTTCTTATCCACTAAGATTTCTTCTTCAGGCACGGGCTACGAACGGACACAAGGGTGACATTGTCAACGGCCACCATCTTGTACAACAATTTAAATTCACGTTGGAAAATAGCAGGAACAGCTTGAAGTGAGCACAAGTTTCAAAGAGAGAAGAAATAAACAAACAGTCGAGAACAATGGTTGACTCACACATGCAAGTCGTTGTCATGCATGTGCGTCTCATGTAATGACCAATAAGAGAGAGAGAGAGAGAGAGAGAGAGAGAGAGAGAGAGAGAGAGAGAGAGAGAGAGATACATAACTAGGCTGCTACTCCTAAGACACCAATCGGAATTCAACAAAATGGAAGGTACATAATGACTAAACCAATCTAAATATAATCAGGTCATGTTAGTAAGAACTCCCAATAATATCAAAATGCACAACGCATCGAACACTTCTCAATATATTAATGTCTGAAGTAACGTAAGATCACACTGAATTCTCTAAAACAATCTAAAATGAAAAGTCATGATTGTCTGCGAGTTCTTTCAATAGAGAGAAGAACTGACTGATGCTGTTTTCCTTTGGCTGCCGCACCAGGATAATCGTGCAGTCCCTTTCATAACGCCGCTTACTCTCAGGAAACCCCTGAGGAAAGGAGACACGACGCAAGGTGAGGGGAGGAGAGGGGAGGGGATGGAGGGGCCAGTTAATAGATCGCATAACCGAGAACACTCAACACATCCAACACTCCTTAACATCATCCCAAATCCCGAGTTTACTTTCTCATCCTCCGCGACTTCCACATTTCAAAGCAATGTCCACTCCCCGCTAACCAACCCTCCAACCCCCTCTCCTCTCCTCCCCCGACGAAGTCCATCCCACCCCCTCTCTGAAAGCCATTCCTTTTACACCGCACTCATCCTAGTCCCTTTGTTGGTGTAAAAGGTACGGCAAAACACGAAAGAGGGAATATGAAAAGAGGCACGTGGATAAAAAGGGGAGAAGGCAAAAGAAAGGACGAAGGGAGGAAGGACACAGGAGGGAAGGGAGGGGAGGACCAAAAGGAACGTTAGGGTGAGAGATGTAATACCTGAGCCACCCTAAAACACACCTGCTTCCCCTAAGGCCATACACCGACTCCCGTGGCAGGTGTACCAGCTTCTCTCTCTCTCTCTCTCTCTCTCTCTCTCTCTCTCTCTCTGGGAATGGAGGATAAATTGGGCGAAAAATGTCAGTAGGGAAACTTACAGAAAGAGAACACTTAGTTTGAGGGTGACAAGAATGAATGGTGATGCACCTCGAGAATGTGGTGCGAAAGACGCCAAGGTCAAAGTGAGGGATATGAGGACCCATCCCACGAAACAAGGGAGTCAGCATTTAATCGTTATCATCTGTGAATTCCAGGAACAGTTTCTTCTGAATAACTCTAGAGTATGTTTTCCTGTAACATTCTATGTAAAAAAAATCACGAAGACATCTGCTCCCGTCACACAGTTAATCCCAAGACGACTTCCATCTCCCCCAATCCTACTAATCTCAAATCTTCACTCCCCCCCCCCCCCCCCCCACTTCCTCAGGACCATGAGAGATGGGAGACCTCCCCAAACGTCCCACCCAACCGCCACAAGTCACCCAAACATCCAGGAGAGAACAACCCATTTCTGGCCCTGTGGCTTCGCTGGAAACAGCAAACCGGAATGTCGAGTCAAGACTCACAAGTGTATGAAATACAAATTAATAAAAAGCTACTCAGTGGAGAGAAAAAAAAAAGATGGAAGGAATCCTGAGTACATTACCACTCAACCAAAAGGTAAATAACTTTTTAAACAAATTTTGCTTCTTTAAACCGACTCGCCACCAAAAAACTCCCCCAGCATAACGAGTTTTTTTTATGTGATCGCCACCCGCCACCACCATTGCCTCCTCCTAGGCCCCCTCCCCCGTTCACCTTTCCAGACCCTAAGATGGCCTGCAGGTGATGCCTGGAAGGTTGCTGGCGTCTCAGGGGATCACCAAGAGAGGAAAGTGGAGGGAGGGGATATCACGAGCTGTAACGGGGGAGGGGGGGGATACACTATCATAACGCCAATGATGTGACGATGTGGAAAGGTCAATTAATAAAGAGCAGCTTAAGATTAAATTAATAGCAAGCTAGAAGATAAAGAAATGACGGGAAATGAGGTTAGAGCAAAGAAAGGGGTTAGAGAAGGGCTGGATACATACCAGTAACATCAGCATCCACCAACCTCCCTGCTAAAACCCCACCGGTCCCGGGGCATGACAGGTAGTACCACCACCCCAAGAACCTCCTCCCATTCTAGCTCTCCCAACGCATGAAGCATTCCGTACGCTGTGGAACTGTCTTCGCATTACGCACGTCCTGTGCATTTCTTATGCGACATTCCAAGGGCTTGCATGGACAAGGGGTTTTAATCACCCATGAATTAATGCCCTCTGCGTGCTCTGAAACAGGGTGGTGCGACGGAACCCTTGGAAAAGAGAGAGAGAGAGAGAGAGAGAGACGATTCCACACGAAGCTACATTAAACTGGAATAAGCTGCAGCTCAATGGTGATGATGAAAACACCGTCAAATGTGAACGCAACTTCTGATAGTTGACCGCCTAATCGGCTGGGGGTAAAATTACATCAAACAAGTTCCTTCTCACTCGATGAGGAATTGCAAATCTAAAAGTTGTAAACAGAATAAAAGAATGGTTTGAGGGAGAGCTGACGGAGAGACAAATGCTAAATCAGTTAATGTTCAAGGTAACATAAGGTATCATAAAAACTAAGATAGCAAGCTAATATAAACTTCGCTCCATCATAACATATTGATAATTTTAAAGAAACTATTCATTAATACGCAACATGGTTTGTAAAATTTAATCTTCGGGGATAAAACTGTCTAATTTTACCTATGGGAGGCAAAATATTAAAAGGAAATAATATTGGAAAATGCTAAACCAAAGATAATAAAAAACTTAGCTACTTTTAGATGTTACTACCCTACGGATTCCTCATTTTGGTACAAAGGGACACGGGCTAGGAAACCAATTACACTGCCAAACGACCACATCTCCACTTTGTGCTAACTGTGCTTACTCCCATTCTGCAGAGAAGAGAGAGAGAGAGAGAGAGAGAGAGAGAGAGAGAGAGTGTTAAAATAGTTTAACATTGTGGTTCTTTTAGTAAGAGCAGTTAGAAAAAGTTAGCGTTATGAGAGCATTTACTACGCTATCTAGATGTCCGACACAATTTTTCACCATCTAAATAAAAAAAAAAACTTTTATACTTAAATACAAGAATCGAATTACGAAAGAATATCTATTAAGACATAAGTTCAACTACCGTTAGGAAATAAGAATTAAAAAAAATCTGAGGTACAGAAATACTTAGCTAATCCTTTTCAAAATTTCGCTAACCTTCCGAAACATCCACCTTTTGCTCCAAATGACTGATCTAGGCAAACTACCTGAGGCCTAACAGCCAAACACAGCTCTCCTTCCCTAAAAAAAGAGAAATACCTCAAATCTACTGAGAGAGACCTTACCTTACAGACCTTACAGTTCGTTCGGGTTGCCCCAGGTCCCTCAGTGTGAGGCGCCTCTAATGTCTACCAGAGAGTTGCTAGTACATCTTCCAATCTTGGATGGTCTGGGATGCAGTTTAGATATTTGTCGAGCTTATTCTTACACACATCTACGCTCACTCCTGATATATTCCTCAGATGAGCTGGCAACGCATTGAATAGACGCTGCATTATCGATGCTGGTGCGTAGTGGATTAATGTTCTGTGTGCTTTCCTTATTTTTCCTGGTATAGTTTTGGGCACTATTAATCTACCTCTGCTTGCTCTTTCTGATATTTTTAGTTCCATGATATTTTCTGTTATCCTCTATCTGTTTTCCATGCCTGAATTATCATGTAGCGTTCTCTTCTCCTTTCTAGACTATATAATTTTAAGGATTGTAGTCTTTCCCAGTAGTCTAGGTCCTTAACTTCTTCTATTCTAGCTGTAAAGGACCTTTGTACACTCTCTATTTGTGCAATATCCTTTTGATAGTGTGGGTACCATATCATATTGCAATATTCAAGTGGACTACGAACATATGTTTTATAAAGCATAATCATGTGTTCAGCTTTTCTTGTTTTGAAGTGCCGTAACAACATTCCCATTTTTGCTTTACATTTTGCCAACAGAATGGCTATTTGATCATTGCATAACATGTTCCTATTCATCATCACACCAAGGTCTTTAACTGCTTTCCTTATTTGTGATTGTCTTTCCATTATTAGGTCCCCTATATGCATATAGCTTTCCTTCTCTGTCTCCATAATTTATTGATTCAAATTTATCAGAGTTAAATACCATTCCTATTACCTCTGCCCAATCATATACTTTGTTAAGGTCTCTTTGTAGAGCGTTCCTATCTTCATCACAAGTTAATTTCTCTACTTATTCTTGTGTCATCAGCGAAACTACTCACTACCGAATCCTTAACATTACTGTCTATGTCTTCAATCATAATAACAAACAATATTGCAGCTTAGCACCGTACCTTGTGGCACACCGGATATTACCTTGGTTTCATCCGATTTCTCATCGTTTGCAATAACTATCTGTTTCTGTTGTGTAAAAATTCTTTTAACCATCTTCCTACTTTATCTACGATATTGTGTTTTCTAATTTTCTTTGCTAATATATTATGGTCTACTTTGTCAAAAGCTTTTGCAAAGTCTAGATAAACCACATCTGTTTCATTCCGCTTTTCATATTTTTGAATATGTTCTCACGGTGGACTAACAGTTGGGTTTGTGTACTTTTTCCGGGTACGAAACCGTGTTGTCCATATATTAAACCAATTATTTTTATTAAAATGTTTCATAATATTTTTCTTCATTACCCTTTCATACACTTTCATAATATGTGATGTTAGACTCACAGGCCTATAATTACTGCCTCTAGTCTTGATCCACTTTTGAAAGTAGGGGTGATATATGCTAATTTGTGCTCATCATAAATCTTGCCTGTATCTACACTTTGTCTTAATATATTGCAAGTGGCTTTGCGATAGAATGAACTACTTTCTTTAACAAAATAGCAGGGACTCCATCCGGCCCTGCAGCAGCTCCTTATTTTAATTTCATTAATTGCCTGCACAATATCAGCTTCATTAATTTCTATGTCAGCTAAATATTCACTATTTTCGTCCCTTACTTCTATATTCATTATCTTCATTATTTATTCTAGGGGTGAATTCTCTCTTATATCGTTCTGCCAGTATGTTGCAAATTTCCTTTTTTTTCATTCGTTAATCTCCCTTCAATTCTCAGAGGGCCTATTTCTATTCTTCTTTTATTCATCTTCTTCGCATATGAGTATAATAGTTTGGGGTTTTGCTTGATATTTAATAGGGTTTTTTCTTCCAAGTCCCGTTTTTCATTTTCTTTTGATTGTATAATCTTTTGTTCTGCATTTTCTATCTTACTTTTTAGTTCTATAACTTTCCATGCATTTTTTTCTTTTGCAAGACCTTTTTTCCACTTTCTGATTTTCTGGAACAAGATCCTTCTGTCTCTTGGTATGCATGTATGATGTTTACTTTTCTTCTTCGGTATATATTTATCCACTATTTTCTCCAATATTTTATATAATATCTCCGTATTTACCCTTATGTCATCACTTACGAAAATGTTTATCCAATCTTTGTTTAATTCTTCATTAATTTCTGACCATTTTATATTTTTACTGTAGAAGTTTGTATTTTTCCATATCCTTCCCACTTTTTCATTTCTTGCTTATCTCTATTTTTCACTGCTTTGGGAGGATGAACTGTTAATTATATGACATTATGATCTGAAATACTCGCATTATAAACTATTATTTCTTTAACATAATTCATCTCGTTCACAAATACTAGGTCTTAAGTATTTTCCTTTCTTGTTGGCAGGTGATTTATTTGTTGAATGTTGTATTCTAGTAGCATATCTAATAGCTTTTCAAATTGCCTCTTATCTTCTGCACTACTATTACTCTCTTTTTTATATGTATAAGTACAACCACAGAGAGAGAGAGAGAGAGAGAGAGAGAGAGAGAGAGAGAGAGAGAGAGAGAGAGAGAGAGTCTTAATAAATATTTTCCAAAATTAATTCTTTCAACTGTTTCAATCTTTCGAACTGCTGTCCAATGGTCTGATTGTACAAATTCATATTCATAAGTATTAATCAAGAAGGCAGTGCAATACAAAGGAAAAGTGTTATCTAAACAAGTCCCTCCAAATATGTAAACCTAAATTTTCCAGGACCACTAAAAAGATTCAAACAGCAGAACGATAAAAATTAAAGGATTTCGATGCTACCAGGTCAGGCGTTTCTACACAATGAATTAACACCCAAACAATAAGCAATAAAGTGGATATGTGCACTTAGGGAAAACAAGCAAGACCTCACAGGACTCTATATCAAGAAAAATACAAGCTACGTAAAACTACTACATTCGTTCACTGTAATCCGTGAAAAAAGCTCTAACTACAAGAGCAAAGCCGCTGAAAAACCAGAGATCTTCAATGCCATGCATGCTTTGATTTGATTTAAATAGATTTTTTGGCATTATGCCATGCACTGGGGAAAAGGAATGAAAGTAGTTGCAACTAGGGGGGCCGAAGGGACTCTGCAAAGACCTTAAATAATGCCGCCAGTGCACCTCATTTGGTGTACTATCCTCCTACGGGGGCCATGCATATATGGACCTCTCAACGGAAAAAGTGACGACAGCCATTTCACATCCCACTCGCTCATACTCATCGAAATATCCACGAAGATAAGTTGCCAGTCAACTAAATTGTGATGGAAAACAAATCTAAACGATTGCGCAAGACACACCTCCCGTCTCAGCACCAAAAATGGGAAAAAGCTGTGACGTCATTCCACTCATCAACATCTCGCTCAACACCTCTCCAACTCCCAAGCGACTCTTAACGACTATCGACGCGAAGTCGGCGAAGAACGGGGAAACAAACAACCTGGTGCACTGCATATGGAAAAGGTCAACAGTAGCCAGTAGACAAATGTTTTATAATAAGTCACCGGCAAACAATTCGCGTTGATATGGAGGCATAATTTATTTCACAGGCCCGTAGCAATAGTCAAAGCCCCTCAACACAACTTGTAAGAAGCCGTTGTTCTCCTGTTGGCTGCTTAGGAGAATATTGGAATGGTTGCTGAAAACTAACGTCTGAAAAAGGACCTACCTGAAAGATTTATAAAATTCAAGAATTCAACTATCATTATTATTATTATATATATATATATATATTTACAAATAGCTATAGAATAAAATTCAACCAACCACAAACATCGCAACCCACATTGTACTATGAGGGAACGAAACTTAAGTTTGTTTACTTTCGCCCTGCAACCCGACACGATGGCAATCGAACTATCCACCTCTTCCTCCTCTTACAGGAGGTTTCAGAAGACCACCCGACTCCCAAGTTTCAATTCATCATTTTAGGAGAAAGACCAGTGCAAAAGAGGCCACCTTTTCCGCTTCACACTGAAAATAATCTGAGATCACTAACAAGACGAGAAAGTCGAATTATCCATCCATTTATTCTGAGACTAACAAGATAAAAGGGCCATTGGAGAAAGTTAAAGTGGATAAATTGACAAAACTAAGCCTAAAACAAGCCAATAATGTTAGGCCTACGCCAGTCCCATTACATTAGGCATATTCCATGGTACTACATCTCCAAAATTGTTCCCAACTCATGGTACCAAACAGCGTGGAGAGAGAGAGAGAGAGAGAGAGAGAGAGAGAGAGAGAGAGAGAAATTCCAACTGTTTTGATTTGTTCATTACTTGCGATAGTGAAAGCAATAATGCCAAACCTGACTTTGAATGCAAGGTGATGAAATTGCTCCTTGCATTGGGATGGCTGAAATGGACGATGAGATAGCATGTATACGTATAACCTATTTTTAAACACATGCACTAGATGATGAAGTGGTGGTTGAAATGCAACAAAGATCAATTTAAGGCAGAAGATGCAAACGAAATGATATAGGATCAATCTCAACTGAGGTTCTAGGATTAAGGCGAAATTGAATAACAAATGTTTCCCGTTTCTGATGCAACGTCTTATTAAATCTGAAGAGGTCTCTAATTGGAACATTTAAACGCGTATATTTTAGTAAGACACCCGTCCTACAAACTAGACCCTAATAAAGCGACTTGAGAAATTGATAAAACCCATTGGTTACTTCTTACCAGATTCCTGTTTAAATGCATTAACAACTGTAGTTCTTTTTTTTTTATCAATTTCTCAAGTCGCTCTATTAGGGTCTAGTACGTAGGACGGGTGTCTTACTAAAATATACGCGTTTAAATGTTCCAATTCGAGATGGGCGAATCCTCAACCACCTGGCTCATTTTAAAACTGTTATTAATTCTAGCAGTGTTCCACTTGGTCGACATGAGAAATTATTTTGCAAATGAAACAACCGCATTATTAGGACAGAGAGAACAGGACAGCTGGCTACCTCAGTCATTCATTAGCCGATACTTATAGACACAGATTCTCAAAACAACGTACCAAGAGTGAATAACACGCCTGCCAAGAATAAAATCAGTGACAAACTGACTTGCACAAAAAAAAAAAAAAAAAAAAAAAAAAAAAAAAAAAAAAAAAACTCATACCGAGATTGAAGTTTTCTAGCGTTTACCGTGTAAGTGGGCAGGTGTTTCCAAGATCAAATGAGACTCAATCACGAGGAAATTGTCAAGTTTCACAAGCAACAGGGATGGACGTATGTATTAACAGCACACCAAACGACCTAGAAATTAGGTTCCGAGTATTCAAGTCACAGCAAAGGACGGCAGCCCAGCCATGCCCAGCTACACGTCTCTTGCCCAATCCTTCGATGGGCAGTGCTCTACAGCACAACTCGAGAGAAATCATCTATGACCGTTTTCGATATAGGGATCGAGTTTTATGCTACGAACTGTCTTATAGGTGGTTCTCAAACCAGACTTTGATGATGCACTACAAAATTCATTGAAAAAAATTCATATTTGGCACAGATTCGAAGAAGGAAAGCCCGTGTTAAGACACAATCTTCATTAGATCACTTACTAATAAGGAAGCCTACGTGATTACATAATACATGCACACACATATATGTTATAAATTAATCATATATACATAATATATATTTAAAATACACACATATATATAATACGTATATGAATGAAGATTATTTCCCCATATCCGCTAGTAAAGAATTGTGTTCCTCAATATACATGGTCAAGCTGACTTCGAAAATATGAAAATGTAATAATAATTACAATTTAAGCAATGAGACGAAACATTTTCAGCGACGTCTCATGGCGAAAATATAAATCTCACCATTACCTAGAAAAAAATATAACCTGAGAAAACTATCTCAATTACTATGTGACCTAGAGAGAGAAGAGAGAGAGAGAGAGAGAGAGAGAGAGAGAGAGAGACCCCTGGCATTTGCCTACACTTCCCGTTACCAGTAACCACCACCGCCGGCGCTGAAATGCCATAGCAGGGTCAAGGCGCTTCAGGTCCCAAAAACTTGTGACGACTTTTTTTTTTCACCATCAGCAATGAACGAACGACATCATAAACCTGGTTCTTTGCCACAGGATTCGAGTACGTACACCTGCAGACAGCAAACACACTGACCACCAAGACAAGTCAATTCGCCTTAAAGAAAAAGAAACAGTAAGAGTTTCAAGAACAGAGAAGTAACAGTTCAGACCAAAGCGGAAATAGCAGCAAATTATGAACGCTGTTTCTCCACACACCAATCAGCGCTTGCCGAAAATGACTGAGGAGAATAAAAACATGAGAACATCTCGCTGGCTGAAAAAGGGTCGACCATTACAGAAGATTATAGGCGGCCTGATTACATAAAACAGATTAGATTCCACGCATTCTTTAGTATTGTGCTGTATAAAACACCAACAAGCTGAATTTACGTGTATTTCAATACAAATATACACGAGCTTGTGGATTCATTTTTTAGTACCTTCAGGAAAAACATTGGTACAAAGCATGTGACTCTATGCAATCAGAAGTTGAGAGAGAAAATATACTCTAACCTATAATTTTAACAGAGAATCGAGTGCATACAATAAGAAAGAACAGACCCTTCTACACTAAAACTAAACTCTCTTTCAACTAAATAGATTACTCGCACAAAAATTCACTTTAAAATGCTATGAAAATGAAATTGCTACAACTCCAAACTACACGCTGGGTGGAAGGGGGTAGAGCGTGACGTCACCACGCCTTGGCCAATCAAATGCGGGTAATTACTCACTCAACCAATAGGAGTACGGCGTTTCATAAAATAAATTCAGGGAGAAGCAATAAGCCTTGCATCAACGACGACTCGACTCTGGGCCAACATATTTACCTAATACAAGACTGAAGGTGATGAAATAGTCATCTTAAATAGGGAACATGATTGCAAATAGTGTCCGTGAATAACAATAAAAAAAATCGATGATACGACAATATTTCATGCCCTGATTCCAGAGAAAATGAGCGAATGAGGGCTCACAGGACTTGACCAAAACAATAGCACCCACATGAAATTTGTTTTCACTTATACTAGAAAATGGATATAAAGATGAATATAAAGATACGCTCATTACAAGTCCTCCTCTTCTAACAAGAATCCTTTACGGATTAAAGTCAAATATACTAATAAAGAGATTGTAATCTAAGAGTGGACAGATATATCCCGGCAGAGTTCCTACACTGCGTATCAGCTTCCTCTAAAACGACTGAGGACACAGTTGTTCTGCAGTAGAACATGGAAGGCAGGCAGATGAGGGCCTGCAAGGGCGGTGGGTGGGTGGGTGGGTGGTGTGGGGACAGGGCGTGTCGGTGAATATCAAGTGGGCGTGGTGAAATACCTTAAGTGCGAGGTCTCAGCAACCGGCGCCATCCTGCCGCCTTCTACAGAAGAAACAGACATATTCTCGCTAGACATGAACATCTTCGGTCCAAAGCGCTTTCATAATACAAAAGCAAGGATCGTAACTTGTACGCAGGCGTTTTGGTCTGAAACTCACGAGAAAAGTCTTATCACAAATAATAATTTCAATGGGACACCTTTACCTATATAACCTTGAATAGTCTTATGGAATGAAGCAATAGGGATATGACCTACGCAACCTTACCAATAACGGAAAATACTAATTGTCAAAGGTCCATCAATCCACTAGCCAAAAACTATACTTCACTTCAAGGTTAAAAAAAATTCAAGGTTCTCACCAATTAAATGAAATCCTCCTTAAATGGTCCCCGAGAGAGACTATTCCCGAGGTCCTATTCGAATATCTGGACTCATCGTACTCTGCAGTGAAGAATGTTCGCCAAGTTTGTCTCATCCTATTCTGCTTCCATTCACTAATTTGTATCCGTGAGGAAAGTTGGGTCAAATTCCCGTGACCACCACACTGCAAAGGAAACCTCTGTCCTTGTTTTAGGTAATGCTCGTTTGTTTTTACCTTTTTGAAATCCCAGTGAACTGGCAATACTTATTTTTCGTTTGTTTAAGCCAGTTAGCCAGCGTCGAAGATTTCAAAAGGCCATGATATAAAAAACATCGGTGCAACAGTTGCTGCTACAACTAATTATATAATATCATTGCCTACTCTAAAAGCAATTATATATGTGTGAACTTCTGTCACATACGAAGTGATATTTTTAATATTCCTAAACATTAAATTGAATATCATTTAACATCCAATTCACTCACACTTCTCTTGATGGCTCAGTGATCAATTACAATTCCCCTTGGGTGTAAGTTTTTCCCGAGTGAACTGGATACTTAACGATATGTGTGGCATATAAACCTTAAATAAACCCAATACCTCATCGAAAATCCTGTAATGGATCTTGGGGTCGGCACGTAAACTTTAGAAGCCCGCCATTTTACAAAGCAGCAGACCACATATCACTTACATCTGACACCAGGGAACGATACACATTTCATCCCAATTAAGTTCCTTAACGTGATGGGTTTGCCAAAGACAAACCTTATCGGCCATACCAATTTTAATACCAGAGAAGACGTCTCACAAGACACCGACATCACTTACGTACACCACTCCCTCTGGCGCGAGTCAAGGGATGGGTGGTGGAGGGTATCTAACCAACGAAGTTACCAGACCAAACATGAGCTCATTTGAATCCCCTGGGACAGACTTGGACTTGGCTATATTCTATGCGTACCTTCAGACATTCTAAAGACGACGCCAAACCCAAAATCCACACCCCAACTCTCAGACTGATTCCTCGAGCATGACACCTTTTAATCCGATCGTTTCTTGAAGCCTATGCACACCTTATTCTTGCCCAGAGAGAGAGAGAGAGAGAGAGAGAGAGAGAGAGAGAGAGAGAGAGAGAGAGAGAGAGAGAGAGAGAGACTTCATAACGAGGAGATGAATGAGGATGCCAAGGATGGATGGCCTTGGGAGTGGACACAAACCAGGAACGAGTTTATTAACTGGGGCCAAGAATACTTACCATCAATTACACGAGAACCCAGACTACAAAATTGAAAAGGATGACATCGCCCAAGGTAAAAAAAAGAAAGTTCATGGGTTCTTGTACATTCCCTCATACAATTATCAATAAAGGTAAATAAAAATTGTCAACAAAACTATCACTATCGAACACGAACTACGCCTTGAATCAACATTCCACACTAGGTACCATCCAAGATTACCTACCTTCACAGTTACCAGAACAGCCAGGGGCTATACCAGACCTCTGCAGCAGCCTTATCCGCATTCAATTTACAAGCAATAGTGAACAACAACATAAATTTCAACAGCTTTCATTTCCACTACACACACACACACACTAGACTACTTCTTTCTCTACAAGCTTGTCCCCATTTGGGGTCGCTGTAATGGTCCTTCATTACACACACACACTAGACAACAGTGAATATCTTTAACTGTTCTTTTTCAGAACCCATCCTTTGAGATCTCTTGCTTTTCCTCTGCCAAATTAACGTGATAGAAATATCATAGACACTTTCGATTAAATGTTTTCACACCTCAAAAGTTCGAGTCTGAATATTACGTTTCTTTACCAAACATCAATTTAAAGGATAAGAAAGTGATCTGTTGTCTCATTATCCCCAAGACCACTGCTCGACCTACTGGACCCATTATTACCCAAGTGTAAGAGAAGTGAGAGATGGTTGCTTGAAAAAAAAAAAAAAAAAAAAAAAAAAGTTCTACAGAGTACTCGGCACGTGATAACATTCTTTACACACACACACACACACACACACATATATATATATATATATATATATATATATATATATATATATATATATATATATGTCTGTGTGTGTGCGCGCGCGCGCGTGTACATATAGTGCGTGTGAACCGAAGACTACAAAGACCATTCACAATTCGTCTCCGTCAAAGTACTTCCATGTCGCCCATGTTTATTCAATGACTGCCCGTCGGCAAATTCTCCAAATATTGCCTACCTGAGAATGACGACTTCGCTTGGCCACTTAGATTTTCATCTCATGGGAAGGGAGAATAAGAGGGGGAGGGACTGGAGGAGAACGGAGGGAGCAGGGAGAACAGAGTGCCTCATTGTCCATTCCGGAGGCGTCTCAAGTTTTTCCTTTGATGGCTTGCCAGGCTCCAAGACCCACCTCGCAACCAATCGCATTACGTTGAACATTCCTCCTCCTCCTCCTCCCCATTCCATCATCTCCCCAAGAGACACTCCTCTCGCAACCCCCCAACTCCTAACCGATACCCTGGAATACCCGTCCTCCCCCTCCCCCCCAACATCCTTAATACCCAGACACCTTACGGGGACCACTGGCTAGCCAGGATGAAAATTTCAATAGCGGAGGCTGAAATTGCCGTCTTAAGACAGGCGCAGACGGGTATGGAGATTTCGATGTAACCTCAAAATCAGTGTGGAATGTACTAACAATCAACACAGCAGGTATCCATTTCGTCTTATTTTAGTCCCCCTCGTCACATATCTACGTATATTAAGTCTATACTGTACTTTCGCTTACGATTCAACTTCCTTCTCACCTTTATTACTTTACAGTTCTCCGAGGTTTCAATTTCGTGATTGTAAAAATCAAGTATATCACTAGTTTCACCTTTGCTGCTTCAACCGCAGTTCAACTCATCCAGATATCTTAATACCATTCAGTTGTCACACACAAATTTACGTTAATTGAAACTCAAGGCAGAAACCTTGATTACAAATCACTACAGCCTTGCAAAACAACTCAGGCGTATATTATTTCCTTCCCAAACCGTACGAATTCTAGCATGACAAGCTTCAAACACTGGTCACTAGCAGAAGTTATCGGATATTCCAGCTAACTTAGTAATACTGTTCTCAAATTTCTATTCTACCTTTAGTAACAAACGCGTTACACCGCAGCAACTATCGTAATGGTAATCTAACAATCAACAACGCACTAAAAATTAAACCCAGGTATTTTTCATGAACAGCAATAGAAGAATGAACTCTGCTTTAAAAGGGAAAGGAAGCGTTCTAGTACTTATCAAAAGAATCGGATGGTAAAGACCATTCATTCTATAGCAGCATCAATTTACGTGAATAAAACGAAATAGAGATATAATCTGTCAGTCATCTAAAAACACCAACTACTGAGATAGACGAAGCAAACATGACTGTGACTGTGGCATATTATTCAAGCAGAAAAAATCAAGTACCAAGCAGCTACCCCTGCCACCCAGCCATCTTCTACGTCGGTACCGTCCCTAAGCCCAGCCCATGGGAGGCCAGGGGGCTGCAATTCTGAATGAAGTATCTTGGTTGATGGGTAACTAACTACCCCACTCACCCTCCCACAAGAAACCTTCCTTCACCCCTGTCACCAACTCCTTTTTTGTTCAAAAACTGCAGAAGTAACATTATCCTTCTCCAACTAACCTTTCTACCCCCGACCAACTCAATCTTCTACCTTTGCTGCAATTCTCACACCCCCCTACTCCTCCCCATACCCCCCAAACAAGCCGTCCTATCCTAAAGGCAGGTCATACTCCATATTAGGAGCAGACACCGCGGAACGTTGCCCCATAGCATAACCAGCTGGCCTGGCTGCCTCACAGCAATCTCAAAACAGACAAGACTGTCTTCTATAGAGACAGACTTTTCTGAAAGAACTACGCAGTCCCACCGTAACTGACTCGGTTAATCTTCTATGCTGTGCAAACAGACTCAGCTGCACACTCTTCGAATAGCGATAGCAAGATGCCGTTATACTGATTAGCTTCAGCAGGTTCTTCACCTGAAGTGCGTATTATACCCATACTCAGAAAACATGCGTTTTATCTCATTCAGTAATTAATGCCACTGTCTTGCCGATGGACTTCTTTTCAATTATCATTACGGGAGAGAAGGCCACATTGTCAAAGTAACATACAATTTTCGAGTGAAGTTTAAAACCATACGATATGCATCGCCCGTTGCAACCAAGAGTCTAGGAATCAGGTCAATATGATTCTTATTGTTGGATAAAAGCCCCAGCCCTTCCCTTTCACGTTTCACTGGCACAGAACACGAAAACGGACCTTCCACAGTCGTTTCTCTTTTTCCGAAAGGAAAAACTAATCAAAGTGAAAGAAATGAAAGGAAAAACTAATCAAAGTGAAAGAAAATGAAGAAACTGAATCACAAATACTACAAAGAATTTAGTTTCAATTTTTAAGTCTAAGATAATAGCAATGTCCTAACACATGGGAGAAAAAAAACAGCAAGAAGAACATCCAGACCTACAGTGGCAACAAATATACCGACCGGGCTTGTTCAACGATTTCATCAACTCAAATTCATTCCCGCCTTTATTTACATTATATACTATATGCACCCTACAGCACGTTATCCTGAAGACTACCTCTACCCCAAACAACCTAAAGATGACAGTGCTCTATCACATATTCCAGGACATGAAATTAAATACCCTTGACCCCAGTGACAAGGACTGTACCCTACACAATATTTGGCACATTGACAGGTGTCCTATCTCTTCTCCCGTTAGCTGCAAAGACTTATGAAAGCTCCTACGCACATAACATGAGAAATATCGACACCAGTAATATATCTGGATGCTATGGGCGTATTTACTTCTCGGAAGGGCACTCGCCCACTTCACCTTCAGATTCCTACTATCACCACCTACACACGACCTACACAAGTAGAAAATCGAAAGTCAAATGTTAGTACTACCTTGCAACACTTCCTGCCCTCTTCTTAGCTTTGCTTCAACGACCAATTAGATAA
Source organism: Macrobrachium nipponense (assembly GCF_015104395.2). Lineage (NCBI taxonomy): Eukaryota > Metazoa > Arthropoda > Malacostraca > Decapoda > Palaemonidae > Macrobrachium > Macrobrachium nipponense. Next base: position 118,723,668 of record NC_087201.1, read on the forward strand.
AGCATTAACGTTACCAATAACGTTTGCCTTCACAAATAATAAACAACAAGGTGCACGCGCCTTAATGCTCAACAAAATCTTTGTGTGTGTGTGTATGAGAGAGAGAGAGAGAGAGAGAGAGAGAGAGAGAGAGAGAGAGAGAGAGAGCCACGTCACACTACTCGATGTATCGGAGCCCCTCGTAATTTAATATGGCACCTAAAATAGTTCACGGTTAACTGTCAGTGCCAACAGTCGACCAGTTCTTTTTGAATTTCGCTAAATACAAATAAAAGACCATTTAGAAAAGAATACCAGACACTTCTAAATTCAGTATAAGCAATTATCAAATTATCACACTAGAAGACCAAAAACATTACTTCCACAAACCGTCAATAGTCCTAAACTGATTCTAGATGCAATTGCTGAATAATGAAAATTCAGTATTAATACGAACATATATAAACGTGGTATAAATAATTCTTTACACGACACTGTACCTCTGACGAAAAAACATCTTGGCAGATCATTTCCCACGTAACCATCCAATATTCTACGAACTGAACATCCTCAGCAAAATAACGTACGGTTTCAGTATTTTTCATATTTAACAAAATCATACATACACCCAAAATACCACGATACCTTTACTGAAAGCATATGATGTGGATCTCACTTCATGAAAGAATACAAGATGACAAATCGAGTTAGAAGTGAACTGTGGCAACGCTTCTTGGCATCTTTTTGAAAATCTTAACATCCTCGCCGACTACTCATATTTGTTACGATTTTATCTTTAAGTATAGACCAAATTCAGTGCTCGGTGGTGTCGATTCCAAAATCTTTTACTTGGCATTTTCATCTGAGTTAATGATCGAAACTTCCCTATTTCTTACCGAAGTGTATGTACTTTAGTTTGACCCCGGTAAAAAAGCATTGTTTTGCGTGCCCGGGAATATATTTAAGTACCCGTTTCATTGTGACCGTTAACCGACGGCAGAAAACTCCCATTATTCAATGAACTGTTAGCAGTTTCCTCGCGTCATCAAAATCCGTATTCATCTTAATCAAAAAGAGAGAGCAGGGCCAGACACAGTTCCATGCGGGACACCTGATATCAAGGACCTTTGCCTTGATATAACTTGGGCTGGTCTTGGAAAATGCTCCAATGGCTCATATCCTACTTGAAAGTTCCTTTGGATGGATTAACATAGACAGGCTCTGATTTTTCTTTAGAAACCGTTACGCAGTAGGAAGTGGTCATCTCTATCAAAAGTCCTTTGCAAAGTCGATATACTGTGTGCTAATTTCAATGCCAGATCCTAGACCCCAATAACAAACTGAATGACTACCTATGATGCCAGGGATTTCCCTTGTATTGTCTAATTGGTTGATGGAGGAGAACGTTATCGATCAAATGTTTGACAACTGCTTGACTCATGTATGACTTCGGAAGATAGAGTTCGTTTGTTTGGCTTTACGGCTGGGCTGAGTGGTTAAAAGATTTTTTGTTTTGTTATTGTATGTTAACGATTCCCATTTTTGCATCATTTCGATAGCATTGCCGGGAAGCGGTCTGTCCCAAATGCAGCTCATTCTCATTTTCTCTTATATAATTCTTTCCAGCAAGGTTAATGTTTCGCAGTGTCGGGAAGTCGTTCCCACTTAGGTAGAAGAATGCTTCTAAATCCTCTATCTTGCGATTCGGATCTGACAGGCATTCGCATATCTGTCTGGTGATGCGATAAGAATCCATTTACTTTGGGTAGGGGCAATTCCACTCTTCACTTTTTTTTTAGTTTGCGTGTCTATGGAAGAGCTTGGGGTTATTTTGGTATACTCTCTATTGCCTTGTTTTCCAGCTGGTGTTCTGATGGCTGTTTGAGTCTGGCGGTAGGGGCTTTTACCTTTTTCAGTTCCCTTACTCTCTCTCGGAAGAAGACTCGCCGGTTTCTCGCAATTATGCCCATTGTCCTATTTTGTACAATCTCCTATCTATAGTACAACCTGTCCAACGTTTCGTATACACCTAATAAAAAAACCTGTAGGGTTTCAGTGTTCGATTTGTTCCTTAATGAGTCATTCGAATCACTCGACGATATTAAGTGCCTTATTTCAACCCAGATTGTCTTGTGGAGTTCGAATGCCCGATAAGGACTGGGAAGACGCGTCAAGGGTGGTGTAGCCTATGACGTTCAGTGTCATATTATTAGGGCGGCATGAGATGAAGCTTAAGAGGCTGTGAATATTTGTTACGCCGGATGGGGGCGACTTCTTCTCCCGGCTGTGTTGGCCTCGTATCCAATGCTACCCAACTGTTTAACATCTCTGACGCATAACCTTGCAATAGTACACCAACTCCTTTTTTCCTAGATGCACCAGGAAAATTATAATTCCAAGTACCAACCAAATCTGAGAGAGAGAGAGAGAGAGAGAGAGAGAGAGAGAGAGAGAGAGAGAGAGAGAGAGAGAGATCCCAATGCGACAAGGAAGGCACTGTTGTGATGGAAGCAACTTGCAGGCGTGAGAGAAGAGAAAAAGGACGGAGACGGGGATGAGGATGAGGACGGGGCATTGAGGGAAGAGGCTACGTGAAACTGCAACGCTCTAGGCGGCCCATATCAACATCTGACAAACAGCAGGAGTCCTACATTGATTCTGCACTCGACGAACAGCCCCGCCCTTCACGTACCCCTGAAAAACATAACCGGGACGCCTCTACACCCTACCCAAAGGCCCCCACTGCATTAACCAATTTCAAACTATTATACACTTAAGAGACACATACACCAAGTACGCCCGCTTCGGTTATAAACGAATCCGGTTTACAGGACTTGGTGGCTATCTGCTGCTGCATGGCCAACCGATATGAAATTACAAAACCGGTTTTCAACATTCTGTAAATAGGTTTAGTTTTGTCTTATTCTCATTATTCGGTCGCTTTCATCGCATCCTCTACTTGAGCTATTCGTCTGTCGTCGTGAGATCGAATTTAAGCAGGCTGATATTTCTCAGACTCATTGTATTACATTCTCGCACTCGCCTGTGATATTTAAACTTTGCAAATAAGCAAATAACACAAGGTTTTTCTTGGCCACTATACCGGGGCTTTGACTTACATTCCCATCAAGAGCCGACATTTTATATTGTTTACATATTTGTATAGAGAACATAACACGAGCGTACAGTGCTATATATAAAGACGCTAGCAAACTCTAAATACACAATTTTGATAGAGTTGACCCCTGAATGTAGCGCATTCATCTCCAATCTAAAAGTGACCGGCATAGGAGATATTAATTAGCAATCAACATGAACCTGGCGCCTTACTAGCATCCTGGAAGGCTACAGGCGACAGAGAACTTTAAAAGAACACGTTATGGCCAGACATCAGGATGCTTCAAACTTGCACGAAATCATTTCATATAATTTTGTGTGCGTGTAATAGTTTTATATATATATATATATATATATATATATATATATATATATATACATAGCATCACGTTTTATATACTTCGTGATCAAGCTATTCAATATATATATATATATATATATATATATATATATATATATATATATACCTAATATATTTATATATATATATATACATATATATATATAATATACCTGATATATATATATATATCTATATGAGAGAGAGTATGGAGAGAGGAGAGAGAGACGAGAGCGAGAGAGCGAGAGAGAGAGAGAGAGAGAGAGCGCTTAACGCCAGGCCATGCCTCATCAACCATTGCACTGAATAGAGAGCCTAACAAACAAAACTTCTCCGTAAGAAACCCAATAGGAGAGTATCCTAACCAAGGCCAATGAAGGCACACTAACTGCACATGCAACGCCAAAGGCAAAAGGCCTTAAGAAAACATTTGTTATTAAATGTTGCATCTCCTGAGAACACCTTGAAAGCACATTGAAAGGAGAAGTCCAAAAAATCAATGTAAGAAGACGATTTGATACACGTTATAAGGAATATGATTCATGAAACCCCAGCTTTAAAAATGTATGACTTTAAACGTACCATACTAAGGTATGATACCACATGCAATCATAACATTCACAAATCTGAAACAGTAACGCTAAAAACAAACTTGGTCACAAATCTCGTAAAATTTACCACCCAATGTTAGTAAAAAAAAATTTCCATTAATAGAAATACCAAAATTACACTTGAAAAAATGGCAACACCAAAACCACAACACGGTGGCTGACGGAGCGGATTATAAATAAAATCACTTCCATTGGTCATCTCTATACAGCGTGAAAATTTAAGACTAGAAAATGAGGAATAAAAAAAACATCCTCAAATAATCATCTCCATATCTGAGGCGGGGGGGGGGGGTTGGGGGGGGGGGGGCAAGCAGACAAACCAATGCAGGGAATCTTACCCTCCTTTCATTCCATCCGTCAAGGTGGCGCCGCCGACATAATATGGAATGTGGCGACAACCATATAATTAACTTCTGTTGACCTATACTCACTTGAAATCATGTCGGAAGTAACATCCCCAACGTTACTTTAACCATTATCTGTCGTACAGGAAGATGAATATCATTAAACTATGACGCATAATAGAAATTCTTCCAGTGTTTCAACCCTCAGTACCAATAATATTAAAGCTACAAGAAAAAAAATATTAGACAAAACCATACATGACTACGTTCTGAAGGTACACTCAAGAGAACAAAACCGACTGTTCAGGAAATTAACAAATGAAAACCCATAACCAACAACCGGCCATGGCTACATACCCATATAAATCTATAATGGAATGTTATAATTTCAAGAGAAACAGGGCATGCCAAATCCCGATCACTGGCGTCACCCCTAAGGAAATAAAGGCGACGTACAACTCGTCAGCAATCCACATGCACCAGAGTATAATAAACGAACCTTTCCCCCCCTCACAAATATGCTATACGTCCGTCAGCCAGCGAAAGAAGTCGGTCGCACTTTCCTCACATCTCGTTATTGAGACAAAGAAAACCAGTTTTATCTGCTAAGGCTGCCCACTAAAAATCTTTACCATGTTCTCTATACGCACGCCGGCACATTCCTATCTAGATATCTACCCTATTAATCAAGATTATTTTCAAGAGAAAAAACAAGGGCTGATCATTATGTTTTCCACGCCTAATTAAATACACACACACACACACCCACAACCACACACACACACACACACACACACACATATATATATATATATATATATATATATATATATATATATATATATATATATATATATGTATACATACTCACACACACAAATGACGATAACATACAAATCTAGGAAATTATTGGTTCAAGTCCTTAGGAGGAAAAAAATTAGATATTGCCCATTTGGAATTTTTTCCACCATTTTCTGGTGTCCCCGTAATCGGAACGATGGATATTTAATTGGCTTTTCAAATCCGAGTAAAATAAACATTTCGTTGTCATTTGCATTTTTCGACTCATTTTTGCTATAAATGTTCGAAAAAAAAAAAATCTAAAAATTGTCTACAGCATCAGCTTCTGTAGTTGGTCACGATATACTAATAAAATATATGGCCAATGCATAATAGTGGGGAAAACTTGATTTTACACATTAGCTTTGCAATATTTAGTCCTTTATAACCATTTTCTCCTAATCTTCACATTTCCACGGAATTGACAGACACTGACAATGACATTTTATTTAATTGCAAAATTCAATTCTTCACTTTATGTGAAGCTTTTTTCACATCTTGTGCCACAGAATCGTGCAGATTTAGTTCCCACTCATAGTACCTTCCTGCCTACACTGCTCAAGAATTTGATCGAACTATCATACCTTTTTGCCTCGGGTACTGTCGTTTCAGTTTCCTGGGCGCTCGAACCCTTACAAGTGTTCGAGCCATGTCTCTCCTCAAATCCTTACGGTGGAGCCCCGAGCCAGGATTTTTATATGCTGGTAGAACCGGAAGCTGGCAACAACAAAATTCAATTTGAGAGAAGATATTGCACCACCATTCCTTGGAGGCTGACAGGAGCTTGTCAAACGCAACCACACCACTCGTGCTTCTATTATACATTCTTGTTGGGTAGGGTTGGTTCACTCCCGTTTCTCCTCCCTTCTTCGTCCACCTGTCTACCTTCTGACGGGAATGTTCTCCACAGTAGTTGCTAGCAACGGTAACATGATGGCAGCATTCCTCTTTACGCATAAAACAGCACCATGAAATCTATAACCGTATGGACCTAAATTTCCAGTTTGGTTATCATCTAATACTTCCAAAGATGCGAATGCCTTGGTTTGTAAGCTAACCCATGAATGCATGACAGCAACACGTTCACCTTTATTCGCCCGTGGCTGTAGCATACCTCCTTGTGCTCCTAGTGGCAATTTCCTATTATAATCCTTTCCTCAACAGATCGAAAAGTTGTGCGGATAATCATCAGCACTGCACCCATACAATTTTACACCTAAATCTAATAGGCTTTCTTCTGATTAACTGTTTCGCATTACGATGTCCGTGATAAGGTATCGACTCTTCAATATTCAGAAACTCATGGAATATTCCAAATTTCGGGAAATCATACCTCGATTTATCAAGCAGTGGTAAAATTTTGCCCATCTTTGACGCTGCTCAATTGTTATTATAAGTCACAGGAAAGTATCCCTCATCAGATTAGCCTCGTAGCGCTGCTCTTGTCAGGGGCGCTTATTGAATGCATCCCAAAGTTCCATAATAATGCACCTATATTGTGTGTCCCCGTGTCCAACGTTCTTCTTTTGAGAGCAACTTACAAAAATGTATCATGTACAAAATTTTCTCAGTTAATTTGAATGAGATATAAAATATACGGATAGGTATTTAGCAAAAAAAAAAAAGTAATCATGAAATTAATGAAATAAAAATTTTCTTATAATGAAAACATAATTGAGGCTGTTATTTTTAGTAAAGATTCACTAACGCAAAGGGTAATAACTGATGTGATAGAAGTATTAGCGAACTTCCAAGTTGTTTTGAAGTTGTATTCCCAAATTGGGAACTTTGGACCCTGACAAGTTAATTCCCTCCCCCCAAAGGCAACTTAAGAGCTACAGGACGAGGAGAAGAGATAGTCCTTGAAAACTTGTATTTTTCTGAATAAAAATATCCGTTAAGCATCACCCTATTTACAGTGAATCCTGTTATTACGTGTTTGAAATATATATATATATATATATTATATATATAATATATATATATATATATTATATATATATATATATATATATATCCCGGGATGCTACATTAAGCAATGAATTAAGTGCCTGCTAGCGGGGTGTCTCGTATCCATGGTGCAGAAGGACAAAGGCTCCAAGACATCGAGAAAACAGGGAGGCTAACTTGAACTTCTCCAACGTGAGGAAAGAAACCCAAATCTTCCTTCGTTCCAGACTGATTTGCAATACTTGCACAACAATATCATTACAATAGACATTTGCAATATCATAACAGGGGCTCATATCACTAAAAGACAAAGTAAAACTAGAAATTCATCCTCAGTCGAAGACGCTGTTCTTCAATGTAAAACAAGAGGAAAAGGAAATGCAGACATCCATAAAACGACAGGGGTTCACCCAAATATGATTCAGTTGAAAGACAAATACGAAGAGGGCTCCAGTGGGCCTCTACAAATCGGTATATTACCAATACGTAAACATGACAAATGAGATCAGGAGTTACAAGCAGAGCCATGGACACTTACACCTTTGATTGAAAAACAATTCAGAATAGTCGACTTTTTCCGGCAGGGGTGAGGCAAAGTGATGCCTTCACGCCCTCTTTGGTTTAGAGAGCCAACCGCAGAAATTCTATCACCACTGTCATTTGTTATATAATAATGAGCTATGCTTATATTTTTACAACTCGTTTACTAGCCACTCAATAAGCTATTCCAACATTTCCCTGACATCTCGGCAAACACCATCAGTGAAGGCAACTTTTTATGCAGAGAATTGGCCTTCGGGTATACATACACCTTATAAGCATCAATCCTTCTACCTACTTCAGGTATCCCAAATATTATACCTTTTGAAACATAAATTACATTAATGGCAGTAAAGACTAAAATGAAGACAAATGTGGTTTTCGGCCGTAACTCACGCTAATACTTCATTAATGGGAAATGGCAGATGTGATCTACAGGCAGTGATCAGACTCGAACTGTAAGAACCGAATTCCGAAGAGTATTACAAGAATTATGTTCAAAACTACGAATCCACACACATGCCAACAAAACGTAACCACACACCTGTTCATAAATCACAATAAGCCACGAAGCAAAAGATTACAATAATAAAGTGACCTCGCATCACATAGAAAGCCCTTTACTTTCATTTTAAAACCTGCAACAAGAAATGACCTCAATATTGCCTTATCTACAGTGATCTGCAGGGAAACCTTGATGTACACAATGCCTTTTTAAGATACATGAGATTAACAATATAGTATAAGCTAAGTCGTGTATACTTCACCGGACACTTGTTCTCTCAACCAAACTGCACCCGATATTAAACTATGGAATAATATAGGACGATCCCCTAAAAGCTATTAAACTATTGATCTACTCTCCAGCTTAAAATGCCTGGATACACCCAAGATCCAAAAGTAAAAGTATAGAGAAAAACGAGAGGAAGAGGGGGAAGTGAGCCTCTCCAAACTGATCTCTGGTACAAGGGCAGAGGGAACTCATTATGAACTTTTCTCAAATAGGGCGCCGCCCATCTCACACCAGTCATTTCGCCGCCCACGGAGACTTCATGATCCGACGCCAACGTCCGTGCCTTGTGGGCAAGATGTGTGGGAGCAAATTGGGGAAGGAGTTTAAACAGAACTGTGGGAACTGGTGGGGGAGAGGGAGATGGTATGTCGAAGATTTCTCTTCCATGGGCTTTAGAAAAAAAATAAACACTTACAGGGGTAAAGGTTCGTTCCTCTGTTACACGGCCATTTACATAATAATTAAGACAACGAAAAGGCCCATTATATCATATACAGCATCTCCATAACGCGACAGCCCAGGTATGAAAAGTAATTACTAAATTACAATAAACGTCCTAGCAAAGACCCAATGGTCATTCAAAATCGAATTCTAGACAGGCATAAATACTATTATTTTGGAAAACCGTCACGGCCGCACCGAAACTGAAAGGCTTTCACCTGGAACATTTAACCTCGTGAGAAAATTAATTAGGAAATTGAGAATTAACGCCGATAAAATGGGACCAAACTAGAGTAAAAGGAGAATCGTGTAAACTACTACCTAACATGGCACCCAGATAACCCCCGTAATTATCCAGAAATAAACTCACTGAACTGGGCAGAAAATCTGACCAGCCTGTATTCTTCTACAAAGCTCAGCTACACTCATGTGACATCAAAAGCACCTACATTACACGAGAGCAAAAATTGAGCTAAGACTCAACTTCAGATTTCAAACAACCTATATAGTATATACCGAGGGATGTGACGTAGACTAAACATTATGAGAAGTTTCAATGGCAAGAATAATGTCTTCAACACACCTGATATCCTCTTCCAGTTTCATAATACATTCCAAAACTGATAAAAAAAACGCTCACAACTTCCCCATTCATAATCAAGAGGGCGGGGAATCCAAAGGTATAACGTACAAACTCATCAATTGATGAAATTGCGTGTAACGCACTCACTCCCATGCTTCGTGGACCACCAACAATAAATTTGAAGTCCCAGCTGATTTTGACTCCCATGACGATCACTACCGTTACAGAGGTAAAAGAATGATAGTGAAAACGGTATATTTTCCTTTGAGTGTTTATCTGTCAATGATGTCTCCACAATGTAGCAAAAACGCCATTCGAAGGCTCTCTACTTCATTCAAAAATGGTTCTTACTGCTGGGCTGTGAAGTGAGCATTCATTATCCGTGATGTTCCAGAAAAGAAAAAAAATATCATTCGATAGAACAAAGGCATTAAAACTTCTCAATTACAACCAAAAATTTAACAATTAACTAACCAACCATCCACCTCATTGATATAAAAATAAAAATTTAAAAATGTATAAATCATGACAATTAACCAGATGGAAAAAGCAACTTCGATAGCCCAGTCCTTTCCACATACTGACAAACTGTTAGCTTTATATAACAGGACTATCACATCCGCAGCTTAAACCCTTTGAGACACGAATTGCAAATAACAAGCAATCATACCTGAATCTGACAGTAAGCCTAGAAAAAATTAACTCTGTCTGCACAATTGAGTCATACTTGGAATATGCGTAAGGTTGCAAATAGTAATAACTAGGTCTAAGACATTAAGCTTTGAGCGGCATGTCTATGCACAACGTTCAGGGTTGAAACCGACTTAGCCAAGTACGGTGAAAGTAGATCAGGGGTGGGAGGTAACGTAGACGCATCACAAAAAGCAACGTTTAAACATACTCTTGAGCGTGGTGACCAAGAGGGATTCCACCAAAAATATAATGTTTTCACGTCTTAATGGAAAAATATATTGCAACTTGAATTTCAAAGTCCAAAAGTGGCCATACTTAGCCGATAACTAAATTGGATGAAATTCATAAAATCACATCAAAGAGGTCAACTTCCAACGGAGAGCAAGATAAAAAACCTGATTAATACCTAATAAAATAGTTAAGGAATATTACTCGGGTACTAATTACGGACACGCTTCCTTTGGATAAACAATGTATACAGTATATATATATATTTTAAGCAAACCGGAATTCCATGATTATGATATATCAAACATACCGGAAGCAAAATCAGTTCAGTGACGTCTAGTTCGGTTGGACTACCGTTGTTTCTGCAATCATGCTCCTCACTCTAAATCGAAGTATTCGCGCTCTTCGCCTTACAACCCATAATCTAAACACTCAAGAACACAGGTAAAAGGGTAAATGGCGTAAATGAAACTAGGAAGTTGGCGGGAAGCGCCTGATAAGAAACTTCCCATATTCTAATGTAAAGCAGTGGGTCATTATCAACAAAATAAGGAAATAAAGACAACCTTAACTATAAAAAAAGGGAGAAAAACAGTAACAAGGCAATATGGTTATTGACATTAAGGCCCTTAAATTTAAAGAAAAATCACAAAATGGTAATTAATAGCTACAAATCAGACAGACTCATATCTTTGGCATAACATCCTCCCCAACGAACCTATGATAAATACTTTCCAACTGATTTTAACAATGGAACAAATTAGGGCTCTCAACGAGGTGGCGACGTCTTCTCGCGCAAGTGCAAGAGGGCTTCAGTTTTAGCTGGCTGTCTAAAACAAGGATTTTAACCAAACACTATCAACATACCGCCATAGATATATATATATATATATATATATATACATATATATAGTATATGTATATATATATATATATATATATATATATATATATATATATATATATATATAATATTAATAGAATTAATGACTACATCAATAGGATATAATGCATGTAAGCGTAAGCGTATGTGTATGTATATATATACAATATATATATATAACTTATTACTTTTCCTGTGGTATTCACTTATATCATGATGTCACGTGCATCTACTGAGATTTTTAAGCATTTATATATATTATATATATATATATATATATATATATATATATATATATATATATATATAGTGCAAGCGCGCGTGCATGTAATCGTCAGGCAATCACAAAAAAAGTTATCTGAGAGGGCACGTATAATTTATAAATCTAGAAAATTTGCCATGAAGATAAAACTAAATCTTTAAAAGCCAAAATTATGGCGCACCTCTTGCAGAGATATAAAAAAATTCCGAATAAACATTGCAAGAAAGTTACCAAAATTCCGCAGTCTAAAACAATTACGAAGCATGAATATGCTCCTTCCTAACCTACGCGGAGACTACGGCATTTATTATCCATCCGTTTCAGAAAGAAATCTCTTGCGAAATTTGGCAAAACATTAAAACATCTGGAATCGTACATTTAATTACGGCATTTTAACACTGATAATTCAAGATTTTCAAATACTCAAACTTAATCCAATTCCTGGCTCTTGTATTCTGCATACACTGAAATACATAAGAACTGGAGACCAAAACAATATTAGTGAAATTATCCCAGCGCATGGTACATTCAGCATATTACAGATAATAAAAACAGCATCAAATCACCACTACGACGTTGAAACTACTTCGCGGTATCAACTATGTAATACCGGAACATACACTTACTGATTTAAGAATATGAATTAAAATACACCAAAATACCCCACATTTCTGGATTTCCCAATAACACACATTAAGACGCATCATGGACTCACCTACTCGGCAAGGGGAGAGAGAGAGAGAGAGAGAGAGAGAGAGAGAGAGAGAGAGAGAGAGAGAAATCCTTAATCTGATACCAAAACATAAGCATCGAAACTCGCTCAATATAATCAATTACGCCAACAAACACAGCTTGGCATTAAACTACGCCTAGGCAGGTTTTGGCTACCCACATAAGGAGCACAAATTTGTCCCTAACGTAATTCCGTCCGAACAGCCTATTCTACCTTTGACCATAACTATCTCCCTAACGGTTCTCTGTTAGCTATCTCAGAGCCTCTGAAATCTGGTTGCTGCAGAGACATGTAAGCCTAGGCCTTAAGCAGACTGAACCGCTTTCCTTTGGTTGTCTGCAATTCTTATTTCTGCAAAACCAAGCAGGTTTCATGAAGTCCAATCAGCCCGCAATAACGGAAGCTTGGGAAAAGGTAACTATACTTCAACATCATCCGTAATTCTTCAATCAATTACCAAAACTAATTAATTAGGCCTAAGACACAAAATCCTTAGGCAGGAGCGCAAAATACCCACAGAAACGTTTGTGAAACCAACGGCAGAGCTGATAAGCAACTTAGGCTATGTACTTCATGAATCCTGGTCATCCGGTTTCTGTGACACTTTCTTACAGAACTTCAACATTCGAGAAAGAGAAAGAGGATGATGATGATGGCCCACGCTGCTGCACTATTTTCAGCAGATGGAGGAGTAGGAGGGGCAGGAGGAGGCAGAGCGTGGTTGGTGGAGGGGGTAGGGAGATCATCGGCCATGCTCGTCGTCAGCTGACTACCCGCAAACACTAAACAATCTTTCATCCTTGCGAAACACCGGAGCAATTAACTCTCACTTCATAAATCCTGCACAAAATATTCACTCGCGGTTTCCTCCAGGGGCGAGGCACTAATACAGAAACATGAGAAAAACTTAACAATGAACTTGTTTGAAATCTTACCTTCATCGAGAAGTCTTTCGACGTGTAAGAACACACTTGGGAAGGCTGCTAGCTGTTTCTTATCCTTTAACAGCTGCGCGAGGTAGTCCGCAATGCTATGAGTATTGTTAGAGTCACCCATTTTGTGTAAATATATTATGTCAGACTTGTGTTAAAAGTAGCTTATAGAAGACGAGGGGGTGAGATTTACAAGAGGTTAGTTGTGACACTACTACGGAGCAAGAGTCTACCAGTACTGTACCTCCATGAACTGTTGCTCACTCACCACTATACTCGCGCACGCGCACTAGCACTCTCTCTGCCCCCTTCCATCTTCACCCCCCTTCTCTTCTTTCTTCTCTCTTTCCTTCATCCCAAGGACCAATAAAATCTCAGAACATAAAGGATCCGAGTAAATAGATTAAATGCCATGATCGAGTATATCATTTATATTTATGATTTGCTATTAATCAAGAACTTTAACAACATTCGTATCTGGTTGAAACTTCTTTTTATCTTCCAACATTTCCATCTTTTCATCTTGGCTCCTCCCCTTTCATCCCCCATTAGTGGGAAGAAATGGTACCAACGCGTATTTTGTTTTATGCGTAAGTTAAGATTTTTTCTTAATACGCAGAGTAAAGGACACCCGTTTGTTTTCCCTTAGTATAATTAAAATTCATATGGTTTATTTGTTGTGATGTTCCTTTAGAACAAGTCATTTTCAATTTATCTGTGATATACGTCCTCCCGGTTAGAACATCCCCTCCCGCCCCAACACAGTACGTTTTCTTTCGGGCCTTCTTTTGGAGGAGTAACTGCATCAAGTAGAATCCAGTTATTTGAGCGGAAACTAATCTATCTCATTCACGCGTTGTAGTTAGGTCAAGCTGGGCTTGAAGCGTTGGGACTAAGGTCGCAGAATATGAATAAAGTTTTATACAGTATACCAATGGAATTTATTTAAACTTATCACTATATATGTATAACGGTATGTTTTTCTTTTTTTATTCATAACAAACGGAAGATCTCTTCATGTTACAGTTGCATTAGTATTTTAATCTTCCAGTCTCCTAACTGTACCACTCTGGTTAAAGTCTCGCTGTGTATATTTATGTGTTTGAGGGAAGAAATTCCTTCATAAAACGAAGAATGTCTTCCATTGACTCCGGATCCTGTGTTGTGTTGAACTGTAAAATCTCGTCATACTGTCTTGGAGATACAATTATCAGGATAAGGATGGTGATTTGCACGTTTTAACCTACAATTTAGTAGTACGTCTACTGATTTAATTAGAAATAAAGGTTATTTAATAACAAAAGTTTTTAGGAATATCTAAAAGTAATAACTTTTTTCTAATCAAGCCAAGTTTGGTCGCTATTGTTTAGGTTCAAATCTTGAACACGTCCAAATGGATCAAGCCCTGAATGGCCATTAACTGACAAGGTAACTTCCCAAAATAAAATCATAACTCATTAATCCTTTCGTCGTGTTTGGTCGCTTATAATCTTATCATTTACATTACTGAAGATCGCATGATTATTGCGATCTTCAGCACGGTTAGGATGTCGTGAAAAATCACTTTCTACCAAAGTCAGCTAAGAAACGATTTCATTTTGAAAAAAATGAAAAAGAAAATGAGCCAAGACCCCAGAGAAATGCCAAATATTTATTCCCTTGCACACAAACCACGCTTCAATAAATATTATTTATATTTCCAACGCAAGATATGGTCATAGCAACCCTACGCTTTCATTACAGAACAGACCAGGGCTGTTATATCAAATAGAAAGTGACTCGCTTCTGAAGCTGAACTACGATAAAAATATCTATGAAGGGAAATTAAGTTTTTTCACTTCATAAGCTTGTGAGTGGCTGCACCTCAGGTTCGTAAAATACATTGCTACCATTTTCAGCTCACAATTACTTAGAGAGTGCATACCTCCGCCTACGTTAAACCCTTGTGAAAACATTTCCTGAACCGGAAACGTTCATTGTTGGCATCCAGACAAAATCTTACCGGTAAAGAGGGAACGTAACTTCTAGCCAGACTCTCTTTATTGGTTTAATTATTAAATTGAACTGCCAGAATCTACAACAATGGCGAGTAAGTCTTCAGTCTTGAAACGAAAGGTCGCTCTTCGTCAAAGTTCCTTTCCACTTTCTCTCAAAAACTAATCACCTGTTGCTTGTCAGGAGACCAGGCTTTGGGGAAAATCACGTAAAACGAGGTCATTTTTTCCGTAGTCCTAATAAAGAACCGACAAACTGAACAAAATCATGTCCTCAGCCCTGAGTTCACAACAGTAATCATAAAAATCTCTTTAACTTCCAATGTTATCAATATTGGAAATTCAGTAAGAGGAATGGACAGACATATAATATATATGTGTGTGTGCTGTGTGTGTGTGCAATATATATTTATATATATATATATATATATATATATATATATATATTGTATACAAGTAAAACCAAACGATTCATAATTAACTGTGCGGGGTAGGTATACAAAAGCATTGACCAAAGCATTGAATTTATTATTAAAATCACGGCGCCTGTTGTTGTGGCACGCCATGTAAGGAAAACATTGCAAGAGAACACAGAAGGGGGTTTATCTTTTGGTTATCTCTCCTAAAGTGACCTTATCTTTGCGCCGTTGTCGTCGCGCGTAAACAAACGTTTCCGTTTCCCAACTTCCGTTTCCTCCGACAGATTAGCTCGATCGACGCCTCGCTGATTTTTCACTTTATACGAGTTATCTCAACTGTCTCGAATTTCTGGAATAATGATGGGCTTTGGCACTCTTCTTCTAGCTAAGTGGATGGTTGGCTGCCGTTCTCCAAACGCTGAATCGAACTATAATAGACTCACGCCAACCGTGCATTTGACGTCTAGGCCAGTCCCTTACGACGTTCCTGATTGGCTGTTGATAAGCCAATCACAGGGCTGGAAACTCTCAGTCTCTCGAGAGAGTTCACATAGACAGGATAATTGTTCCACCTTTCCAGAAAGACGTATCCCTCAGGCGACGTGGAACATACATCCTGCCTAAGTGAACTCTCAAGAGAGACAGAGTTTCCAGCCCTGTCATTGGCTTCTCAACAGCCAATCAGGAACGTCGTAAGGGATTGGCCTAGACATTAGATGCACGGACGATGTGAATCTACCATAGTGCTCTAGAATCGAGGTTGCTTGCTTAATGGAATGAAATACCGAATTTGGCCAAAGGCCAAGCGCTAGGACCTATGGGGTCGATCAGCGCTGAAAGGAAATTTGAGAGAAGACATGTTTCAAAGGTGTAACAGGAGGAAACCACGCGAATTACACTACGAAACAAGAGGGTTGAGAGAATAATGGAAGAAGGAATACGAATGGAGGTACAGCAAAAGGAATAACAGGGATTGCAGCTATGGGGTGCATGGATGCTGCAAAGAACATTAGGTAATGCTTTAAGTGCACAACTTGAGGTGCACTGACAGCACTAGGCCCCCGGGCCGAGGTTCCTTATGAGCTTGAGGAGCTTAAATCTCTTATTAAATTGGTAGTTACAAAACACACACATATATATGTGTATATATATATATGCATCAAGCTACAAATGTCCTTTAATATCCAATTCGCTATACCTTGGAATTAATAAATTTTCATTTATGTTAAGCGAAGGTGATTTTTTGGTTGATAATAATTTCGTCCTCTCGTGGATTCGAGCCAGCGCCCGGCGGATCCGCTGGGCGCTGGTTCTAACCCACGAGAGGATGAAATTATTATCACCTAAAAAAATCCCTTTCTGTTAACATCTATGAAAATTTATTAATTCCAAGGTATAGCGAATTGGATATTAAAGGACATTTGTAGCTTGATGCATATATATATGAATCACGCTGATGGGAAAAAAATTCATATATACATATATAATTCCAACTATGGCCTCTTTCTCATAAAAGGCGTGGCTCCCAAGAAACGTTAAGACAACGATCACTGCTACATTAATATTCCTGCGATGAAAACTTCCACGACATTGCTTGCTTTCTACACTGACACAGAGTTGCTAATCAGCAGTGGCCTGTTCACAGTTACGTTAGTCGGCGTGTCCAAGTAGACAGCAAGGAGTTCACCGACTTGTGGTACAGTCCCACTACGTGAGCATCATTTATTGGCCATGAAAGGTCCCTGAATAAATTGCGATAAGAGACGGTTTGAGCCCTAATAGAACTGGAACTCTTGTAATGAAGGAAAGAGGCCCGCATGAACTCGAATATGACAGTTGTTCTTAGAATTTAACCTCTCATAATCTGCAATTGCGGAATACAAAAAGTGATGAATAAATGCGTGACGAAGGGCGGGGGTGGGGGGTTGGAGAGCATACACACACACACACACACACACACACACACACACACACACATATATATATATATATATATATATATATATATATATATATATATATATATATATATATATATATATATATATATATATATATATATATATATATATATATATATATATATATATATATTCTTTAAAAAATCACATTAGATGCAAGTGACTTCCATAATAAGCGAATACCACAGGAAAATGATAAGCAAAAATCCAAGCGCTTTCGTCTTTACTAAGACATCGTCAAGGAGCGAATGAAATACAGTTGGAAAGAAAGTCACCAGGAAAACAAAAGGATCAAGAATGCCAGATGATTAATTGTCAAAATGGTAAAAATCAAAGTGATAATCCAGGATTATCGGATATTACACGGTCACAAACTTAAACATAGATTTAACCATAAGAGAAACTAAAGCTTAGCCATACAAAGTCCAAAAACTGAATATATTAATTTGTTGCTTATATTTATCTACAACTTTTTTCATTATAAAGACATCGAGTTTAAATAAACCAAGACTTAAATTTAGAACAATTTCATTATTTGATTTGATGAAACAAGATTAATGATATTCCTTTTAACTGTCATTACATGGGATTAAAGCTCTTGCTTGACTCCGGTTAATAGGATGATCTAAATCTCACATATGTACGAATAATGCACTCGATATTTGTACAGTATGGTTCGTTGTGAAAGGGATTTTCCGGTTGTCATTTTTACAAGGAATTTCACAGGTATATGTAGCCGGGAACATCTTTAGGAGAATTTTTTATTACTAAACTTTTAACATTAATATTACTGAAAACAACATTTATGTTAAAAGGCTTTAAAATTTTAGGAATTCCTAAAAACTTTTCATCATACAGTAATTTTAGAATGCTATGCTTACTAAATTCAAGTTTGTCATTAGTTAAATAAAGTGGTTTTTCAGGCTCTCATCCATGCCACGTCTACAAAAGTCCTTGGGTATTTTAGTTTCAAGGCAATATCATAAATATGAGACCAATGAGGTTTGCCACACTTAAGGGAATGTCATGACGTTCTAATTCCTCCTCCAAATATTCAAGTAAGTCATTTACAGGCACTTTTGTAAATAAAGAGACAACATCAAAACTAACCATATTAAAATCAAAATTCAAATTTAAACTATTCAATTTGTTTATAAAATCAACATTGTTAAAAACAATGTTGATTTTATAAACAAATTGAATAGTTTAAATTTGAATTTTGATTTTAATATGGTTAGTTTTGATGTTGTCTCTTTATTTACAAAAGTGCCTGTAGATGACTTACTTGAATATTTGGAGGAGGAATTAGAACGTCATGACATTCCCTTAAGTGTGGCAAACCTCATTAGTCTCATAAGGTTATGTATAAAAGATAGTAAATTTTGTTTTAATGGGGAATTTTTTGTACAAAAGTTTGGCATGGCTATGGGTAATCCCTTATCTCCTGTCCTTAGCAATATTTACATGGAATTTTTTTAGACAAAACTCTTACCAAGAATTTTGCCCTAAAAAGTTATTTGGTTTAGATATGTGGATGATATCTTCTGTATTTGGCCAGTTCACGAAAATCTCCAGGAATTCCTTAATAATCTCAATAATTTAGTCCCTTCAATAAAATTTACTGTAGAGGAAGAAAGAAATTGTAATTTGAATTTTCTTGATGTAACTGTCCATAGAAATGATAGAAATTTCACCTTTTCAGTCTTTCGAAAATCAACTAACATTGCCTCTTTTGCTCATTACTGCTCCAATCACCATCAAAATGTTAAATTCTGTTTTTTTTTCTGGGATGTTTCAGTTTATTGACGCTGAAATTAAAACTATTTATGATATTGCAATGAAACTTAAATACCCAAGGACTTTTGTAAATGTGGCATGGAAAAGAGCTAGAAAAACTTTTTATTCAACTAATGACAAATTTGAATTTAGTAAGCATAACATTCTAAAATTACCCTATGATGACAGGTTTTTAGATATTCCTAGAATTTTAAATCTTTTTAACATAAATGTTGTTTTCAGTAATATTAATGTCAAGAATTTAGTAATCAAAATTCTCCTAAAGATCTTCCAGGCTGCATATATGAAATTCCTTGCAAAAAGTGTGATAAAGTCTATTACGGACAAACCGCTAAATCTCTTTCACAACGTCTCAAACAGCATCAATATTCTGTGAGAACTGGGCAAATATCGAATGCATTATTCGTACATATGAGAGATTTAGACCATCCTATTAACTGGAGTCAAGCAAGAGCCTTAATCCCATGTAATGACACAGTTAAAAGGAATATCATTGAATCTTGTTTCATCAAGTCAAATAATAGAAATGTTCTAAATTTAAGTCTTGGTTTATTTAAACTTGATGCTTTCATAATGAAAAAAGTTGTAGATAAACATAAGCAACAAAATTAATATATTCAGTTTTTACATGTTTTGGACTGTAAAGAAACTTTGTAATTTCGGTTAGGGACAATATGTTTAGGTTTGTGACCGTGTGATATCCGATAATCCTGGATTATCTCTTTTAATTTTTACCCTTTTGACAATTAACCGTCTGGTATTCTTGATCTTGTGTTGTACCTGAGACCTTTCTCTCCAATTGTACTTCATTAACTCCTTGACAATGTCTGAGTAAAGACGAAAGCGCTTGGATTTCTGACTATCATTTTCCTGTGGAATTCGCTTATTTATGAAGTCACGTGCATCTACTGTGATTTTTTAAGCATTATATATATATATATATATATATATATATATAAGATATATAACCTATACTGTATGTATAATAATATATGTGTGTGTGTGTGTGTGTGTGTGTGTGTGTGTAAATGAATTCTTTTGGTAAAACAGGATACGTCTCAATAATAAAAGGCCTATTAAAATATTCTGGTTTAAAGCTAAGGACTCTACTTCGGTGGTCTGACTTCCAGTGGAGCCTTAGCACTGCTTGATAATGGAAGTCAGACCAGCGAAATATAGTCCTTAGCTTTAAACCAGAGTGTTTTAATGGGACTTTTATGCTTGATATATATATATATCTACTTATATATATAGTATATTATATATAATAATATATTATATATAGTAATCTATATATATATAATTAATTATATATATATATAGATATTATATGATATATATATACACATATATAGAAGACTAGTAAGGGGGCTCAACCCTACAAATATCACCAGGTGGAGAGGTAAAGGCATGTCTCAGCGTACATAATTTATTGCCGAGGTTTCACATCGGTCCGATGCATCTTCAAGGCTGGGGAATTTATAAGAATGCACACATATAAATCACTAATAAAACACGGTACATTATATAAAATTGAAAACTAAAACACTAAAACATTTCAAATGTAAACATTACTGTACAATAAAACACTAGGTTGGAGAGACAACCAACCAGAGTAAAAGTTTTTTTTCCCGCTCTGTCCCAGTCTCTTGTCTTTTGTATAGTTTTGTGTGTGTGTGTGTTTTTTTTCCCCCGCTCTGTCCTAGTCACTCTAACTTTTACTCTGGTAGGTTGTCTCTCCAACCTAGTGTTTTATTGTACAGTAATGTTTACATTTTAAATGTTCTAGTGTTTTAGTGTTCAATTTTAGATATTGTACTGTGTTTTATTAGTGACTTATATGTGTGCATTCTTATCAATTCCCCAGCCTTGAAGATGCATCGAACCGATGTGAAACGTCGGCAATAAATTATGTACGCTGAGACATGCCTTTACCTCACTGCCTTGTGAATATAATATATATATATATATATATAATATATATATAGTATATATATAATATGATATATATATATATGTGTGTGGCTTTACCTCACGCTTGTGATATAATGTAATATATATATATATATATATATATATATATATAATATATTATATATATAATTATATATATATATACATATGACTGGTGAAAATGTTCTGTTACAACAGAATTCCATCCAATAAAAGGAGCTCATAAGAATGCTAAAATATAAAAAGAAAGTACTATATTTCAGAGACTGCTGTCTCTCTTCAGGCAGGTAATAGTGAGAAAAGTTACAGAACAGGCAGTATTTATACTAAGAGATCCATCCACAGTTAAGCAATTTTAGGTCACTCTCACTGATAATTCCTCTTTAATTCTCTTAAGTGTGGGTTGACGGAAGATTTCATCTATGACATCTGAATCCCAGGCACCCTTTGAAATGTTCATTACCTGTCTTTGTTTAATCAAGGCCGACCCTATCATCTGACTTTTGTATCGACAGCTGCTGCTATAAATTATATGACAAATTCCAGTTTATTCTGTGGTTATGGTTATTTATATGGTTGAAAATTGCCGAGTTCTGTTGCCCATACCTAACTGACCGTTTATGTTGTGTTAATCTCTGGGGAAGTGATTTTCCTGTAAAATAGATGTAAGTCCAGGCATGGGATTTAGGATTGTCTTTTGTTGGACGTTAATCAGGGATTTAGCTAAGGTAGGATAGGTAAAGGTAACAGGGTTAGATTTTCCAATCGTCTGGGTCACCGTCTTAATCCTGTCTACGTGTGGAATTTTTATTTTATTGTTGGGTGTTTCTCTGGTCTTGTCTTGAGGGGGTCGGTAGAAAATGATGTTTGCTTTAGGAATCGCTTTCTCATTTATATGGTCAGCATACCTAAAAGACGAGAGCTGCTTACAAATTAGTTCCTATTCCTTTCCCAGGAAGTCTGGGAAACAAATTCACAAGGCTCTTAAGAATAGATTGCTGGTTTCGCCTATCTTGATAGGAATGCCACGATAGCTATAATAGTAGTGAATGTATGAAAGTGAGAACGTTCACTACTGTTTACTACATTGTAAGTCCTTTGACTTTCACTGATGTTATCCTCAGATTTAAAACACCGCGTTGGTAAGAACTTTCCTATCTAAAAGTCACAAACACTTTCTACCAGAGCACCTGAACGTGATCACCGCAGTTTTTATCGGGGCTGGTTTTCAGCAACTTTGGCGAGTTCCCCACCTACCCTCCGGCTCCACCCCCTCCTTTCCACCGATGGAGGTTTTGGTGTTGCAAATCAAATAAGGCGAACGAAAGAGAGAACAGTCTCCTATCTTGACGCCTCTGGTAAAAGACGCAGAGAAAGCTACAGCGGCCATCATACCCTTCTAAAGCATTCAGTATATTGCGAACTATGCTTTTCTACCGTACTTTTACGAGTTAACACACCTGTCACATTTATTTTTTCATGCCAGCAGATATAGTTTTAGAGAAGTACGGGAAACTAAATTTTATAAAAAAAAAATAACCATGTTATTTTTTAAAATTAAATTTCCCGTACTTCTCTAAAACTATATGTCTGGTAACTTCCTAATTTTAACTTGCATTTTAAAAATTGAGTCATTCAGGTAATAAGTCGAATCGTGTTCGTTTAACGTGTGACTAAGACGATATAATGTCTTTATTTCAAATCAATCGGCTAAAACACGTAAAATGCCGGCGCATTTATTGTTCAGCTATGCTGACTCAAATTTCTTTTATATTGCTGAAAATGTTACAGAATGTTTGATATCTGCCATTGAGATGTAGAAAGACAAATCTGTTTAAACTTAAATTTTCAAATTTGTTATTTTCTCTGACTATTAGTATTGTTTTTTTAAGATGATGGCATAAAACAAATATCGCATAGTAAACTGATATTAAAGGAACTCAATTTAGAACTTCTGGATTTTTTTTATGTTGTTCAGTCCAAACACAAGAGCAAATTTCTAACCAGAGAAGCACATAAATGCGTGTACAAATTTAAATTCCTTCAACTAACAGCTCTTTGCTTCATAAGGACTTTTTTTTTCTTTTATATGACATTTTTATCTTTTCATCCTGACGTAACTTGTTTTAATTTTACAGTGGTTCTCAAATGTTCAGAACTTGCAGTCAACTAAGCATAATACAAAATACATCTTTTCAAATAGAATTTATATATATATATATATATATAGATATATATATATATATATATATATTGTATGATATATATATATATAATAGATATATGATATATATATATATTATAATATATATATATATATATATATATATATCATATATATATATAATTTTACTAAATCCTCTACGTCTATTCCTCAGCCTCTTCGCTATGCAATAACGTTTCCAAAGTAACACACGTAATGGAACCAGAAAAAAAAGCACTTTCAGGCCAATGTTCCTCAGTTTACTAAATTTCTAAAAATCCACTATCCAAAAATGCTTTACATTATCCATGAAATTATTAAACAATAACATTGTGCAGTATCATACTTGGATAAATAAAAATCTCATAAGTAAAGTCAAACTAAAAAAAAAAACGAATGTGCCACATTGATCGTTCAACTGGATTTCAGTTGGGAAAACTAATAACAAACCCTTTGGATGTGTACTAGACACTGATGAAATTTTACATTAAACCATTATCGCATTCTGGACTTGAAAATAGTATTCCCCTTGTTTTCGTGTGCGCTCTGAACGTTTGACCCAAGAAACTACAAGTAACCTAACCTATCCTAGGGCACTGCGTCCATACCCTAGTACATGATTTTTAAAACATTCCATAATTCTACCTTTATCTGAATGAAATATATCAATATTTCTAAATTTATTATTCGTTCGCCAACAAAATTAATGTCAGTAGGGTTCAAAGTACACATTAAAAGGTACGTATGGGTAGGATACTTTCAAGTCCAAATATTATAATGGTTAAAAGTAAAATAAAACATTTGTAATATTTACTATACTTGAAAAGGGTGACAGACTTTGATTCTAATGAAGTGACGAACATAATCAACTATCAGACTTTGTTAATATTATAAATAGCATGATTCGTGGCCCATTTTATAGGGAGGATGAGCAAATGCAATGTTTCCTACCATTATTCCTCCATTCAAGCTTTTATGGAGAATCAGTAGAGAGTCATGTTTCTGAATTTTCCCAGAGTGATTTTTTATACGAAATGTAGCTTATTGTTCGGTAACCTTGCAGCTCTTATTAAAAGGACATCTCATTTTAAATTAGGTAAAACTAATGCAGAGGAAGAAGTCTTTTCTCTACAAACCTTAGACTTCCACAAATTAAGACAGGTCCACGACTGAGTCCTTGTTCTTGTAATGATCACTGACGTTACTGATATAGTGATGTGTATAAATTCATCAGCTAGCCTGAGTAAATTAGGATTAATTAATTAGAATGGAGTGCGAATGATAAGGTTCAGTGTGCCTTGGCCTTAAAAACACAAAAGTATAAAATGTGTCGTAATGGCCAAGCTCAGAAGGAGAGCCTGTTGCCAGCAAAATTCGGGAAAAAGGAACATTCATGTGCAGGATTTAATGGTGGAAACTAAATAACTGAATGGTCTTGGAAAAAGGGCGTCTCAGGCGCTGACGACCAGTGAGTGTTTCTATGAGCAGGGGCGCTCGCAGTATATTTTCCAAGGGGGTGGGGGAGCGGGCAAACCTTAGTATCTACAGTGATAGATTCCGTTATTAAGCAGACAAACACTTGATCCTTTGAACTAGCAAATAAATAATAATAATAATAAAAAAAGTATCACTATCAACGCCTGCATTTCTATAATAAATAGACCACTTATATAAATATATATATATATATATATATATATATATATATATATATATATGATATATATATATAATATATATATATATATATATAAATATATATATACAAATAATATATATATATATAGATATATATATATATATATATATATATATATATATATATATATATATATATATATATATATATATATATATATATATATATATATATATATATAATATATATATATATATATATATATATATATATATATATGTGTGTGTGTGTGTGTGTGTGTGTAATTTTCCAAGATTTCAGAGGGAGGCAAGTGCCCCCTTTCCCGATGAGCGTCCGCCCATGGTATAAGGGTTCATGAGAACGGGTGGAATATAATATATATATATATATATATATATATATATATATATATATATATATATATATATATATATATATATATAATGCATAAAAGAAATAGACAGACAAGTGGATTGAAGAATCTATAGGTAGTCATACTTTGGAGGAGATTGAATAAAAGTGTTTTCCTGCCATTAATTGTGGTCATACGATCAACAAAAAGTAAAGGTTGGATTTTTTTCTTTTTATCAAGTATATATTATGTATACAGTAAGATGCGCGAGTGGAGGCAGACGACCGTGGCCATACAAATTTGTCAGTCAGAACTCAGCTTACCTGTATCGACAGAATATAGAACTTAGGCCAAGCGCTGGCACCTATGAGGTCATTCAACGCTGAAAGGAAAATTGACAGTAAGGAGACTCAATTGAAAGATGTAACAGGAGGAAAACCTCACAGTGGCACTGTGCGACAAGTGTTAGAGAGGGTGGAAAGTCAGATGGAAGAAAGAGAATATGAATGGGGGCAAAGCAAAAGGAATGAAAAGAGTTGCAGCTAAGGAGTGAAGGGACGCTGCAAAGAATTGCGTGCATCTTCAGAGCTTGGAAACTAACCTTCCAGCCAAAGCTTGGTGAAACATGTTACATCAGGTCGTCATTAAGTCAAGTTTTTCATCGATTTCTTTTGCGTTCAGTTAATCTATATATAGGATGCATTCTGTACTGCAACATGCTGTCGCAATAACGCCAGTTCCTGCTATACTAGCCACTTGTCTAGCATGGACGTGCTTTCATCTATTACACCCCGACTCAGAAAGTTTACTTTTGATAACATACCTACTACATTCATATTTCTCCTTCAGTTGTAAAATAAGTTAATAAAGTTCTTCAGGACTGTGGAGACTATGTCTGTCAGAGTAGATGTTCTTATTTGTTTGTTTGTACAGTGCTTTTACTTTGCATGGAACCAGTGGTTATTCAGCAACGGGACCAATGGCTTTATGCGACTTCTGAACCACATAGAGTGAAATTCTTATGGAATGCCAGAGAATCGAACTCGTGGCTACCGAGGTGGCAGGCCAAGATCATATCGATCACGCCACTGAGGCGCTGGCTATTCCTATTCTTCCACATTTATATTTATCTCCAATTTGACCGTTAGCAGACAACTCTAAAGTATTAGATAAAAACTTAGAATTTCAATAAATTTCTTATCCCAGTTTTAATTTCAATCATCCACATCACTATCTATATGGAAGTTTTATTCATGTAGTTGAATTGGTCAAAGTATCTATGTTCAAACTGGGCCAGCGGCTATTTCACTAAGCAGGGTACTTAATACATAACTCATCTATCTCTATACAGACGGTCCCCGGGTAACGACGGGGTTTCCGTTCTTCAGACGCGTCGTAAGCCGAAAATCGTCGTAAGCCGGAAACATCGTCAAAAATCCTAAGAAAACCTTACTTTTAATGCTTTGGGTGCATTGAAAACTATGTAAAGTGCATTCTTATGGCATTTTCCATCAAAAACACCTTCAAATATTGATTATTTTGCATTTTTGGTGTCATATTTCATCTCCCAGATGAGCGTCGTAACCCTGGAACATGCGTCGTAACCCTGGAAATAATGTCTATTGACAAGCGTCGTAACCTTGGAACGTCGTAAGCCGACACCGACGTAACCCGGGAACTGCCTGTATATGGTTTTCCATTACTACTACCAAACTGCAACTATAGTGCTCCAACAAGGAAAGCAACCACCAAAAAGGGGGAAATAATCTTCCCAGGCTAAAAAAAATCAGCAGGGTTCTGGATACACGAAAAGGTAGTCTTCAAGAAAACCACACCTAACTCAGTTTTTTTCAATGGAAGAGCAAGGGTTGCAAGTTAGCAATCTTGCTGAAAACGAGAAAATTCAATATATATAGGGCAATATAAAACAAAGACATTTCATTTTTTATTTGTATATACAATTCTAGGCCCTTTATACAGTGCACATCATACATGAACCTCCACTACATGCATAGGAGAATGCACAGTACCCAAGGTCTATTACAATACCTTAGGGACAGCCCTAAGTATGAGGTATTTTACCTAATATTTATCTCAGTAATACATAGCCACACATTTGCATATGAAATGAAATGATTAACGTAAAAGGATATGAAGTGTACTGTACTTGGTTTTGAAGTGCAGGCTCTGAAGAGCTGAAATATATACAGACATATATATTTCTCTATACATTAAAAAACTGATAAATCATGACAGATAAGGAAAACATTACCATCTGTCTTCTGCACATACAACGAACAGGAACTATATGAAAACGAAATGCAAGTGATACAAAATGTGTAGGGAAATCATATACCGAGACAAAGCTAACTGGAAATTTAATATTAGAATGTAGGTTTATGCAATATCAAAAAGACCAAGAGAAATTGAAAATGATAACCTACAGAATAATGAGATGATGAATATTAATTCTGCTGGAAATCGTCAGCTGAATAAAACATATTTCAAAGCCTTACGGCAAGGGCTTGGGTACAATACATCTCCATCTTGAAACTTTTAAATACTTTTGTGACCCAGATATAAAACTCAAGGATTTCATCTGTTACAAAGAAGCAAAATATAACTGGGTCAACAAAATAGCTAAAGCTCAAGACCTACCACACATATAATCTTTCGCCTTCCAATCACCTCTGCTACATGCCGAGGAAACTTTTCCTTTTTTTTTTTTTGCTTATGAAAGATATGATTTGTCAGCAGTTGTACTCGAAAATACTTCTACTGACTCACTTGCAGGCATTATGGATTTTGCATTTTGTCAAGTAAAGAATAAAAACTTCCAAATTTCAACCTAGCCTATTTTACATCATACGAGCTTTCACAATTAAGCTTAATCATAACAAGTCTTAAATATTAATTTCATGCAAAGATTTTGTATCAAACTTCATTATATACCTATGTTGCACTTCTTTAAAGGAAACAATGATTAACTTAAGGATTTTACAGTGATTTACTATAAAATTCATTTTTGAGAGAGAGAGAGAGAGAGAGAGAGAGAGAGAGAGAGAGAGAGAGAGAGAGAGAGAGAGAGAGAGAGATAGTTAGACATGCTGGTCAAACTGTAAGCATGACTTCACTGGTAGATAAAAAAAAATAGCCCTCTTTATTTTTTTTTACTTTTATATATACTTTATTCATCACTGTTACACCAGACAAACTGCACGCACTAAGTACACATTGAGTAAATGGTGTACAGCCTAAAACGTATGTACACCCACTGATACAAACTCATGGCAGAAGCAAACACTAACATACACTCACACTACTTGGGACAGAAAATAAAGTATGAAAGAATAAGAAAAACATAATACTACACCATTTATGTCTATATTTTTGTTTACTGTAAGGATTGTTGCTGAAGCAGTGCTGCAACTGCTCCATTCTTTTAATTTTTACTTCAGGGAGATGTTATTTGATTATTTAATGATTTTCTGTTATTTTATCAGTATACTAAACAAGCAGGAGGATAACGTTCACTCTTATCTTTGGGGGAAAAATTCATTGTAAACTCATGTGGAAGCACACTTGAACACAAATAGGAATTTAGTTTTATATGTTTCAAAATCTTGTGCCACAATTATTCACTATTCACCATCACTCTCAAATGTTAACGACCAACTCGTCTTCCCAAAGATGTGCATAAAAAAATACAGTACCTATAAGTTTTAATTTTATGAAAAAGGGATATGTTATTCTTGAATACACATTTTAACATTAATATGCAGACCACTTACAATAATATAAATGTAAAGGTAATATTCTCTCGGCGCCTATCTGCCAAGGATTGGAAAGTCACTCTTATCTTTCGCACGTTTTGCTTTTCCTCATCAACAGCAACGAATTATTCAAGCTGAACTTAAATGATGTTACCAAACAGACCTAAAACACATATATGGCACATTGAGCAACAATAACAATTCTAATTCTACAGTTTTGGGGAAGAAGAAAATAACTAAATAGAAGTATTAAAAGACTGATGTGCACAGATGTAGGCTACTTGTGTATCTGTAAAGCAATCACTTAGAACATGGGGCTCGGAGAAGTGGCAGGCTTCTTACTACAGAAACACACACGGGAAATGTTGAGGTATTTAACATTTGGATTTCAGAGGTAAATGAGCAGCAAGAAAAAAGGCAGACAGACATGGTGGGACAGTGAATTTTGAGCAGTCGAGATCAATAAGAAGTTAGATGACATTATCTTGGTTACACATTATATACTGTATATAAATATATAAATGGAGAGGAAGAAAGGATGGGAAACTATAGTTACTTCAGAAGAATCCTGAGATATAGGCTGAAAAGTGATTCACAAGAAAAATACAAAATAAATGATGATGATGGTAAGGGATAAGCAACGAATTGAAAACTTGCCATGAGGCACTACCTAAGAATGCAAAAATAAAGGCACTATCTAAATCCATTTTTTTTTTTTTACAAAGCTGCACAAATATTCTAACATTACATTCTGTAGGGAATAACTTTTTATCTTTGCTCAGTCAATTTCTGAAAGCCACTAAGTTGAGGATCCCTGCGTCTCGAGCTACTAGGATTGCAGGTGCACTCATATGTGACTGCTCAATTTACGAGCACGCAAAGCATACAAATATTTTGGTTTTCATCACAGTTTTCTGTATGTTCCAATCTATAAATTCTCAACAAAATAATGACAACAAATATTCTTCCAACTCACAAAGACATTGCAAAATGTAACTTAACTCCACATGCAAAAAATACAACATATATTCCAAACAAAACATGAAATTATCAAAAAACAACTACAATTACTGCATATTTCAACATAAAAATTTTAACAGCTTATTCCTATTTACGAACTTTATTCGACCATAACACTGCACAATGATTCACACCAAATGGGAAATTGAAAAAAATTACAACTATTTCCCTTTTGCACTCACTTGCAATACAAAACTTCACGTCACATACAGTACTATGTACATCACTGGTACCACTGTACACTTTACATTGTCTTGTAGGTAGAAAAATGTATGTCTTGTGCTTCACGTATAATCTTGTGCCATCTTGATCAACTGCAGTTCTCTGGTTATGAACCAATTTTTTTAAACACGTTCTTAGAAGGCCTTTGTGTATGCCACTTTAAAATGACCCAAGGGAAGAAAAACCCCTCTTGTGCTAGAGGCCATTTATAAAAGTTGTGTCGTTATACACTCTAACAGCCAGTGTGATACACATCAACTGTTTTAACGTAACTATTGTATAGTGTCACAATAATGCAAGGCAACCTTCATGTCGTGCGTCTTTTTTTTTTCACTTGAAATGTTCACGTGGAGTCATTGTCATTCCACCTACAGTAACTGAAACTATGTACTCTTGATATCACCTCACAATATACTCAAGCCACCGGATATTCACTCTCAAATCCAGAGTTTCACAAGTCCACTTTTAATAGTACATTGTATTTGTAAGGCTACGGATTTGTGGACAAATCACTGCACTTCTGGTGGGCGTAAAAACTACATATAGGTATATGTAATGTATATTTCCTCCCTAGGATGTTTCAACAGTTTGGAGGGGGATGAAACAAGGAAAATATAAAAAGGGCACCACTTCAAACTAGATGCTCTATTGGACTTTCCTAACTAATTGTTTCCTATTCATTTTCAATACTGCAGTCAAATAATGTACAGGAAAAACTTGCAGGAATTATCACAGGCATTCCACAATAGTCTGAATATGATATTACTTGTGGACCTTTAATGCACTTGTAAACGCACAGGCTCTGTCCATATGGTGAGTAAATAGTCATTGCAAGACTGGTATTTAAATGATCAGCATCTTTACAGAATAACTGAAATCATTTATAGGATTACATAAAATTTTTTAACAGGAGTACAAAAATACCCTTTGTATACTGATGATACTTATTTGAAAAGAAATCCATTAATTTCAAATTACGTACAGTCCATACTAAACAATTCATAATTTAACATTCAAATGATAAATAAAGCTTTATAATGCTCAAAATTTCATTATGTGAATTTCACAAGAAGTTATGTTGCAATACATACTGTATGTATATAAAGCTTTATAATAAAATTTCATTATGTGAAATTCATAAGGAATAAGGTTGCAATATATAATGTATGTATGTAGTGTATATCAAATATCTGAAATATTAAATGTCTCCAAAAAACTTCAAACTCAAGTAATACTAAAGGCTATTTTTAAATGGTAACTTTTCCAAAAACCACTCTGGATTGAAAATAGTATGTAAATTGTCCCAAATAATATTTCTTTTGAAAAACACATAATTCTTTAATAAGGATATACTGTAATGTGGTCTTTTCTAGGTCATATGTCACTCAAGTGGGAATCAAGAAAACTCATTTAACAATAAAGGAATGCACTTATAAAGACCCAATAAACTCTTGTCTCAAGTGGTGCACCTCCTTTGCCTTTTTTTCATCTACTTTTCTATCATACAGGGAGTAAGGGGATGGAGGACAAAGAGTAATCCTGCAATGCTAAATATTGATTATATATGTGTATATGTATGTCATAATAGAAAGGCTGGTGGCCAGAACATGCTGACCTATTGCAGACACACTAATGTAGTTGAACAGATACTGGAGGAGCCACACTCTACTGTATATCTTGTATTTTATTTTCAATTAGTTATGGGAGCTCCAAGGCTACATCACATGGCAAAATTTCCTAGTGAAAATAGTGTACTTGCCATGAAGGCAGTTAAACTTCTGCCATGAGAGATTGTGATTCGATGGGTGCAGCAGAGTCATAAAGAGTATCGGTGTCTTGTGTAGGTTCACCTTGAAGTTGGCACTGATTATTTAAAGTTCCTGCACCACAGTCACAAAAGAACCTGAAACAATGAAGATGTCATTCATAAACTTATTTTGAAACGAAGTTTGTGGGCTACCAATCACAAAACATATCTTTCTCAAAAGTTCAAGGGAAGAAAGGTAACCCAACAAAGATAATGCAATTTATGATACAGTACTTAGTACTTTAGATTCTATATATAAAAAATATTACAAGTATAAAAATCCCACTCCACCAAATGTGCAAACTCATACTCAAGTCATCATCACCACTGCAGTGTATTTCCTGTATTTTATAACTAAAATAATATGAGCAAGTGGTTTTAGTGACAAGTAACACATCCCACCAACATTAACACAAATTACTGTGATCCCTTGAAACAAAAAATACAAACAAGCGTACATTGGTCTAATACATACAATTTTTCCTTGTGATCCTACTCAACAGATTATAAAACTGTCCATTACCATATTTTAAAAAATAACATAGACTAACAGAAAAAATTATATATGGTATGAAATCATGTAAGGATGGCTGCTTCTATTACATTGCCCAGCATTTTTGACATTTTATATTTCACCTTTCCTCACACCCAACCTCCGTTCATATTGGGCCTGAAATTGGACTTGAAGGGCATCAGGTGTATTACTACTATTCATCTCAGCAACCCCTAAAACTATGGATAAGACCTAATATCTGTCATTTATTTTTCACCCCTTCTCATCCCCTACCCTTCAGGGCTGAACTTGGTCGTAAAGGTCACCAGGAGTGTCACCATTCATCTTAATGACCATAAAAACTTTGGATTAGACACTAATATATGTTGGTTTTGGTTATCTTAACGTATCACCCCCTTTGGTATGTGGTGCTTAACCCCCACCCCGAAATATTCTTTGGTATGTGGTGCTTAACCCCCACCCCCAAAATATTCTTTTCCAGATTGTAAATTGTATGTATACTGAAATGTGGTTACGATAAATTCCTCATTTATTGAGTTACTAAATCTCAGGCAGAACAAGCCCCTTTCCAGGAAAGCCTTCCCACCCCCAACACCCTTTGGTGCTAGTGATGTATTACCCCCAGAGTATTCTTTCCAAGACAGTAAAGTCATTGTACGTATAACAAGTTTGGTTGAAATGGCTCAGTGCATTTCAGTTATGATGGAACAAACACATCCATTTTTATATCTACAGATTACTTATATAATCAGCAACTAGTGCAAACAGTTTTAAACTGCAATAGTTGTGCATCCATCACAACTACTATGAGAGAGAGAGAGAGAGAGAGAGAGAGAGAGAGAGAGAGAGAGAGAGAGAGAGAGAGAGAGAGAGAGAGAGAGAGCTAACATACATTTGTTTCGGTGCAGATTCAAATTGAAATAACCTAATGACCTTTGCAAGGTGTGATAATTGTACTTAAATAACCAAATTGTAGTATCAATAGCAGCTGTACAAAGATTTGTTTAAGCTAGTCATGCAGATGAATGTATTAACTGTTCGAGTTCATTTGTATGATGCAAATAACTATGATAGTTTTGATGCTGTAAAGATATATATTTCATATACATAACTACATAACATATACTGTAGGACCTCGATTCACAAACACATTAACCAATGAAGAAAAATATAAATAAAAAGGCTGTTTGATTCACAAAGTCATTTCCGACACACAAACATTTAAAAAATGTGCCCAATTGCTCATCTAATGTGGGTGCATCTGAGCCACTATGGGGGCCGCCATCTTGTTATTGTAGGGTACTGTATGTATATCTCCCATGCAATTTCACCCATGATTAGTCTGGTTTTTATTATGGTCTTCAGCAGACGCATGTTCATACACTTCAAACTGTGCTTGTTTTGCCTGCAACCTAGTGATTTTTCTTTATAATGGCCCCAAAGACAGTGAGGAGTGATGGTAAGAAGGTGCAGAAGAAGTTAACCATTGAAATAAAGAAATTATAAAGAAGTATGAGCAGGGTATTTCGTGTGACTGACCTCACGACCAATAACAAGATGGCCAAGATGACATTTTTATACTAAAAAACTTTTTGTATATATTTACGAAGTAATCAAGGATTTTGACAATTTTGAAATAGGAGGAGGCCACGAAAGAGGCTAATGTTGCAAAGAACATGACTGTACTTAATGAGATCCCAAACACTTGAAGAGGTAGAAAATATCCTTTGGAAGTGGCTAAACAAGAAACAGATAGCAGGTGATAGCATCAATGAGCCAATCATCTACAAGAGAGCTCAGCAAGTTCATCAGAGTTTAATGAAGGAAACCCCCTCTACTAGTGCCACGCTTGAGGAGTTTAAGGCTAGTAAAGGGTGGTTCCCCAACTTCAGGAGAACTGGTATCCATTGTGTACTTAGGCAGGGTGATGCTGCTAAAGTGATAAGGCTGCTGCCGAGGCGTACGGGACCAAGTTTGCCAAGTACATGGAGGCCAAAGGATACATCCTGCAACAAGTTTTCAATTGTGATGAAACAGGCCTCATCTGGAAGAAGATGCCCCGTTGGACTTACACTTTTGTTATGTGCGAATACAAATGCTGACCTGAAACTAAAGCAGCTACTTGTTTACCATTCAAACTACCCCTGAGCCTTTAAGCAACACAACATAAATATGGCCAGACTGCCTGTAATGTGAAGGGCCAACACAAAGGCATGGGTGACATGGAACTTGCTTTTTGGCGTGGCTGGATGAAGTGTTCGCACTGACTACGAGTCAGTACTTAAGCGAGAACCAGCTACCCTAGCAGTGCCTTCTGGTCATGGAAAATGCCTCGCCACACTCTCCTTACTTGGCTGACAGCATTGAACATGACTTCATATAGGTCGGGTTCCTCTCATCAAACATGATCCCTATTCTGCAGCCAATGGACCAACAAGTCATTTGTCATTTTAAGAAATTATACACCAAGTCGCTCTTCACTAAATGCTTCCATATGAACCACAATAAAAAATTAACTTTGAAAGAAATTTGGAAGAAGTCTTTTAATGTTTTTCACTGCATAACTCTTCATCGACAATGCATGGAATGAGGTCATGTAGAGCACATTAAATTCTGCATGGTGGAAACTTTGGCCTAAGTGCGTAACTGACCATGACTGAGGGCTTCAATGCAGAGATTGTACAGGAAATTGTGTCAATGGGCAAAAAAAAATGGGTCTGGAATTCAATGATGAAGAAATTGATGAACTGGTGGCTGAACATGTGGAGGATTTGACAGCGGGCAGACTGGTTCAACTCCACAAAGAGCAGCAAAAGGTGCTGGGAATAGGGAGGAAGTTACATATGCCCACTTTGAATTAATTAAATACACAATGGAAAAGTGGAATGTTGTCCAGCGTTTCCTTGAGTTGCACCATTCAAACAAAATTGTTACAAACAGGATCACAAATGTGGTCTACGAAAATTTAATGAATCATTTTAGATCACTTATGCAGAAAGGACAAAGCAACAGACATTGGATAAGTTTGTGATGTTTGTGAGAAAGGAAAAAAACACCATAAGGAACAAATCTCTAGAACAAGATTTCCCCGACCTTTAGGTCACAAACATATTGAAAGAAGAACAAAGTTTAGGAACGAAACGTGTTCATAAATCAAGGTACTATTGTATATATGTATATAAAATTTGTGTGATGATGCAGCATTTTTTCTACGGCATACCACTTTAATAATAATACGTAGTAGTAGTAGTAGTGCTATGTTACTTTATTAATAGGATTAAAAATGATGTATCAGAAATGAATGGCAACAAAAGGCAGGAGAAAGATGAGACTGTGGCTAAACTCGTACAATTCACCGAGTGAAGCAAAGGCTGTCAATATAATTAAGAAAAATGCAAATCTGAGAGTCAGATCACATACCATCCCAAAATTTTTGCCTTTTATTACTTCAGGAATATCTGAATACTGGTAAGATGCTTGAAAAATAACATTAAAACTGTGAAGGACTATGAAGATCTGACAAAAGTGGTTATTTTTAATTTTATCAGAATAAACTCCTAGAATTAGGGTAAGTCTTACATGCTGGAAAATATGGTAACCATATTTTTTAAAATCACCAAATAAATTTACCCAAGAATACTGTACATGCCATTGGTACCCCAGCATTTTTTTATTAGTTGTCCAACTAATTTATATTGGGTAAACTGACAGTAAGGTTCAAAACAATATTTTCTTACCTGTCATGCCTTATAAATTCCACCACATGACTGCTATGACATGTTTTGATG
This sequence comes from Macrobrachium nipponense, assembly GCF_015104395.2. Classification (NCBI taxonomy): domain Eukaryota; kingdom Metazoa; phylum Arthropoda; class Malacostraca; order Decapoda; family Palaemonidae; genus Macrobrachium; species Macrobrachium nipponense. The sequence continues at coordinate 118,760,400 of NC_087201.1, forward strand.
CAATTCACACAGATGGCATTACGTTCTGTAGTATTGCATGTACGACAGCGATAGAAGTCATGCATTGGGAAACTTGTGTAGGATGAAATCTTATACAGGCACTGACCACTTGTTACTGCTTTCTGTACCGCATCATGGTTATCAAATATCTTATTAGCTGTAAAGAAAAAAAGAACCAGTGAAGACATGTGTAGACATTAGAAAGTTGAATGCATCTAATTCAAGTTTACCAACACTTTCAGTATACAAAAAGGATAAACATCCATACCTCGCTCAATTGGGTTGACCCCAGATGCTAAACACAAACCACCAAAACGATTATTAAAAATATGGTTATTTTCTAGGGTTGCAGTAGCATTATTGGTTATTTCAATGCCAGCCGCTAAGCCATCATATATTCTATTCCTTCTCAAAATAGGATGACTTTGAGTTGGATGGCTTTGTGTTGAAATCAAGACCCCAGCCTGGGCATTACGGAAAATGTCATTGTCTTCAAGTACACCTGTAAATAAAGTTAAAAGGAAGTTAATTGGAACTTTCCAGTTTCCTCGTCTGCTAAGTTTAAATAGTTAACAGATATGTCATACCTTCAGACTGAAATGGCAAATGATGCTTACCTTTTCCACCATTAAATATGCAAATTCCAGCCTCCCTTCCGTCAAAGATCTTGTTTCTTCGAAGAGTTGGATTACTATCAGTCTTGATCCATACACCAGCCATTGCATTATCAAATATTTCATTTTGTTCCAAGAGACCCAGGCCTCCATTGTATACTAACACTCCTCCATTTTGGCCTCCCCAAATTTTATTTCGTCTGATGTTGGGGTTGCTCCCCGTTCTGCAAATATGCAAATTACACATTTATTTCATCCAAATCAAAATAAAAAAAAATATATTCTATTATTTGTTACTTGCCATTTTTCAATAACTAAAGATTATCCAGATAACTTTTCACCTATTTTTGTTACCCTTCTAAAACATACTACAAAAACTAAGCTAAGCTCTAATGAAAAAGATTTAACTAGGTATGCTGCATGTATTAAAAAAAGAATTTCAAAGAATTAAGACTATATTACACAAAAATGATGACAGCAACCTGATGAGAGAGAAATTGTACTCACCTTATTTGTACACCTGAGTATAAGTGGTTGAAAATGTCATTATCTTCTAAGAGACCATGACCATTGTCATAAAAATATACACCAACTTGCTTTCCTGAGTGAATACGATTTCTCCGTAAAGTTGGTGTGCTTCCTGTGAAAAACAAAAAACTCACAATGAAAATAAACCAAACACTGGAAACTTTTAGTTTTCATAAATGACAGAACATGTTGTAACATTCTTTTGAATCAAAATTGCAGCTTACAGTTTTAATTACTCTCCTGAAATATCACGCTTTGTAAGACGTACATAAAAAAAATATAAGTTTACAATATCAATAGTTATGAGCTTTATGATTTTTCAAATTCTCATAATATAAAATGTTAACATAATCACATGTGAAGTAACTTCATTCCTTACAGAGGACTCACTGAAACCACTAAAATTGATGGAACATACTTATCATCAAATGAGACCAGGTCTTTTCTATTAGTGTAACTAAATTTAACTTATGTATTATGATTACACAATTATAAACTCAACTGAATTTGCTTGATATTTGTTCTATTCCTTAGAGAAAAATCAACAGCTAGTAGCTTTCTTACCTGTAGTAATCCAAACTCCAGCAAGTGTGTTGGCATATACTTCATTGCATTCTATTAAGCCTTGACCCTTTTCATGTACATAAATTCCACCATGCTGACCATCATGGATCTTATTGTGCCGTACTATAGGATCACTATTGGTTCGAATCTGGATTCCAGCTAGTGCATTACCTTGAAATAAGAAGACAAACTGATTAACACAAATATATTAAGGCAGTGAAAAGGAGCTTGAGTGGATAGACAGTAAGATAAAAGCAATCAAGAAAATAAATGAGATGAAGTACAAGGACCTAAGGTGAGACCAGCATAAAACCCTAAAGTTCCATTAAATTGGATGTAAAGTACAAGGCTAAAAAAAGCAGGTGTAGCTGGAACCTAGAGGAAAATGAAAACAACCTTTAGTAATGCCTATAGTATACCATGTGAGGTGCACTGAAGGCACTTTGTAGCCCCTACAGGAAATTTAGGCAGTAGAGTACACATGAAAAGATAGTGGAGAAAATTGAGGCGAAAGTCTTTATCTATTGGGATATGGATATATATTATTTACATCTGGCACAAAAGGCACCTTAAACTACAGAGTACATCAACTTTATCCTCAAAAACTCATGTAATTTTTTTTTGTTCCTTTCAAAAGCAAAAATTCTACTCAACCACTCCCCTAATATTATTTGACTCTAAACGAATGAGATCTAATATGATCAAAAGTCCTAGTAATAACCTTCAGAAAAACACATTCTGTTGATAAATATCACTGGTTTCTGAAAAAAATTTTGAATTCCATTCTTACTGACTGTACCTACTGAAAATTATTCTAAAACACATACCATATATGTTATTGTGTTCAATTAAGCCTCGACCATCTCCAAATATGTAGACACCACCTTGCAGTCCATTATATATTTCATTCCGTCTTATAGTTGGGTTACTATTTGAAGTTATCCACACGCCTGCATATTTATTTGAATGGATCTTGTTCTCAATAAACTGACCCATGCCATGCTCGTGGACATATATTCCTCCAGTCTGGCCATTATGAATTTCACAACGCACTACTGTTGGATTTGCCTGTGCCTTCACTTCAAAGCCTGCTATGCGATTATTATGGATATCATTTGCCTCAAAATATCCCTGGAAAATAAAAGCAGTATAAAAATCAAGTTTACATACATACCAGACTACAATAAACTTTTGCAAATTAGTGTATATAATGTTCTTTTATAGAATCTAGTTCTGGTTAATATTAAAATAGAAAATGAAACTATTATAATAATCCCTAAAAGCATAGTCACTAAACTTGCTGTAATAGCTCAGCCAATACAGTAAATTAAAAACACTGAGTATAATTCCATGTGACCTAACTACTGATAATCTTTGTAATTACACATTGTTGAAAAAATTAATCCAAATTCTGAATGCAACCCAGAACATGTGCAAAACAGTTTCATTCATACAAATTCACTCATCATATGCTGGAAGTCCCCAGTTTTTGGCGGGCTTGGTTATTGGAAATCTGGTTTATGGCGCTTGTCTAACAACATGGCAAGTTCCAGTTATTGTTGCCTTATATAGAGTTATAGCACCATAACATACCTAACAGAGGCTCCATTAATCAGATATCGGTGCCAGATGCGCCATAAATCACAGTTTTGGTTAATGGCGGTTTTCGCTTACAAGCACCCCATGAAGAATGAAACCCTCTTCCATAACTGGGGACTGCCTATATTATGTGCCCTGAATGTTCCCATGACCATCAGTCTTCTGATTTGTCAGAAAACAAGCATGTCCACACATGCATAGGCTCTCCCCATGGTATTCATCAACCAGAAGGGTTATTCCTCACAAAAACTGTGCACAAGGCAGTGATTTTGAGGGATTGACAGATATGCCTGAACTGAAACTTACTTAGGAGATTCATGTGCTGGATGCCTTAAAAATGATCCTCTACGAGTATGTACTAAAGGAAAGAACCAAGGATATAGTGACTTTCAGATTTGAAAATATAGTAAAAACATCTATGGAATTTAAAGAAACATGAATTACAGTTTCACTAGTGCCAACTGCTTAAAATTTTACAATCACGGTAACTAGTTATGTTATTGGTGTAGCTTTCTGCCCAATCCCAAACACAGGGAGGAGGGAAGGCTCTGATTTGTAATTACTTGGCAAGTTACATATATATACATATATATATATATATATATATATAGATATATATATATATATATATATATATATATATATATATATAAATTACTTGGCAAGTGCATATATATATAAATCATTATTTTATCATAAATATCTCATTTCCAGAGAGAGAGAGAGAGAGAGAGAGAGAGAGAGAGAGAGAGAGAGAGAGAGAGAGAGAGAGAGAGAGAGAGAGAGAGAGAGAGAGAGATATATATATATATATATATATATATATATATATATAATATATAATATATATATATATATATATATATATATATATATATATATATATATATATATATATAATATATATATATATATATATATATATATATAATATATATATATATATATATATATATATATATATATATATATATATATATATATATATGTAACTTACCAAGTAATTATATTATTGAATCCCAAATTGACCCGGAGGTGGGATGTGGTTAATTCTACCTCATGCATTATTAACGATAATAATGAGCAGAGACATAGAAAATAAAAGCACTGAATCAATGCTTGTTGTTCCCCACCTTATAAGTGGCTACGAGATGATACTGCCTCTGGTCGCCACATGATATCTTATCCATGTAGGGTGTGGCTACTTGGCTCGACTCACCTCTACAACAGTGGAGCTTTGTAGCATGGTACGAAACCGGTGACTACTAAGCATACAGGTAGTCAGTTGCCCCTGCCTTGGGCATGTATCTGAGTAAACAAGACCAGATTATATAACAATAAACACCTACACCAACCAACATATAAAAATTACCAAACCCAACCATAAATGAGAAGTGGAGGGCACTCCAAGCACTAAGAGCCCCCAAACTCCCCATGAACACAAAAACCTGATATCAAGGCAAAAAATCAGATGGGAAGAAACGCTTCCTACACTTCCTCCCAACACCCTGCCAGCCACGGATAAAAGCCCTAATGCACTGCACTTATCATAAATCACTTCCACATCCTTCAAAAAATTTGTTGCAAAGACTCATCAACACTTCCAATAGACAGCCTGTAAAATAGATGCAATAGACAAATGTCTACAAGACAATGATGTGGCTACCAATCTGATCTCGCAAGCTTTAGTTCTTAATAAACTAAGGTCCTCCTCTCCCACCTGATTACTGCCTCTGGATGATGCTCATCTTACTTGTAGAGACGTGGTGGTATAGCAAAGGGTCATCCTCTACTTTAGCAGGATCCATGCAACTAGGAAATAGTCCTTGGATAGCATGGTCTACAGAAAGATGCCTCGGCCCAGGCCGCAGTACCACAATCAACATAATCAAACCAGAGTAAATATATCACCTCCAAAAATTAAAAACCATACCCAACTAATAAAAGACTGAAGGGTATTCCTAGTACATCAATGGTAGCCCCCAGCTCCCCTTAAAACTCAACAACCTTATTCAAGGCGAAGAGACTACATTAGGAAGAAACGACTTCCCATACACTCTCACTCAACACCATCTCAGCAGCTAAATACGGACCCAGGGTACTGCAGTTGTCATAAACCATTTTGATTTAACACAGGTAATGAGAGGCAAACACTGATTTGCCATTCCAATATGTCGCTTAGATAATGGAATCTAGAGAGGATATGTATAAAGGAAAGTGACGTAGCCACTGCTCTCACTTTGTGAGCTTTCACTTTCATTGCATTAAAATCTGATTCTTTAACTTGAGAATGAGCCTCCACAATAATATTCCT